>NC_053164.1:1757158-2063049 GCF_016835505.1 Polypterus senegalus | reverse complement strand
GACTAGTCTCACCTTCTTTTAACACAAATTGTCTTTACTGCCTTTTGCACTCTTTACAATATACGGGATTTGCCTTCGGATGCCCCAGACCCTTTATGAGATTTCTTGTGCTTTATTACACCATGCTCTTCTCCAATACATCAGGGGAGTCTCAGGACATTGCTTTCCATTCCACATTGTGTTTGTTTAAATGTTTTACACCCCTAAAGATCCCTGCATTTACCCCCTACTGGGTAACTACAATCATTAACATCACATTACAATCACATTACCATCAGGCCATTCTGGACCCCGAGACAAAAAAATGTAAATTTATGGTTGTGACCATGAATTCCTGTTATGTCCATGGAATGCACAAAATTAAATTCACATTTGTTAGAAAGCTAGAAACCTGCTTATATGCAAATGTAAAGATGAAAAGTTCAGTACTCACATTACTTTGCCCCCAAAGATGGCTGCAGAGGAGCTAGTATACGCCTCTCGCTTGTCGCAGGCCCAGACTGGAAAGAAAAAGTGTCTGAGAAGTTACGTGAATTGGAACATTAGGAGAATCGAGACAAGAACAGGCCATTCAGCCCAACAAAGCTTGCTTGTTCTGTCCACATAATTCTTCCAAAATAACATTAAGTTGAGCTTTAAAGGTCCCTAAAGTCCTACTGTCTACCACACCACTTGTTCACTTAATCCAAGTGCCTGCAGTTTTCTGTGTGAATAAAAACTTCCTAACTTAAGACAGTGACATTAATACATTAAGAAGGTGAACTATTGAGGCAAAGTTCAAGCTGCATGCCTGCTTTGACTGGACGGATTGGGGTGTCTTTGAGGATACTGCTACTAACTTACACAAACTGGCAGACACCGTAACATGTTAACATTTGTGAAGATATGTGCATCTCCACCAAGTCCTGGTTAACACTAGAATCCCTGAAGCCTACGAAAAAACTTGTAATCCAGTTCCACCTTAAATTCCTCCTCACCTCTCCTCATCAGCATCTTTGGAATCAGTTATATCATTACAGAAAGACTTGGATAGCATACAGGCTTGGGCAGATTTGTGGAAGATGAAATTTTATGTCAGTAAAAGTAAAGTATTACACATAGGAAGTAAAAATGTGAGGTTTGAATACACAATGGGCGGTCTGAAAATCGGGATTACACCTTATGAGAAGGATTTAGGAGTCATAGTGGACTCTAAGCTATCGACTTCCCGTTAGTGTTCAGAAGCCATTAAGAAGGCTAACAGAATGTCAGATTATATAGCGCCTTGATGTGTGGAGTACAAGTCACTGGAGGTTCTGCTCAACCTTTATAACACACTGGTCAGGCCTCATCTTGATTAATGTGTGCAGTTTTGGTCTCCAGGATACAAAAAGGACATAAAAGCACAAGAAAAGGTCCAGAGACGAGCGACTAGGCTGATTCCCGGGCTACAGGGAATGAATTATGTGGAAAGATTAAAAGAGCTGAGCCTTTACAGTTTAAACAAAAGAAGATTAAGAGGTGATCTGATTGAAGTGTTTAAAATTATTAAGGGAATTAGTCCAGTGGATCAAGACTGTTATTTTAAAATTAGTTTATCAAGAACACAGGGACATAGTTGGAAACTTGTTAAGGGTAAATTTCGCACAAATATTAGGACGTTTTCCATTACACAAAGAACAATAGACACTTGGAATGAGCGACCAAGTAGTGTTGTAGACAGTAAGACGTTAGGGACTTTCAAAACTCGACTTGATGTTTTTTTGGAAGACATAAGTGGATAGGACTGGCAAGTTTTGTTGGGCTGAATGGCCTGTTCTCGTCTAGAGTGTTGTAATGTTCTAATGTTTTATTTTGTAAATGTGTCGATCAGCACTAGCAGCAAGCAGCCTGCTACCCCATCACCCACCTTAACAGAGCTGAACTCGGTCAAAAAGTTCTCCCAGCTCAAGTCTGTTTATCTTGGTGTGAGGTGACTGGAGTTGTAGAGGGTAAATAATACAGTATATCGTTATTTGAATTACATGCATTTCATGTGTGTTCCATGTCTACAACGATCTGTGTAAATGTAGGATGTAGGATTCTTGCGAGAAATGCAAGAAAGGCACAGAAACATTTTTCATGTTACGGTACTAATGACAACATTTTGACATGAAGTGTATAATGAGTGAAGATTGAAGTCCAAATATCAAATATGCACCACCCACTGTTGTTATGGTTCTTCCTTTGTCCAAAAATGATTTCATAAGCAATATGACTTTATTCTGGGAAAGTCTTTCTCCCATGGGTCTCCCATGGGGCGACTGGGATCTTTTCCTGAATAAGATCAAACACAGTTGCATAGTGTACAACAGGAGATTTCACCTGCAGCTGAAGCCACATCAGTACACATGTAGCATGTCAGCGTGCCCATGTCGATCAAACAAAGGAAGCTCTGTAGTTTATTTGTAACTTTACGCTGTAGGAAGATAACTAAATAAATCAAGGTAAATAACATTCGATCTGACTTTTATATAAGTAACATATAAATTTTAAGACAATCACAAAACATAAACACAAACAGGACTCTGCACAATACCATGCTGCTTTATTGGTGGACATATGTGGGGCAGACTGACTGGCAGGATGATGCCCGACCTCTTGCTGCATCCAAATGGTGCCATCTTTCTCCTTTACGCCTGGTGCAGCTGCATTGTTCTTATGTGTGAGGGGACGCTTCTTGCGGGGAGGGCTTCTGTTTTTTGTCTCTGATGTAGAACCCTTGTCCTCATCCAAGTTCACCTCTGTTATAGCACGTCTTTATCTGAAAACTAACAGTGTCAGATTGGGGTGAGTGTGAACATGACTGGGAGAATAAAACTGAATAAAAAAAAAATGATAACCTTTACAAGTACCATACATTTACATTGGTTATTACAAGCTCAAATCAAATGTGTGTTTTTATTATATAATAGTGACAATAAGAGCAGTTCACTACTCAAAACATTTATTTTTGAATAAGAGTCAGCAGTTTTTACCACTGTACTACCAAAGAAGTCATGACAACAAGCCACACTAACGCAATTTCATTTTCTTTGGTTATAGTGTTGAATAAAAGCGCACTTGTTCTGTTACTTTTGTACCTTTTGTGAAAGTGTTTATTTGATATTTGGACTTCAGCCTTCACACATTATACACTTCTTGTCAAAATTTAATCATTAGTACTACAACATGGGAAATGTTAGTTTTTTAGGTATGTGTTCAACATTTCTTGCATTTCCTGTCATCCTACACTTGCATAGATCTTTGTAGACACGGAACACACGTGAAATGCATGTGTTCCAAATAGCAATATATTTTTTTAGTCAATACAGCTTCTGGTACCTCACTAACAGATCAACAAGGCTTGAGATGGAAGAGCGATATTTTCCGTTTCTGCGACGGTGGGTGGATGAGATAGCAGACTGTTTGTGCTGATCGACACATTTACAAGACAAAAGAGGCTGACGCAGAGGTGCAAGTGGATTTAAAGTGGGCCAGGATAGGATTACGACTGTTTTTGTAAGCTTTGGTAATTCTAGTGTTAAGGTGGAATAGCAGGCTGTTTGCTGCTTGTGCTGATCGACACATTTACAGAACAAAAGACGCTGGTAGAGACGTGAGAAGGGATTTAAGGTGGCCCCGGATTACAATTTTTTTGTAACATTCAGGGATTCTAGTGTTAAGGTCCTTAATGTCCTGCTCTCTACCACACCTATGTGTTTGTGGTTCTTTGTAGATAAACTTTCTAAAGTTTGTGCAAAAATCAGGCCTTGACTAATTTTGAATTGCGTCACTGTGTTCATGTTGATGAATTTATACCATTTATATTATTTGTACTAAATTTTTAAAATCTCAATCATGACTCTTACTAATCTCCATTTGCTAAAACTGAAAAGTTACTGAAACTCCTTCAATCTCACCTCATAGCTCAGACCACTCAATCCTAAACAAGACATCTCAGCTTGTGGTTTCCCTCTTGGAGGTGCAAATGAACATAATGTGGTCTGAACTGATCGTACGCTGCGGTATACACATATTAACTATTGGTATTGTGATGGAAACTGTGGTGTCAGTGATCCCAAACCCCAACACAAACACACAAGCACATTCATACGTTCATATAAAGACTGATTTATTCACCAAAATCCTCTACAAAGTTGCAAAAGCGCAAAAACACAGGTTTTCTCTCTTCACAATTCAATTTACCCTTGAAATTTCTCTCACCACTGCATTGCCCTCCTCCAGTCGAGTGTTGCCTCTCTTCTTCCCAGCTCCGATTCACCTGGGCTAGGGAGTGCGGCCCCTTTTATTAACACTAGAATTACCAGAGCCTACGAAAAAACTCATAGATCCGTCCCACCTTGAAACGCTTCACACCTCTCCGTCAGTGTCCGACAGCAAACAGCCTGCTATCACATCCCCCACCCTGCACAATTTTCTCAGCTCAAGTCTGTTTACCTGCATGTCAGTTACTTAGAAGTGTATAGAGTGAGAAGTCAAGCAAAATGACACCTTTTATAAATACTATATCGTTATTTGGAACCCTAATTTCATGTGTGTTCCGTGTCTACAACGATCTATGTAAACACATCGTTAAAACAGAAACGTTTTTCATGTTTTAGTAATAATTGACAAAATGTAGACATTAAGTGTATAATGTGTGAAGCCTGAATTCCAAATATCAAAGAAACACTTTCACAAAAAGTACAAATATAACAGAACAAGTGCGCTTTTATTTAAAAATATAACTGCACTAAAAGAACCTGCATTAGGCTGCGACATTGACACACATTTGCCATGACAGTTTCGGTGGTGCAACGGTATCAACTGTTGACTGGTAATCAAGGCTACATGGGTTCGATCCCGGATGAGTACGTTTTGAGAAGTGAGCTGCTCATATTCATACTATTTTAGAATAAAAACATACATTTGATACCAGTCTGTAACAGCCGGTGTAATTTATGATACTTGTAAAGGTTAGCTTTGTTCTTTTTTTTATTCAGTTTTATTCTCTCAGCCATGTTCATGATCCCTAACCCAAATGGTGCAATGGTGTCACTGCTGACACAGTAAAGAGATCATGGGTTTGCATCCCAGGTCCTCCCTACATGGAGCACAAAGTGCTATGAGTAGTGAAAAAAGCACTATATTAATGTAAACCATTTTTATTACTAGTGGGCTTTGCCCCCCTGCTCACTTTGTTCGCCAATCCCCGGACCTGCCCTAGCCACTTTGTGGTTCAGCCATTCACATATGGGGATGTGGATGTACAATGTCAATGTCAACTTTATTCGTATAGCACATTTCAAACAACATAGGAATGCTGTGGCCAAAGTCCTTTACAATAAAAGAAGGAAAAACATACAATTAACATAAAAAAACTTAAACAGAAATGAAATAATTGAAACATAAATAAAATAAATAATGAATAGAAATAATGTTATATAATCACAATGAGGAAACCAATCAATCAACCAATCAATATTACTGAAGGTCACGGTATGCAAGTGAATACAAATGAGTCTTTAATCTCGTTTTGGACAGTTCAATTGTAGATGACTCCTTTATGTGATGAGGTGAAGAGTTCCACAGGCGAGAGGCAGCAGCTGTCCCCCTTAGTTTTACACTTGGTACGAGGGACAACAAGAGACAACTGACCAGAAGATCTAAGCACTTTGGATGGCTGGTGTAAAACACATAATTCGGATAAATAGGCAGGAGCAAGCCCATGTAAAGATTTAAAATTTAGCAACAAGATTTTAAAGTCAATTTGAAAACTGACAAGCAGCCAGTGTAAATAAGCTAATAGATAGATTGAAAGATAGATAATTTATTAATCCCAAGGGGAAATTCACACAATGGAGAATATATTGGAGAAACAGAGTCATACTTTCTTGCCCCAACCAGAAAGCGAGTGGCAGAATTCTGGACCAACTGTAGCCTGCGTATCAGGGATTTGCTAATCCCAGAATACAGCAAGTTGCAGTAATCAAGGCGAGAGAAGATAAATGCATGAGTAGCTTTCTCAAGGTCCCTAGAAGATAAAAAAAGGCTTGATCTTACCTAATAGACGAAGCTGGAAAAAGCAACTCTTGACTACAGAATTAACTTGTTTCTCAAAAGAGAGGTTACTGTTGTGAAAGGCGCCTGGCGTCCATGCCCAGTCGGGACGCCCCTGCACACTGTATTCAGGGGGAGCAGCCCTGGACAATGCAATACCTCCTCCTGGACGCTAGATGGCCGCCCCCCTGGCCTGGTGAAGTGCCTCAGTTTCCCACAGGGCTCCCTGGGAATTGGAGTTGGGGGCAGCCCTGTTGGGTCCCGCACATACTGCTGTGTTTGGGACTCCTTAGCCCTTATGGGCAGCAGCTTCATCACACCTGGAAATGCCGCCGGATCTTAGTGATCAAACACCTGGAGCACTTCCAGGTGACCTATAAACGGAGCCAGTGACCACCACTCATCGGCCAGAGTCGGGTGGAGGAAGACAAGGTTGCGAGGGAGGAGTGGTGGTGCCAGAGAAGAGAGTTTGTGTTTGTGCTTTACTGGTGTTTGGGACTGTGTTGTGGCTGGGGCGAGTACGGGGAAGACATGCCCTCCAGCTGAAGAAGAATAAAAAGCCTTTTATTATACACGTGCCTCCCGTGTCCAATCTGTGTCGGGTCCGGCGCTATATAGTGCCTTTTACACTGTCAAAGATAACACCAAAATTGTGGACTTGAAGTTTGGAAAAGACAGAGAAAGAGCCGAGAAGTCCAAGACAGATTTGGGCTTTAGCTGATGGACCCACTATAAGCACCTCCATTTTATTTTGATTCAGATCAAGTAAATTATTAGCCATCCAGGTTCTTAGTTCAAAAAGACAGTTGTGTAGTTGATTTATTGCAGAGTTGCAGACGGGAATATAAACCTGTGTATCATCAGCATAGCAGTGAAAAGAAATGTTAAGTTTCCTAAAAATTACTCCAATATGGTGAAGGTATTTAGAGAAAAAGATAAGACCCAAAATGGATCCCTGAGGAACACCACATTTAAGAGGCAGACGAAAAAGAGGAATTTAAAGTCACTGAAAAGTGTCTACCAGTTAGATATGACCTGAACCAGTTAAGAGCAGCCCGTTTAAGCCCAACAAGATATTCAAGCCGCAATAGCAATATCTCATGGTCAATAGTGTCAAAAGCAGTGGACAGGTCCAGGAGGACAAGGACTGCAGTGCCACCTGAATCAGTAATAATAGAGATGGCATTTCTTACTTTCAGGAGGGCCATCTCAACACCATGATAAAGCCTAAAGCCAGACTGGTAGATCTCAAATAAATTATTGGAGTTAAGGTGATCAACCAATTGATTATAAATAATTCTTTCTAATATTTTAGCCAGAAATGGCAATTGGGAAATTGGGCGAAAATCGGCTAAAACTCCAGGATCTAATTCTTCCTTCTTTCAGGGACTCACCGCAGCATGTTTATAAAATGAGGGCACAACCCCTGCACTAATAGAATCATTGCTAATGGCCAGTAAAGATGGACCCAAAACATCAAAGGCTTCCACTAAGAGGCGTGATGGTACAATATCAAGAGGACTGGGAGCTGGTTTAAGGGTGTCAATAGTTCTTTTTAACTGTGTAAGTGAGACAGGATCAAAAGATTTGAATAAAATACCATAATTAACAGTAGGAAGTTCATAGCCAGTTGGAACAATACCACTGCGAATTTTAGCAATTTTACTGACAAAGAATGAAAGAAACTGCTCACATGAAAGAACAGTACTATTTAATCCCATCACAGAATGAGGGTGAATGGCCGCATTAATTGAATTAAATAAGACCCTAGGATTCTTGGAATGACGGGAAACTAAATCAGTCAAGATTGTTATCTTCATGGGAATCGTTACATATACATAATAGAACTATTTTACATTACAGCGAGTAATCAGCCATAGTAAAAAAGAGTAAAACATAATAATTTGAAAGTAAATTATGTTTCATGTTGCATTACAGTTATTCATTGCATTCTATGATTTTGTTCTGTTTGGATTTGAAATTAACATGTAAATACTTTTTAAACGTACACTTTTACTGTAAAAGAATATTTTGAATAAAATTTTAGTCAATATCACATTGAATTTTGATTCTGTTTTTGGACTTAAATCATGACAACACAACGTATAACTGCCCGTGAGTGAATTTCGTTTCTTTCTCTCTAATAAATAAACCAAATTTTTTAATTGTTTGTCTCTGTGGTTTGTTAATTGTCTTTGCAAAAGCTATTCTAACAGGAAGCTGTTAACGTTTTAATATGAATGGCATATCAAGATCTCCAATGGTGTCTCTTATCCATGGGAGATGTCCTACATTACCTTTCTTGGATATTTCCTTCTTTCAACAATTATTTGGGCAGTGGAAGACTGTACGGTGTTAATGGTTGTAGATATTCTTCGGGATATTGTAAATTGATATTTTCATCTGCCGCACGATCACCACCAACTGATTCAGCATAGTCTATTGATACGTATTTAATCAAATTGTCGCGTAACCGATAGACAATTTTCAAGTTAATTTGTTTGACTTCTTTGGGACATTGCAAGTTGATGTTTTCATCTTCTGCATGATCACGACCAACTGTTTCAGCAGAGTCTGTTGATACGCATTTAATCAATTTGTCATGTAACTGATCTACAATTTTCGCGCTAATTCGTTTGACTTCATCGTTTCTCTGTGCTAGGATTTCCCGTGTACTCATTTCTTCTGTTGATAACCCTTCGGGATGAAATTCTTCAATAAGATTTAGACATAATAAGTCTTCTTTTATTGGGAACTTAAAGTGAGGAAAATGTAAAAAAATTATAACAGCTAAGAGAGCAGGAACTGCCTGTCAAAAGCATTCACAAATGGTTGAATATGGAGGAGGGTGTGACTTAAAAAAATCTCATGGCCAAGTCTTGTCTCGCGGGACTTGAAATTATCTCTTTGAAAATGTCTTGTCTCAGGATTTCCGTTTATAATAGACAGATGTGAATCACATCTGGACCTTATCTACAGGTATATACAGTTTAGGGAGATTACATTTATACCTATCATTAATACGAACCTCCAGTTAGAGGTCTGCATTCGGGTGGCTTGTCATGGGCCAGGCTTTCTGAATGTGTAGATGAACCTCTCATAAAATTGCTTCTTGAAATGTAAATAAATAAACTATCTTCAAAATTCTAGTGAATACTGTGGTGGCACGGCACGCCACACATTGAGCAACAGAATTCTTTTTAAAGCTTATTTTTTGCTGTTGAAAAGGAGCTCATTGAACCGGAAGCCAGATGCCCTTACAGGTCTCATTTTAACTCTTTTAGGACGGATGTCGACTTCTGACGACAGGAGGGGTTGAGGGCGAATGTCGGCTAAAGTCGACATCCAGGGATAGAGGGCGATAATCAGCTGTTAATGGCGACAAATCTCACTGTCACGTCAAAGGCATTCCCTCTGTGCTTGGAGAAAAGGTAGACTTGTTGACTCGGCAACTAATCCTTGCGTGTGCGTGAGTTGCGAAATGTAAACAATGGCAAGATGGCATCAACATGTGACAAGGGAGCGAAGTGAGTGCAGAAAAGAAAACACTCAGTAGACAACGTTTTGCGCATTATCGCGGAGTCGGACTCTGATTTTTCAGAATCGGATTTTATTGACAGTGATCAGGAGATCGAGTAAGAGAGTGAGAAGCCGGCATCAGCTAATCAAACACCAGCCGATGCCGCGCCAGAGTATCTGCTGCCAGTTGAGTGCTTCGTGCAGCCGATGCATCTACGGCAAGGTTCGCATGGGATAAATACACAGACATTGATCCGTTGAGAGCTGATCTGGCTGCTGGACTTCACAAGACGGCATGGCTTGCTGTTGGACATGACAGATCACCAGCTGCTGTACTTCAGGCTGCTCTCTCCTGATGCTGCTTTTCAGCTACCGTCAGACGAGATAAACAGGTAGGCAGAGAAATTTTTTTGAATCGTGGGTTGCGTTTGCAATGCATTCTAGTTTTTCAAAATGTAAACCCACAACAAAAGATGAGATGAAGCGTACTGTGGTATTACAAATAGAGATGGGACAGAACTGGTGATATAACTTCAGGGAGCATTGGTCCAAACATGCTTTGTCCCCTGGTGGCTTTGGACAGGTTATGCAGCATAAGTATGTGCTGCTGCAAAGTTTTATTCACTTCTGTAATAAAAGGAAGCAAATCCCATGGGGTGAGCCAGGCTATAATGCCATGCATAAAGTTCATAAAGTTTCAGAAGATGAAAAGAGGTGACAATACAGTTTTCATGCGGGCAGAAAACTTGGTGGCAGTGGAATGGCACGATGGCAAAAGGGTGACTTGTCTCTCTACAGTACACACTAACAATATATGTGAGAAAGTGCAGCAACAGACAATTGAAAAGTAGGCACCAAAGCAACACGTATTGTAAGCAGTGCAATGTGGCAATGACTGAAATTGGCTGCTTTGAGCGAGATCAGACTTTGTAAAATGTATGTGATATGTATGTGAAATCATAGAGTATGCAGGCTCATACAACATGCAAGACAGTAACATTTGTCAAAAGTAAATATTTTTGTTGATTTGATATGTTAAACAATTGCTTTGTGTTCTTTTTTAAAAAATATTAGTTTTTGGAAAATTTATTCAGCCCTGGGAGATAAGAAATAAAAAAAAAAATTAGACCTAAAAGAGTTAATTGAATAGTCACCATTGGAAGGTCATGGTTGATTCTTAATTAGCAGACTGTAGGTTGGTCTGGAAGGAGTAGCCAGTGTGAAAAAGTGTTTAAGCGTGATGACCAGTATATAAAGGACAGTGTTTGAGTGATCAGAGAGTGGAAGGTCATTTGTTCAGAGTGGTCTGAGATGAGAAGGATCTATGAAGGATCTGATCAGGCCAAAGAATGCATCAGGAAAGAGAAGGGGTCTTTGAGATGCAGGAGCAGAAGAGCGAAATGGGTGTGAAGCAGCAAATGCCAAGTGGGACTACACCCAAGGGGTCAAGAGGTGTATCTAAGCCTGTATTATATTTCAATGTGATTTGTGGATGTTCCAGTTCATTAACGGGTGGGCAAAGTGGTGGCTCTGAGGCTAGAGAGCAGTACTGGCAATCAGAAGGTTGCTGGTTTAAATCCCATAAATGCCAAATGGGACTCTGCTCTGTTGGGTCCTTGAGCAAGGCCCTTAACATGCAATTGCTCCATCCTGGATATGATGTTAATCTTCATCCATCCAAAGGCCGTCCAACCTGCAGGGAAAAATTAGCTGTATCAGCGCATGCTCCTAACCTCTCTCCTCTATTTCATCAAGCGGCAGAGCCATATAAATCCAGAGGGACTCCAACTGTTCCTGGCTGTTAATTGTGAATGCGCTATGGAGTTGTCGAGTTTACTTGTGTTTTGCTGTGCTTGTGTGTTTTCTTAATATCATTTGTTGGGGTGGAGTGGTAGTTCTGAGGCTAGAGTTCTGTGCGGGCAAACAGAAGATTGCCTGTTCAAATCCCATGAACATCAGTAGTGACTCTACTCCCTTGGGCCAGTGAGCAAGGATTTAACCTGCAATTGGTCCATCCTGGGTAGGATGTTAATCTGCATCCAGCCCTACAAGCAGGTCCTCCAACTTACAGCGAAAGCTTGGTGTTTGGTGGTAGGATTGGCACTTCAGCCACCATAAAAAAACTCACACCAACCCCCAAGTTTTCCATGTAGCTGGAGTTTTTCCCCACTGGGTATACAGTAATCCCTCCTCGATCGCAGGGGTTGCATTCCAGAATCCCCCGCGATAGATTAAAATCCGTGAAGTAGAAACCATATGTTTGTATGGTTATTTTTATATATTTTAAGCCCTTATAAACTCTCCCACACTGCTAACATTATTAGAGCCCTAAAGACATGAAATAACAAAACTTTAAACTGTGCTCCATGACAAGACAGAGATGACAGTTCTTTCTCACAATTAAAAGAATGCAAACATATCTTCCTCTTCAAAGAATGCATGTCAGGGGCAGAGAATGTCAGAAAGAGAGAGCGAGAGAAAAGCAAACAATCAAAAAATCAATACGTGCTTTTGGGCTTTTAAGTATGCCGAAGCACCGTGATAAAGCAGCATTTTTTAGAGGAGCGTCCGTATCTTCTAAGCAAACAGCCTCTGTGCAAACAGCCCCTGCGTCAGGTGCAGAGAATGTCAGAGAGGGTGAGAGAGAGAGATAAGCAAACAATCAAGCACCGCGCGGGAAGCATATCTTATATCATTGAGGAGTTTTAGTTAATATGTAATACATGCTCTGATTTGGTAGCTTCTAAGCCATCCATCAATAGCGTCCCTTGTATGAAATCAACTGGGCAAACAAACTGAGAAAGCATGTACCATAAATTAAAAGACCCATTTTCCACAGAAATCCACGAACCAGCGAAAAATCCGTGATATATATTTAGATATGCTTACATTTAAAATCTGCGATGGAGTGAAGCTGTGAAAGTCCAAGCGCGATATAGCGAGGGATTACTGTAACTGGAAATTTCTTTTGGAACTTTGGGACCCTAAGTAATAACACTGAGCAGCAGGGCTCACAGCTCATCCATCATGACACCCCAATAACACAAATTCACAAACCTTTATTATAGTAATTATTTTGACTTTGGGCACTTGGGTATGGTGCCACTTCTGCTCGATGTTTCACTATACGAGTATGAATTGAATTTTCCAGTTCCTCTCCTTCCTTCTACTGTGTTTTCCCGGCTTCTTGCCTCTCTGCTATAACCCATTCTGACTGAAGCTCAAACTGTAAAACAGTTAGTCCTAAATGCTCAAGTCCCTTGCCATGACATTGTGAAGGCCATACTTTAAGTGTGAAGTCACACTGTGACGCTGTGTACCTTGCCTTCCTCTGGCAGACTGATGTCGTTAAACCTCTTGGTTCTGTGATCTTATTCTGGGCCGTAGATCAAACGCCTTTACACCATAAACAAGACACAATGATCGCCTAGTTGAATAAGTTACGTTAATATACTGTAGATCAATTTTATGGCAGCCACTTGCTTACTTTGTGGTGCTGGATCATATATTGTGCTCTTTCCAAGACTGAGCCTTCCACTTCCAGCTTTAAATGCATTAAGAAGAAACATTGCTCCATAACATTTGGAAAATTGAGCAGTTGCCCCGTAATCTTCAGTAGTCAATAAAATTAACAGCACGTGGCATAATAAAAATAGCAGTATAACTGAAGAAAAATATTGTTAGAAAATGGAGCACTTAATCATCCCTTGTCTTGTGTATTAGAGACCTGCAGGGGAGGTCATACTCAGGGAAAAGCAAAAGAAGACTGCATCCTGTAATAGAAGAGGGACACTGCTGGGCTTAGTCCCAAAATATATTTGCTTATTAAAGGAGGATCAAAGGAAGAACATGGAATAAAACAAACAAATGTGACAGAAAATACACTTGATTTTTGCCCCTAACTTTTTGAAGAGGGGGCTTCTCTCTTACCCATCTTTACATAACTCCATGTTGGCTTCTGTTTCCCATTCTCTCTTAACTCTATTCCCTTAAAGCTTTTGCACCAGCTCTTCACCCAACTTCAGGTGCCATAATCCATTGGAAGAAACAACTTTTAAAGACATTCCCTGGATTATGCGTACACATAAGGTACAGAAGTAAGACCTGGTGTACATATATATTCAAATGGATAGACAGGAGCCATACAAACATTTGGGGCAGCCTCCCTTACACTTGAAGCCCAGCTGCAAATTTGAGAATTAAAAGTACAGGTTCGAGTCCACAGTAGAACTGCCTTAATGAGGCAAAGATGGAGGTTTTAAGGGATCAGAGGAAGTGACATCATCGAGGTCAAAACCTGAAGGCAGTGTCACTGGGACCGGAAGTGACTTCACAGGGCTCTTGACCAGAAGTGACGTCATCAAGGCCAGGAGGAATTTCCCATAACTGGTCTCTAGTGGAAAGAGAGAAAGGATTAGCGCACCTCACCACCCCTGGCGAGGTCATCAAAAAGGGCTGGAACTGGAAGTCTCTTTGGTCATGTGTTCTTCACTGGAAGTGACATCATCTAAGGGTGCAGAACCGGAAGTGACATCATCAGGGTCAGGTGGTCTGCAGGAAAGCAAGAAAAAAGGTCAGTGCACTCCGCCACCCACTGGTCTGGCATCGAATTACTCTCATTTAGACCCTTTACCTGCCTCCCAAGTGCATGACAATACAGTGCATCTGCAAAGTATTCACAGCGCATCACTTTTCCCACATTTTCTTATGTTTTACAGCCTTATTCCAAAATTGATTACATTTTTTTTTCTCAGAATTCTACATACAACACCCCATATTGACAACGTGAAAAAAATTTACTTGAGGTTTTGGTAAATTTATTAAAAATAAAAAAACTGAGAAAGCACATGTACATAAGTATTTACAGCCTTTGCCATGAAGCTCCAAATTGAGCTCAGGTGCATCCTGTTTCCCCTGATCATCCTTGAGATGTTTCTGCAGCTTAATTGGTTGTCATTATGGGGTGTTGTGTGTAGAATTCTGAGGAAAAAAATGAATTTAATCCATTTTGGAATAACATAACAAAATGTGGAAAAAGTGATGCGCTGTGAATACTTTCTGGATGCACTGTGTATACATATATATATATATATATATATATATATATATATATATATATCTCCATCCATCCATTTTCTAACCCGCTGAATCCGAATACAGGGTCACGGAGGTCTGCTGGAGCAAATCTCAGCCCACCGCAGGGCACACACACACACATCCACACACCAAGCACACACTAGGGACAATTTAGAATAGCCAATGCACCTGACCTGCATGTCTTTAGAATGTGGAAGGAAACATTTCTAAAGCTTTGGGACTCCAGCGAACCACAGTGAGAGCCATTATCCACAAATGGCAAAAACATGGAACAATGGTGAACCTTCCCAGGAGTGGCTGGCCGACCATAATTACCCCAAGAGCGCAGAGACGACTCATCCGAGAGGTCACAAAAGACCCCAGGACAACGTCTAAAGAACTGCAGGCCTCACTTGCCTCAATTAAGGTCAGTGTTCACGATTCTACCATAAGAGAGAGACTGGGCAAAAACGGCCTGCATGGCAGATTTCCAAGACGCAAACCACTGTTAAGCAAAAAGAACATTAGGGCTCGTCTCAATTTTGCTAAGAAACATCTCAATGATTGCCAAGACTTTTGGGAAAATACCTTGTGGACTGATGAGACAAAGGTTGAACTTTTTGGAAGGCAAATGTCCCGTTACATCTGGTGTAAAAGGAACACAGCATTTCAGAAAAAGAACATCATAACAACAGTAAAATATGGTGGTGGTAGTGTGATTGTCTGTGGTTGTTTTGCTGCTTCAGGACCTGGAAGGCTTGCTGTGATAGATGGAACCATGAATTCTACTGTCTATCAAAAATCCTGAAGGAGAATGTCCGGCCATCTGTTTGTCAACTCAAGCTGAAGCGATCTTGCTATGGCATGACCTTAAAAAGGCAGTTCATGCTAGGAAACCCTCAAATAAAGCTGAATTACAACAATTCTGCAAAAATGAGTGGGCCAAAATTCCTCCAGAGCGCAGTAAAAGACTCATTGCAAGTTATCGCAAACGCTTGATTGCAGTTATTGCTGCTAAGGGTGGCCCAACCAGTTATTATGTTCAGGGGGCAATTACTTTTTCACACAGGGCCATGTAGGTTTGGATTTTTATTTTTTCCATAAATAATAAAACCCATCATTTAAAAACTGCATTTTATGTTTACTTGTGTTATATTTGACTAATGGTTAAATGTGTTTGATGATCAGAAACATTTTGTGTGACAAACATGCAAAAGAATAAGAAATCAGGCAGGGGGCAAATAGTTTTTCACACCACTGTATATATATATATATATATATATATATCTATATATAGTATATATATATATATATATATATATTGTGAAGGATGGCCGGCCGTTTATGCCAATACCCCCAAGCTGCCAGGTGGAGCCTTCCTTGTAGCATAGAGGTTCCCAGGAGACCAGCAGGGCATCATGGAAAATGTGGTTTTTATGCACAGCCCTGCTGGATGCCATGGGGAACACAAGAGGGAGCTGCAGGGAGGGCCGAGGACTTCTTCGTGCCCTATGACCCGGAAGTTCGTCATAGGAAGAGCAACGGGCTTCCGGTGTGAAGAAAAGAACTTTTACCTGACCCGGAAGTGATTGAGAATCACATGGACTGGGGATTGGGAACACATCGGGGTCAGGGTATATAAAAGGACTGTGGGAGCTCCCAGACGGCGAGCTGAGCTGGGTGGAAGGGTGGCAATGCTTCTGGAAGCTGGAGGATTCTTTATTGTGATTTATTATTGTGAGTTTATGAGTATAGTGGTGGAGAGTGTGCTTTGTGCACTGTGGAAATTTAATAAAGTCAACAATTGGACTTTTACCTGGTGTCTGGAGTCGTGGACAGGGGTTCAAGGGAGTGAGAGCACCCCCTATCTACCACTATATATATATATATATATACAGTGTATATATATATATATATATATATATAGAGAGAGAGAGAGAGAGAGAGAGAGCCTTCAGAAAGTATTCACAGCCTTCACTCTAAACACATTTTGTTATGTTGCTGACTTCTGCCTGTTTGATGAGGGAAAAAAAATGAATTGAAATGATTTTAGCACAAGGCCGCAACATATCAAAATGTGTACAAAGTGAAAGGGTTTGAATACATTCTGAGGGCACCGTATACATTAAATGATACTGTATAATTACATATTGCATTCAGTCAGTAGTATTGCATTCATTGCCTTTTTGATCTCTTGCTGGTATTGTACAACTGCCATTAATCTGAGACATGTAAGAAGAAATGTCATTGTACTCTATACTGCACACATGACAATAAATGTGAACTTGAACTTTTTGCCATTTATGCCTCGGGCAAATCTTTGCAGACTGAATGACCTTACAGAGGATCATAAGAAAAAAAAATGAAAAGCCATCACTGCTGACAAGAAAAAAAGAGCATAAAATATACAGGGTCTATGTGTATTTTATTTTTACTGGTACCAAAGATGAGATGAGTGGATAAGTAACTGAAAGAAATAAACAGAAAAGCAAGGAATGAAGTCAAGAACAGCAGCATGTGAAGCCACTTCTAGGGACACGATGCCACATTTAACTAGACCGTATCTTAACTGAGGAGCATTTTTTGAGAATAAAGGTTGTCAACACATCAACAAGAGCAACAATTTATTTCTTGTGTAGCCCAAAATCACACAAGGAATGCCTAAATGGGCTTTAACAGGCCTTGACTCTCTTAGACGATAGGAATAAACCTTGTTGGGAAAAAGAAAATGGAAGACATTTTGAGTAGAGAGACCCCCTTTGAGGTAGGTTGGGCAGGAAATGGATGTCAAAAATGTGATAAATACAACACACAAAGAAAGAAGAGCTGTATAGCCAATCTATCATGGCCATCTCAGGAATACAACACAATATACAAATGACTTTGTTCTTACACAACACTCCTTAACAAGTGCAGACGCAAAGAGCCACGATGACTCTCAGGGCAAAATGCAAGAATAAATGATACTAATCATTAAATACAGAACTATCACATATGAAGATACAGATTTGTTAAAATACATCAAACACAAAGTAGAAACTAATGAACATACACGAAAAGGAACAATATCTGTCCATCAGCTCATTGTAGAACCACAGTCAGATTGTAGAAAAGGAGTCCTGGAGACCTCGGCCAACAAGCCACATCCCTCCTACTGGTCATTCCACAGCTGACTCAGTGCTGGGTGGGCCAATCAGATGAAAGGACCTTTCTACCCAATGATCCCAGAGCTCCTTTATCTGAGGTGACTTTTCCATGGCAAGCAAACAATTTGGCAGTAGAACAGTGGCACCAAGTGCCACGTGAGGATAAAAGAAGAGAAAACAGAATAAAGGAGGGTTAGTAAAAGTTTAGAATGATTGTATTACTTGAATTTTAGTGCAAATGAATAACAGCAGAGATGCAGGATGTATAACTAATCAGCAGCTCTAGATGGGGTACACTAAACTGACCTAGTGAGTTTTCAGCCATGATTTAAAAGCTGAAACTGTAGGGGCACCTCTTATAGTAGGAGGCAGACAAAATCACATTTTTGGCTTCATTTGTAGATGGAAAAATCAATGAAGATTACGCAAATTATCTTGGGAATAAAGTCAAATAAGAAATGGAGTTTTCTTATAGAAACCCAGTGTGCTACAAACATTTTTGTGCCTTCAGGAAATGGTTTCATCTGAGTGGCTGACTGTGTATAAAAATTGTAGCTAATCTGTAGGTAGTTTCTTATTTCATAGACTGAGACCCTCCTGTGGACATCAATCGGTCTGTAGGTTTGATTGGCTTCATATTTATGGTTCAGTATCAGACGGTTCCTCAATCCTACCTCACGATTTTTCTAATCTCTGTCACAGAAAGGGACAAGATTGATCTGTGAGAGAATATGGAATGGTCTGAGGGTTATTGGGGAGCAGGGACCGGGGTTTATTGCAGCTTTACAATGCTGTATGAAAACATGTTTACACTGCACATATACACAACATCTCTAAAGAATAAAATCCAGCAAATTCAGCTTTCAAAAACCACTCCTAGAATCAGGACACCGAAATTGGATGAGAAAAACATAGTGTGGTGGATTGCCAGCATTTTACTCCGGCCCTCACCCCCAGGCCGCCAGGAGGAGCTCTCCCGACAGCATGATCATGCCCCGAGTTCCAGCAATGTTTATACACAGCCCTGCTGGATACCTTGGGGGCCACCAGGAGGACGTCGGCGGTGCTACAACTGACCCGGAAGGAATAAGGAACTGTGGACTGATTGGACAGGAACACCTCCGGGTCAGGGTGTATAAAAGGATTGTGGGAAAGCCCAGACAGTGAGCTGAGCTGGGAGGTAGGAGGGCGAAGTGTCTGGGCGAGGAGGAAAGAGAATAGTGTTGTTGTGTTTGATTTATTTGTGATTTGTGTAGAGTGGAGGGTGCTTTGTGCACTGTATAATAATAAAAATAATAGTATTATACTTTCACCTGGTGTTCAGAGTGGTACCTGAGGGTGTTAGAGGTGGACCACGCCTCTATCTGCTACAATAGATATACCGGGAAATGCGGGACTCCGGTAATCTCATCATCAGTATAACAATTTTGTTATCCCTATGAAACCCAGCTGGCTGGATTTTGGGCCAAAAGTACACCTAATGGACAAAAGTATTGGGACACACCTCTTAATTATTGAATTCAAGTGTCTCAATCTGACCCATTGCCACAGGTATATAAAATCAAACACCTAGCCATGCAGTCTCCATTTACAAATGGCTTGTTCTGCATGGCTCACTGACTTCAAGCATTATACTGTCATAGGATGCCACCTTTGCAACAAGACAGTTTGTAAAATGGTCAACTGTATTGGAAAGTGGAAGCATTTAAAAACAACGGCAACTCAGCCACAAAGTGGAAGACCACGTAAAGTCACAGAGTGGGGTCAATGACTGCTAAGGTGCATGGTGGGCACGTAAAAGTCAGCAACACCCTGCTGATTCCATAGCTGAAGTGTTCCAAACTTCCACTGTCATTAATGGAAGCACAAAAAGTGTGAGGCAGGAACTTCAGGGAATGGTTTTCTATGATTGAGCAGCTGCATGCAAGTCTCAAATCACCAAGCCCAATGCCAAGCACACTGTCACTGGACTGTGGAGCAGTGGAAACGTGTTCAATGGAGTGATGGATCACGCTTCTCTGTTTGGCAGTCAGATGGGCGAGTCTGGGTTTGGCGAATGCCAGGAGAATGTTACCTGCCTGACTGCATTGTGCCAACTGTGAAGTTCAGTGGGGGAAGGAAAATGGTGTAAGGCTGTTTTTTAGGGTTTGGGTTAGGCCCCTTACTTCCATTGAAGGGCAAACTTAATGCTTCAGCAACATTTTGGACAATATTATACTTCCATCTTTGTGGAAACAGTTTTGGGGAAGGCCCTTTTCTATCCCAGCATGATGTTAGCCAGAGAGCTGGTACTGAAAGTGACGTCTTCTGGACCGGAAGTGACGTCATCAGTGGTGCTGAAACCAGAAGTAATGTTATCAGTGGTGCCAACACCTAGTGGGATTTCCCGAGGTTAGTTTGCAAAGGACAGAGAGAGAAAGTAAGTGCAGCTCACCACCCACTGGTCTGGATTGGTACTATTATTATTTAAGCCCTCTTGCTGCCTCCCATGCACACATGTGTGACAATAGAACTTGGTTCCTTACCCAATAAGAATGCCTATAACATGGAAGGATCAGGGAAGAGTGGAACAGTTCCTTCCCCAAAATATTAGAGGGCAATCTCCCTGGCTTTGGTTTTCCACTTGCACACCCATGGGGCATGCTGGATATTGTAGTCCCATGGAGCAACCCTGTTGGGTTCCAGGGGATCCTCCAGTGGAGAGCTCAGGGCATACACCAGCCCTACTTTACAGGACTTCCAATTTACCTGGTAGTGCTTTCTTCAAGGTGTGCCCTACTACTGGAAGTACTCTTGGGTCTGGGATAAAATAGGAAGCCCAGGGAGTCTGAGTCGGGAGAGGTGAAGGACCAAACTCCCATGGGATGAGTCAGAGGAACATTTATTGGTGTATTGGCACTGTCATATTGGGCTGTATGGAAGAAATGAGTCATTGGAGGTATTTTCGTTAATAAACAGTGCTTGTTTTTACACAGGACTGTTTTGTGTGGTTTTGTCTGGGGTATTTGGGGCCTGTTGCACCCCTACTGGTCACAATAGATAGATAGATAGATAGATAGATAGATAGATAGATAGATAGATAGATAGATAGATAGATAGATAGATAGATAGATAGATAGATAGATAGATAGATAGAAATGTACAGTTTTGTATAAGAAATAGAAACATTTTGTCATGATTGCGATATTTCCGTGGCTGTTAAAAATCATCAAAATATCTTCTTGTGAAGGTCAAGGAACCTCATGATCACATGTCTTTTTGTGCCTAATAGGTTTTCCAGCAATATTAAAAATGATAAATGTCTCTTACGTGACACCTTTCCTTTTTCTTTTTAGCATTTTGTTGATTGATTGCTATGCCATTTCTCTGCAGGGTCAAGCAGATGGGTGTGACATCCGACATCACTAAGTTATATCTATAAAGGTCAGTGTCATACACTTGCCTTTTTTCCACGATTGGTATTGTAAGACAAGAGTACCAGAAGACGAAACTTTTATTAAGCCAGAAATGAGTCAAAACCATGAACGCTAAATCCTAAACACCAAAGTCTAATCAAAGTCAGGGAGGGAAATGGTAGAATTGGCAACCAAAAAGTCAAGAAATAATATGCATTTCATTTTATAGAGTTTTTAATTTCAATCACGGAAACCCAATGAATCTTTGGACTGGATTACGCTAATGATGTGGTGTGGTGTTGCGTCATGTAACTTCTATGGCAACCGGGAGCCACGTGCCAGTAATATGGCAGCGCCCATATATGAATCAACGAATTCCTTCAGGGCATGCTGGAAGTAGGAGTCTGATGCAGTCCTGTTGGGTTCAGTGGGGGCCGCTAGGGGGATCTGCGGAGACAGCGGTGCTCTGCAATGTGAAGCTTTCACCTCACCTGGGAGTGATTCTAGACCCTGCCAACAAGCATTTAAGCAGCAAAAAAGGAGCCACCCATCTTCATTCGAGGTCAGAGTTGGGAGGAAGAGGACGAAGCTCGGTAAGGAGGAGTGGTGGTGAAAAGAGGGAGAGGAAGAAGAAAAGAAAGGCAAACTACTGTGTCGTATATTTTGCTTAGTGCTGTACTGTGCTGCATCATGGAGAGCAAGCAAAAAAACATTTCCCACTCTTAAAAAAACATGTACTGTGCCTGGAACTCAGGTCTCTACCTGTCTGTGTCAGGTTGGGGCAGCTGGGAAGCCCCATGGTGGTCACAGAGTATTTAAACTAACTAGCTGTGTAAGCCTGTGCTGTGAAAATCCCAGGGTCCTAGAAACTATTGAAATCGTCAGAAAAAAAATTGAAATGTAGAGATGTCAGGTAATTGAAAGGAACTACTATAGGCATCTCTATAATGCTTTCAATAGCGGATCTGTAGAAGTTTGTGAGCAGCCAAGAGGAGAATCCGGCACGTCTCATCTTCCTGAGGAAGAGGAGTCTTTGTTGGGCCTTCTTTACCAGGTGAGATGTGTTCAAAGACCAGGTCAGATCCAATGTGATGCGGATACCCAAGAACTTCATATTGTCCACACACATTACAGCCTCCTCATGTATGAATATAGGAGCATGTTCTGTTGTTCTGGACTTCCTATAGTCCACAATGATCTCTTTGGTCTTGCTGGTGTTCAAGATGAGGTTGTTGGCTGAGCACCACAGTGTTAGGTGGTCTTTCTCCTCTCTGTAGTGAGTCTCATCATTGTCCGATATGAGACTCACCACGGTTGTGTAATCCGCAAACTTCACAACCAAATTTGTGGCATGGATGGCAGAGCAATTGTGTGTTAATAACGTGCAGAGTGCTGGGCTGATTTTTTAGGCACTGGCACAATGGTGGAGTATTTGAGGCAGACAGGGACCATTGCAAGTTGTAGAGAAAGGTTAAAAATATCCAGAAAGACTCCTGCCAATGTCTTACATGTTCCGTGGGTCATTGTTATCAAAATGCTCCTCGATACACTGTTTGTATCTGTATTTTGCAAGGTTTATTCCTTTTTTCAGTTCTTTCCAGGCTTTGCTATATGCCAACCTGTTGCCTGACCTATATGCAGCATCCCGGGCTTTAAGCAGGGACTTCACCATACTGTCCTGCCATGGTTTCTGATTTGGAAACACTCTAAATGTTTTCGTGGGCAGGACATCATTAGTACAGAACTGCACATAGCATAGGACAGATAATGCATATCCCTCTAGATCTGAGCCCTCTTTGAACTCTCTCCAGTCAGTATGCTCAAAACATTCCTGTAATGTTGAAGATGCCTCCTCAGTCCATACCTATACTGTTCTGGTAATCGGTTTCATCCTGCAGATCATGGGAGTATAGGCTGGGATCAGCTCCACTGCGATGTGGTCCGACAGGCCCAGATGTGGGGCTGCTACAGCCTTGTATGCTCCTGGGATGTTGCAATAAACTTGATCCAGAATGCTATTGTCTCTAGTTGGAAAGTTTATAAATCCTCGAAATTTGGGAACCACTGCTTTTAATTCTACATGACTAAAGTCACTAGCCACAATCATAGCCACGTCTGGATTGGCATTCATTTGTCTGCTAATCAGGCAGTACAGCTCTCCCAATGCTAATTTAGCGTTAGTTCACGGTAGGATATAAACAGCCACTATCAGGATGGAGGAGAACTCTCTTACCATCTTGAATGGTCTGCATTTCACTGCCAGATATTCCAAATCGGGGGAGCAGTATGTTCCAGTAATGTTTGTAGCTGAACACCAGGATTTGCTAATGTACAGCGCCAGCTCTCCACCTTTACATTTAGTGGAAGCTGCTGTCCTGTCTGCCCGGAACAGAGCATGCCCCTCTAGCTCCACCACGCCGTCTGGGATGTTATTATCGAGCCAGGTCTCGGTAATAATTGCTGTCCACCCTACGTGAGGCAATCCTCAGCTGAATCTCGTCCATCTTATTGGCGAGAGACCAGCCGTTAGTGAGGAAGAGACTGGGAAGAGCCGGTCTGTATGGGTTAGCATGTAGCCTAGCACGTAGGCCGCTCCTTTTGTTTATGGTGTCTCCTCTGCCTTCTAGGCCACAGAGGGGAGATGGTAAAAGCCTCAGTAGTCCGCCGTAGCTCTGGTGGAATAAAGTCTAGTCATGTTTTTTCAAATGTTAGTGTTGATTAATCTTTGCTGTACAGCATGTTTTTTAATGTTAAAACACTGATTCTGTTGGAAGTGCTTATACAATAAATATGTTTAATTTAATCAACCATTTACATTTTTATTCCTGTGAGTGGTTGTGTAGGTAGGGTCCCCAGAGGACTGCTTTGTCTGGGGGCCTATAATGATTTTAAGACGGCCCTGGCCAGAAGCAATATATTGGAGTCCAACTAATAGTCCACAGTCCTATTCTGTCGTTGGTTAGGAGATTTGAGGGTGAAGAGAGACTGGGTGAGTTCAGACTTTACATCTGTCTAAACTTATAACCCAGTAAAAATATCTACAGGAATGGGTGTGATTAAAATACTCGATCCCATCCTTTATCTCTACACTCCTGATGTTTACCAGAAAGAGTTCAGATAACTGGGTTCAAAGGTTTTGTCACTAAGTATAGAAAAACTATGGTGCTTAATCTGCCAAAAACACAAGCAAAGTAAATGGATGCGACAGTTCATAACTGTACAACCTAGAAGGCGAGCATCTCTTCTTAAGTACCCAGCATGTGTAGAGTTTTGGTGTGTTTTTCAATTTTGTATCGTGATCTGAGCTGACAGGTCTTTGATCCAATATGGTCTCTGTATGGACTCGACTGAAGGAGGACAACAGTCACGTGGTCAAACCAGTGGAGTCAGAGCTGGGAGAAGGGAAGTTAACATTCACTGGAGGGAGGTGGTGGGATAAGGAAAGGAGAAAAAGAAAAGGAAGAATTGTGCCAGGCTTGTGAAACATTTGAATGATCTGGAAATATATTTTGACCAATAAATCACTTATGTGAACCTGGGGCTTGTGTCTGTGTATTCGTGTTTGAGGTTTGGGATGCTACAACACTATTCCATGTTGTCTATACTCCTCTGTATCATGGGAAATCCCCTTGTAAATGGACTACGTTAGACACACAAAATAGTGGTGCCATCCCCAAAATAAAATGGCATCAGAAAAAAAATTAACCTTCTAATTTAAAACTCTAAACAAAATGGCTGCTAAAATTCCCTCAGCAACACCATACTGAGTATTTAAGCATCAAAAAGAAGTTTAAATTATAACTCATACCAGTAAAATAGTCCATTAGAATTGTAAAGCAAATACACCAAACAAAGGACATATCCTACCCCATATCACACACACACACGCTTGGTTTGGGGTAGGAAAATGGCATCAACTTACTAGGTGCCTCCAGTTGGCAAAAGGCCACCCCACTCATCCTGAAAGACCAGGCCTAGGCTTCCTTTGCCTTTTCAGGTGTCTAAAACCT
Organism: Polypterus senegalus; assembly: GCF_016835505.1. Classification (NCBI taxonomy): domain Eukaryota; kingdom Metazoa; phylum Chordata; class Cladistia; order Polypteriformes; family Polypteridae; genus Polypterus; species Polypterus senegalus. Next base: position 2,037,843 of record NC_053164.1, on the reverse strand, counting down.
GTTGCCCATTTGGTCCAGTTTCTAGCCAAAGCCACCCACTTTGATAATTTCATAAACACCACAATTATTTTTTGTGTCTTTTTGAATTGTCAGTTTTCTAGACAAGTTCTGCCGATTTTAGTTTTGAAGACACCCAAAACCTCATCATAAGTGTGTATGTGAGCGATATACTGCCTGACATTTCCATATTCACAGGTTAGGATCTTAACTCGGGTGGGCACAGTTGGCATACCCTCTGGTTGTTTTTTTCTGTAGCACCTGCCATCCCTATCATATCCTAAATCCATTGTTGGAGTGATTGGTAACCCTAAACTGGCACATCATGAATGAGTGTGGATGTACAGTATGTGTGAGTGTCCCCTGTGATGGGCTGTCATTCGAGTCCCAGCCTTGGCACTGCTTGTGTGGAGTTGGCATGCACTCCATGAACCTGGCAGGGTTTTCCTTCCACTTTGTATTCATGTGCCAATTAGGCTTAAAAATGAACCAGTATGAGTGAGTATGGGTCTATGAGTCAGTGTGTGCCCTACAACAGGCATGTGCCCCATCCAGGGTTGGCCACCATTTTTAATAGTGTTCTCAGGTTAAAGACTTCCCTGAAATGGGCAAGTGACTATGGAGGGGAGGAGGTGAAAAAAAAAATCGAACTTGATAAATGAAAATTGCATTTTTTAATTATTTAGGCATTTCTTAGCTTCTCTGGCATTATAGCCCACCACATGAAACCTGGCCTTCACTCTGAATTCTTTGCTAGTTTTAAAGCCATCAAATATCTTGCAGGCATATTTCTTTTTTGTTCCAACAGCTTATCACAAGGGCATAATAAGATGTTGATTCACAAGGTCATTCGTGCAGCTTTACCCCTTCTTAAATAAACTATTTGTTCCACAGTTAAAGATTTTGTTAATAGTATTGTCGCAGTGCTTCAAGCCAAAATCAAAATCAGGAGGTATGACAGAATCAATGTCACCTTGAAGTTTGTCATCGTTTTTCACGTGGCCTGCCACATCTGTAAAAATCAGAGGCAGTCATGAAGTGAATAATCTTTTTTTCTTATTTTACAGCCTTTGAGTCTCGCCCTACTTGAGTTCCCCTCCGAACGTCGCTGAAGTGATGCACGTGAGGTGACATTTAGGACTCTGCTAACCTTAATTTTCTCACCTCATTGCCACCACAGCTTCTCCATTTGATCATTTCTGCTGCCCTCTGCGGTAAATCACAGTGAATGCAAGTCACCTTACGAATCATACCAGAGGGGTGCATATGATATAATTAATCTTGATTTTCATGAGATGGCATTTGATAATGTTCTACATGAGAGGGTAGCAATAAAATTAAAAGAAGTGGGAACTCCAGAGCGTAGTGGAAGATGGGTGCAAAACTGGTTAACACATGGAAAGTAAAAGGTTATGGTGAGGAGAACCTTTTTAGAATTACTGTGCCCTCCATAATGTTTGGACAAAGACCCAGTTTTTGTTGATTTAGCCCTCTGTTCCACAGTTTGAAATTACAAAGCAAACACTTCATACGTGATTAAAGTGCACATTGCAGATTTTCATTTAAGGAGATTTGCATACATTTCAGTCACACAAGAAGGCAGAGGGAGGGACAGTCCACCAAGAAAACTGCCAAGACCCCTCACATAAAGCACAGGGGCTCGCAGGCAGACAATGGCTGGTACGACATGAGGCACAGGGACGGCAACACTCACCTTTAGGTAGGAAGAGACAGCTCCACAAGGAGACACTGGTCATAGGTCCAGCGAGAGAGGAAAGCCGCATGAAAGGACCAAGCAAAGCTGGTGGACAAGAAGTGAGGTTTGCCGAGGTCACAGCAGCACAAGGAGCTCAAAGTGGAAAAAAAGAACGACGAAGAGATGCTGACAGGGATTCAATGATTTGACAAAACTTCTGTTGGGGAACGAGCATCCGGTGACCAGAGTTCATCCGTGGAGAGTTGGATGGTTAATTGTTGGGGTAACACGGTGTGCAAACTGGACTCTGCACCACTAAAGGTTGCATCCTCCACTTCATGTTTTTAATGGACTTTTAGAGTGTGGACTGTGTGCTTTCCTTTTAAAAACAAGAATTTCGTTCCTGATGTTGTTAGATTTTTTACATTTGTTTATCTTTTTAATGTATTTTATATTGTCTTGGGTAATAGACGTTACTGTTGCTTCTCCTGAAATTACAGTTGTGTCTTTCATTGTATGTTTACTCACCGCCCAATTTAAAGAAATTATTATCGGTAAATCTCAAGAGTTCCCAGTCTCTTAATGAAACTGAGTGGCATAGTTGGATATTTTAACAGTGTTTAGGTTAAATTACCTGTAAGTGTGACCAGACACCTGTCACTTTTTCTACGTCGTCCCCATAATGTTTGAGACAATTGGCATCACAGGTATTTGTGATTTCTCAGGTGGATTTCATGGCTTCATAAGCTACCTCAGCTTGCCAGACCCTTTGGAGTCTATAGTTGCCCGTTGCTCAACATGAGGACAAGAGCTGTGCCGATGAAAGTCAAAGAAGCCATTATGAAGTTGAGAAACCAGAATCCAACATCGATAAAACCTTAGGATGACCTAAATCAACTGTCTGGAATATCATGAAGAAGAAAGAACGCACTGGTGGGCTCAGTAATTGCAAAGGGACTGGTAGGCCAAGGAAGACCCTCTGCTGATGACAGAAGAAAAAGCCCCAAACGCCTGTCTGATAGATCAGAAACAGACTTCAGGGGACCAATGTGGATTTGTCAGAGATGAAGAGCATATGTGATTGTTGACTAGCTTCTCCAAGTACTTCATTAATGATAGGCATTAATGTGACTGACCGATAGTCATACAGGCAGGTTAAATGGTAGGCCTTTGAAAGCATGCAGGCACAACAGACTAAGTCAAGGAGAGATTAAATATTTCCATGAACAGTGATGCAAGCTGATGAGCACAGATCTTGAAAGCACCTCCTGGAGTGCCGTCCGGTACTGCTGCCTTCCTGGCATTCACTTTCCTGAGGGCTCCACCTTATGTTGTGTTCTGATGAAGTTAGTGCTGCTTCCACCCTGTGCCATTAGTGACATTCTTATCGAAGCAGGCCTAGAAGTTGTCTGCCAGAGAGGTTTTAGCTCTTGCCGTGGTTGGAGTAGTTACCTTATAGCCCATTAATGCCCACAAACCTTGCCACATGCACCAAGTTTAGGGCTCTTCAAAATATGTTCTTCTATTGCTGTTTTTACATGTGTATATATCAGCAAGCTGGCCTCACTTATTTATACCTGTTGTCACACTTGTGTGCATGGGGGGCAGCTAAAGGGCTTGAATAGTGACAATTCCATGTCTGACCAGGGGGTAGAGAGGTGCCCTTACCACTCTCGGGAAATTCCACAATGTTCCAGCCTTCCAACCTGCATGGAGAAACTTGGAGGTTGGTGGCAGAACTGGTACTCCAGCCACCATAAAAAACCTCATACTGTTCCACTCCATCTGAACAAGTGTGGTGCTGAGGGGTCATCCGTTACACGTCTGCACTCGCGTCTTAATCTGGATCCTGAGTTGGTTTTTCATGTGGTGTGTGCAGCAATGTGCTATATCAGTGTGTGTGCTGTATCCGGTGCCCGTGATGATGTCACTTCCTGCCCAGACGATTTCACTTCCGTTTCTGGTGCCCATGATGATGCCAGGTGTCCATAATGAAATCACACATATATACATTTTGATAGACGGCAAGGGATCTTGCCCGGTCGGACCCTTTTGTGGAGAGGACCGGGACAGTGGACATATCACCAGCAGTACCTCCCCTGGGACACAAGCGGGCAGTCCCCTGGTTTACATAGGGACAACGGCACTGGAGCTTAGGAGCTCAACCCAGTGGGGCCCTGTGCCCTTCTGTGCTGCCAGAAGAGGAGCCAGATTCCCATGCAGCACTTCTGACACACCCGGAAGTGCTGCCAGAACTTAATCGAGGAGCTCCTGGAGCACTTCCTGGTGCAGTATAAAAGAGGCTGCCTCACTCCACTCGGGGAGCCAGAGTTGGGAGGAAGAGGACAGAGCTTGCGACAGAGGAGTGGAGGCGGCAGGAGAAAAGGATAGTAAAGAGATTAGAACTGAGCATTGCTGTTGCGTTTGTGTACATTGTGGTTGTTGTAATAAAGGCGCTATATAGCGCCCGACCCAGAAACCTGATACAGAACCACGCGTAAAATCCAAACAAGACTTTTATTTTCTCTTCCCCATGTCCTACAGGCCCAACACAGTCCCAAAAGCACTTAACTCCAAAACACACAACTCTCCACCTTGGCACCAGCACTACCCCCAGGCAACCTCATCCTCTTTCTGCTGATTCTGGCTCCTGAGTGGTGGATGCTGGCCCTTTTTATAGCCCACCCGGAAGTGCTCCAGGTGCTTGATCACCTGTTGCTAATTGCACTTCCAGGCGGGGCTGTAGAGGTGTCCAGGTTGGCTCCGGGATCCATGCAGCACCCCCTGGCAGCCACCCCAGATCCCCACAGGATTGTGAAGAACTCCATCTCCCATAGAACCCTGCGGGAAACTGAGGCGCCATAATGCATTAGTAAGACCACATCTGGAGTATTGTGTGCAGTTCTGGTAACCACACTACAAGAAAGACATAGCAGCGCATGAAGAGAGGAACCAGGTGTATTATGGGAGTGAAGGATATATCCTACTGTGACAGAGTCAGAGAATTAAACCTGTTTAGTATGAGCATAGGACACTGCATGGGGACCTCATCTAGGTATTTAAAATCCTCAAAGACATTAATAAAGCAGATCCAGAAACGTTCTTTCAGCTTAACCTCACATACTTGAGGACATCAGTGGAAATGAAGTGGAAGTGCTTTGAAAACTGGCATGGGAGGCAGCTAAAGGGTTTGAAAGATGGTAATTCCATGGCAGACCAGGGGATGGCAGAGTGCACTGACCCTTTCTCTTTTATTCCCAGCAGACCAAATGCAGGAACCTCTGCCCGGGCCTGGTTCCACCCCTGAAGATGTCACTTCCAGTTCCGCCCCTGAAGATGTCACGTCCGGTTCCAACTCTGAAGACATCACTTCCGGTTCCACCACGAAGATATCACTTCCTCCCTCCATCTTTAAAATCCATCATGTCTGTACCAAACCTCAGTTCCGTTTTTGTCTGTAAAGACCATTTTTCTACAATCTTTTCGATTTAGCAGTCATTCTCAAGTATACAGGAGTCTGCCCCAAACCTCTTTTTTGTGTCATGGCTCAATTATTTATCACAACTGGCATAGCTGGCAGGATGGTGGACTCCTTGCAGAAGTAGGAACAGAACCTGAGAAAAGCTTTGGCACTCCAACCCAAAGATCTTGAAGTCTTGGGGGTCCAGATGGGAGAGAACCATACCCGAGTGGCGGGGGACGACCATGGAAAGTCGGGTAGATCTGACACCAGCCCCACCCTAGTGGCCCAGTTCAAGGCTGGGTCAGTGGGGGAGAGTGGCGTAGACCAACAGAATAGAGTCATGCTTCAAGAGGGGCATACAGGAGGCTTATTATGACCTTCTGGAGTAAGAGACTGCCCACTGAAACCCCACAGAGGCAGAGCCATCTGCAAAAGATGGGGGAGCCCCAGACCAGAAGGCCAGGAGAATTTAAAAGTGGGGCTACGGCCAGATCTTAATAGTATCCAACAACCCATCATCGAGCAGATGGCCTGCCTTCTCCTTTTAAATGGCGTGCCCGACTATCTGGCCCAGCCGGCCTGGGGACAAATGTTTAAAAACATGAAGGTCCTTATGGAGGTGATTGAAAATCTACAGGGGGTTCAGAACAGCCTCTGTGTGAAACTCGATGTGCACGCGTCCTTAATTCTGGGTCTCGCCGTCATTGTCTGGAGCAGGCACCAGGAATCCCTGATGCATTATGGGTGGTGCTTACCCAGCGGCGAGGGAGTTTGTGGGGAGGTCCCAGGAAGGAAATTCTGCACTCTGCCACCTCCTGGTCTGTACAGGAATTACCTTCTTTCCAACACTTTAGCTGCCTCCCATGTGTACGTATGTGACATCGATAGACTCTATGACAATAAAGACCATCTGAATTTGATCTTGACCCTTTTTGATTACGTTTTATCTCCTGATCCTTCTACTTATCTACAGTGCCTTCAGAAAGTATTCTGACTCTGTTGCATTTTTCTTATTTATTTATGTTGCAGCCTTGTCCCAAAATCATTTAGCAGCATTTAATAGCTCAAAATGACAAAATCAAAAACAGGATTTCAGGAATTTGTGAAAATGTATTAAAAACAAAGAACATAAATATCTCATTGACATCAAGTATTCAGACCCTTCACTCAGTGCTTCACTAAAGCCTCTTTGTCAGCCGTTCCATGCCTGGAGTCTTTGAGTTTGACGTGACAAGCGTCACACGCCTGGATTTGGGGATTTTCTGTCATTTGTCTCTGCAGATCTGCTCAGGTTCTGTCAATTTAGATGGAGATGATTGATGGACAGCTAATTTCAGGACCATCCAGTGATGTTCCATTGGGTTCAAGTCTGGAGTCTGGTTGGGCCGCTCAAGTACATTCAGAGAGTTGACCCTGAGCCACTCCTTTGTTGTCTTTGCATTGTGTTTAGGGTAATCAACCTGGAAATGATTTAGGGAGGAAGCCGATTGTGGATCTAATTTTCTTTTCTTCTTTTAGCTATTTATTGATTTAGAATTATTTATTGTTTTTTATCTACCTCACGTCACTATGGTTTTTAAGGATAATTACTTATTAAGAAAGGCTTATTACCCCACACTTTTTGAAATTTTGTGCTGTGAATAAATATGCACTTTTGCACCTCAAATTTGTTAGTGAGTTCTTACTTTAGAAAATTAGAAGATTAGAACAATCTGGACGAGAACAGGCCATTCAGCCCAGTCTGTGACTCTTTAAACATCTTGTGATAACACAGACTGCTTGTTTGCTCTCAGGAACTGCTGCCACTCACTTATCTTCTGTTTCCTCATGTCCAACATACCTGAATGTCTATGGGCTTTGAATGTTTTCTGTTCTATTGAGTGCCATGTGATAACAGCACAGCTTTCTTTAATTGTTTTATTGCACATATTTGTAGATTTATTTATGTGTTATCATGGTACAAGAAACAGGTAAGTCCTAAGAAGAGTTGGGGTGTCAACCCGGTTACCCCATCTGACGTATTGCCACCAAGGAGTTTTTTGACCACCTTGGTGACCTCAGTCCCAGAGATGGGAGAGCCCACCTCAGAGTCCCCAGGCTCTGCTTCCTCATTGGAAGGCATGTTAGTGGGATTGAGGAGGTCTTCGAAGTACTTCCCCACCGACCCTAGCGTCCCGAGTCGAGGTCAGCAGTGCACCATCCCCACCATATACGGTGTTGACACTGCACTGCTTCCCCCTCCTGAGACGCAAGACGGTGGACCAGAATCTCCTCGAAGCCGTCCGAAAGTCGTTCTCCATGGCCTCTCCAAACTCCTCCCATGCTCGAGTTTTTGCCTCAGCGACAACCGACGCCGCATTCTGCTTGGCCTGCCGGTACCTATCAGCTGCCTCCAGAGACCCACATGACAAAAAGGTCCTATAGGACTCCTTCAGCTTGACGGCATCCCTCACCGCTGGTGTCCACCAACAGGTTCGGGGATTGCCGACACGACAGGCACCGACCACCTTACGGCCACAGCTCCGGTCAGCTGCCTCAACAATAGAGGCACGGAACATGGCCCATTCGGACTCAATGTCCCCCACCTCCCTCGGGACGTGGTTGAAGTTGAAGCTACTTCTGACAGGGGACTCTGCCTGCCATTCCCAGCAGACCCTCACAACACGTTTGGGCCTACCAGGCCTGACCAGCATCTTCCCCCACCATCGAAGCCAACTCACCACCAGGTGGTGATCAGTTGACAGCTCCGCCCCTCTCATCACCCGAGTGTCCAAGACATGTGGCCGCAAGTCCGACAACACGATCACAAAGTTGATCATCGAACTGAGGCCTAGGGTGTCCTGGTGCCAAGTGCACATATGAACACCCTTATGCTTGAACATGGTGTTTGTTATGGACAATCCGTGACGAGCACAGATGTCCAATAACATTGGACTGTATTTGAATAAGCAATACAGGAAAAATGCTTTGGCATGAAGGAAGATGAGCACAAGTGGCTTAACTAACTGTTTACTCTTATCTAGTTTTCCACCTATTCATCCGTTTTCTGAATCAACTCTTCCTATTAACAGTTATAGAGACAATCTATATATATAATTCACTAAGGCAAGACAACCATGGAAAGCATGCCGGAAGGGGCGTGGATTCACTGAGCCGCCGACAAGTAAGACACCTATGGCGCACGCAGGAAGGAGCCATGTCCACCAACTCCAAGACCATTGGATACGACGACAACTCGCAGAGCCACGCCCACCAACTCGGACACGACGACACAGAAGAAACGGCGTCATTTATATTCATCTGTCGTAGAGGCCACATGCACCTGCACTTTGACTGTTCATAGAGGCATGTTTCTCGCGGAGGTAAATCGCCACATGCAGCGTGTAAAACTGTTTGTGAGGGGTATCCCATGGGATCTTTAAAACAATCCTTTACAACTGAGGTTAAAACACAATGAAGTAAACAGTCTTTAAAAACTGAGTTTTCGGTTACGACGCACGACCGTGTGCACCATAGCAAACTGTTTTACACGCTACATACAGCAATTCGCATCCGCGACAAACATGCGTCTTCTTAGATGCTCCTGCAGAAATATGGAAGACGTTTCCCTGCCCACCAACACTCCTTTTTCACCGGTCCGCGTCTACCCTCGCTCTCTAGGCATTCACACTGCCTGCCCATGTGCCCGGACGCAAAAACTCACCAACCACCCAGTTAGCCCCTTTCGTCTGTGCTAGGAGTCCACATGCACGTCTAAGCCATGTTGACTTTTCGTTATTCTTTTCGGTTTCGACACCCGACCGCGTCCACCATGAAAAACCATGCGAAAGGAACAACGAAGCCCCGCCCAGAAACTCTGCCCCTCCTCCCACGTGCTCAGGAACGCACCTCAGACCACTGCCCGCCAAATCAAACAGCAGATCAAACACAAACTCCCTTTGGTCTGTGCTGCGGTCCGAACCCAGCTGTGAGCCACGTTGACTATTCTTTTTTGGGTACCGCTTCAAATGTATTTCATGGAAACAACACTTCTTTCAATGTTATAGAATGTCCTGCTTCAGGTAACTGTTTGTTTCTTTCAGTCAGGTTTTTTTGGAGAAATGTCATTGACGAAACTGTTGCTCTCAAGCTTCGTAACATGGCTGTTAGCTTTGTTTGCCAACATTGGGATAATTTCGGTGACGTGGTGTCCGTTGTTCTTAGTCACAGAGGCATTGTTATACAGTCTACTTAACAATACGCTGATTACATGAATACATCCGGAGTCTATGGTGGCGAGGCAGAAATTGTGGCAATGTCCCAAATCCTTCCAGCTACTATCAGCATTTACTTCCAAGAACATCCTCATGCCTCTCCTCGAGTTTACAATCCAGCCCAGCATCTCTTCATATCCCTGATCTTTAGCGGTCCTTTGGATCATGGGCATTATGAGGTCCTCATGCCTCTCAAATACCCATGTGATAACCTTCTGGTGACATCTTTTGACTCTGTCGGTATGTGCACACAGGGTGCACACCCACTTGCTCGACACACAAATGTGACATCACCTGCCCACTCTCCTCTTCCTGAAAAACATTTAAAGACACCCTCCCTTGAACACACACATTCCACACAGGACTTTCAATGCACCTTTTGTTCCAAAAGCTTCAGAGTGCACAGATATCTGAACGCACATTTGAAAATACACAACACTAATCGAATGATGCAATGTGATTATTGCCAACAATGCTTCGAGACAACTCGCGCTCTCAAAAAACAATTACGAACTCATTCCACTCTCACCTTTAATTGCACATTTTGTAACGAGGACTTCGCAGGTGAGATGGATCTCCACAACCATTTGCAGATCCATTCAACACAAAGATTTGTATGCAAAATTTGTGACAAAAACTTTCACTTATTAACCATCTCAAAACACATTCCCTGATGAATTCTTTTCAGTGTCAATACTGCTCCAAAACCTTCACACGCCAGAAATATCTCAAAGCACATTTACACACCCACTCCACTGAACAAACGCATTCCAAAAAGATCTTTGAATGCACAATTTGTTCAAAAACTTTCCGAGTGCAGAGATTTCTCAACATGCATTTAAAAACACACTCCACTGAACGAATTATGCAATGTGATCATTGCCAGCAATGCTTCGACACAACTCATTCCAATTTCCTTTAGTGTCAACACAGCACTAAATCGTTCATGCACAAACATCGTATTCACTTTTCTTCAGCTTTTCAAGAAGATACCGCCATTCACGTCCAAGAACATAACATTGGCCTTCCTACCGCACTATGTGTTTCTTGCAATGCTCTTCATTGGCCAGCAGAGGTCAACAAATTCGGACATTACACTTGGTGTTGTCATGCCGGCAACGTGTCTTTGCCACCGCTATCCAAACCCCCTCTTTTATTAGAAGACTTCTTGACTGGCAAGAACCTGCTGTCCCAAAATTACTGTGATCATATCAGGGAATACAACTCTGCTTTAGCTTTCGCGTCAATGGGCGCACACATCGCTCAACCATCTGGACAAGGACCGTATGCTTTCAGAATCCACAGTCAAATTTATCACCAGGTCTCTCCTTTATATTACAATCCTGCCACGTCACCACAATACGGTCATCTATATATCTTCGATTCTGCTGAGGCTACCAGTCACCGTTTGCAAAAGGAATGTAATAGCGCTTGCAGTGACATTTTGTTGCTTCAACTAGACAACATGATACGCCAGGTTAATCCCTTCGCAGAGTCTTACATGCAAATGCATAACATTATCACTCACGGTAACATTGTTACTGCTGTACGAATGTTGTTCATGGAAAATCCTGGTCTGGATATGAGAGGTATAACGCCCCATCCTGTCAAACTGATGTTGCTGATATCTTTGTAGGTGAAGACGGGAAACCTCCTGCACAACGCGACATTTGCATATATCCAAGGGGAGATGCTTGCAAGCGTATCTCTGTTCTCAATATGAACTGTGACCCCAAGGTTTATCCACTGCTATTCCCTTACAGAGATCCAGGCTGGCACATACAATTAACACATGTTGAGGAAAAGCAAAGCGCGAAAAGAACGCGAGTCACACAGCTCCAATTTTATGCTTTCAGGCTTGCCATGAGATCTTCATTTAGTGTCTTGCATTCCAGTGGCAAACTCTTCCAGGAATACATCGTTGACGTATATGTCAGAACAGAAGGTGCGTGTCTACATTACCTTCGCTCACATCAACAAGATTTGCGTGTAGAGTAATACAGGGGACTTATGGATGCTGTCACTGCGAAAGCACATCACCATGACCTCCACCCTGGACAATTGATCATTCTTCCGATTACGGTCCGCCAGTTTTCAGTCACAGATGATTGTGTGTTGGTTTGTTCTGTGCATTGTTACAATGTTGCTTTTCTTGCTAATTTATTACATTACCGATTTTTCAAATGTTAATTTTCTTCCAGTGTTTAAAAATTATTAAAAAACCGGCCTGATTATGCGGCGTATGGTACGCCGTGGGTTGGCTAGTATAATATAATTGCCATAAAATAACTAGAATCATACAGTTGTTCAAGTGAGTCTGCAGCGCCCTTCGTAATTACAAGATAGTTTCATTTCTTTATTTATTTATTTTTTTTCATTTTATATTTACAGGGTATTTTTTTATTACATTTACAGCTGCCTGTCTTGTGAGATGGTAAGACAGCTGAATGACTCTGTTACTCTCTTTTGATGAAATCTGTCATAACACTCATAAAGATATAAAATGTATACTCAGTGAGCCAGGGTCAGGAGGAGAAGTGGAGGAGAAAGAAGAGAGATTATAGAAGAAGCGTATTGTGTGGGATTGTGCTTATTGGGGGAAACGGGGAAGATTTTGCCCACAGACGAAGAAAAAGAAAATAAAACTTTTGTCTTTTATCAGTGTGCCTCCTGTGTCTCTCTGTGTTGGGTTAAGTGCTGGTATAGTGCCATCTACTGTCACTAAATATATAGATATATGAGGGGGGTACCCAAAAATAACCATAATTGAAAAAAAAAACAAAACAATTTTTACTTACTGAAACTTTAATCTCCTTTAAAGTACTCTCCTTATGAATGAATGCACTTGTTCCAGTGTTTTTCCCACTGGTAGAAACAATTATGGAATATGCTGAAGAGGAACATTATCCAAGGCCTGCGCGATTTTTCTTTTACTTCCTCCACGGTACAAAAATGTTTTCCTTTGAGTTCTTTTTTCATATGTGGGAACAAGAAAAAGTTGCACGGAGCAAAGATCAGGGGCCTCATGTATAACGCCGTGCATAGAACTCGCACTATAACATGGCATAAGCACAAAAGCCGAAATGTGCTTACGCACAGAAAAATCCAGATGCAGGAATCTGTGCGTACTCCAACTTCCACGTTCTTCTGCTACATAAATCCCGATCAGCGTGAAAACTAACGCTCGTGCACGCGCATTATGTAACGCCCAAATCCTCCCAGAATTACGCCTATTTGAATATGCAAATCAATATAAATCGCCCTTAAGCGCAGCCTTCTGTGAAAAGACAATGGGAAAAGCACGGGGAAAATATAAGAATTTCAGCGAATACCAATTGGAGGCAAGGAAAAATATACTATTTGTTCAAATAAGCCGTGGTATAATCAACAAAAGGAAGTTGATCGAGTGACATAGCGTGTTGGAGAAACTTGAAAGCTCACATCCACAGAATCGCACAGTGCCGGAAATAAAAAAGAAGTCGCATATCTGTCTGAGTGTCATATGAAAGCTTATTAGGGTACAGAGAAAAAAGCCACATGGTGGGGAAAAAGCACGAAATGTCCACTTCAATCTCGACATTTCCACTTTAATCACGTAATTTATTTTGTCATTAAAGTAGAACATTATAAAATTCATCTTAAAATTGTTTAATTAACCAGTTTCTAAAATCACATCGTAATTAAAGTAGCACGTTAAATGCTTTGTTTTGTATTTGATATTCTATGTGCTCTATGTGTGTGAATCACTACTTGCTTCTTAAACCGGCTCTCTTCCTCCAACTGGACACAGAGTCCATTACATTTGTGATATTCCAGCTCTCTGAATAACTAAAATACTGAGATGTATACGTGATGTCATTTTCATGATGATAGGAGTTAAAGAACGTTTGTGCTCATGACACAAGCATTTAACTTTTGTCGAAATTTGTCGCTGCGTTTTTAGCTGTGTTGTTATTTTCTCTTTCTGTTTTATATTCAATATATATTGGCGTGGCCGCCCCAAGAGTCCTTGCTTTTCTTTCCCCAAGTAACCGATCACCACACAATCAGCTCTGTAATAGACGTTAAGCCATCTGTAAGCTTAGCGCCGATTCTTCAAAACGTTTAAAGAACATTGAAATATCTTCGTAGTACATGTTTAATTAGTCTGTCCTTAAAGACACTCCCAGTGAAGAATATAGATTATTTAAATGAAGTTAAAGTTTTATCTGTATAATTTAATAAACATATTTTGCTGCATTTCACCTTAAAAATGATATCGTCATCATATGTAAATACGCGCTTTATAAAGTGGCTCAGGTTGTGCGATATTATAACTATAGTGCAAGTTTACAGTGGGGTGATTGTACTTATAAGTCCTAACCGTTCTACAAGGAGCAATTGATTGAGTGCATTTAAAGTTCTTGGGATTAAACTGTTTTTGAACCGCGAGGTCTGTACAGGAAAGGCTTTGAAACGTTTTTGCCGTGGCTGAGACAGCGTGTGCTTAATGCCGTATACCGATAATTCTCTTTCCGATCAGCTGCTGCTGTGATTCACACTCAGATACAGTGATATAAATACTCCGAGTCGTGCAGTGAGAGAAATATGGAAAAAGATGATCCGCTGTGGCAACTCCTAACGGGAGGAGCTGAAAGAAGAAGAAGAAGAAGAAGAAGTGAGAGTAACAACGCTAAAGCAGTTATGGTATTTGGAATACTATGGCTGTTCCCTGGACCATTATATTGTTACGAGTTAATTACAATCAGATGCATTATACTAATAAACAATATGCGGTTAGTTTCTGTGTATTTATAAAGCCGCGTCATGAAAATAATGAGTAATCACACAAGAACAGTAGCACTGCTTTGACGCTGGGTGCCGCCAGTTTGCAAAACCGAGTGGAGAACTTGCGTACGACAAGGTATGAGTTACCGTGGAAAAGTGCGTGTCTTTACGTCTCGGGAACTGCAGGTCTCACATTGTGTTCAGCAGCACATGAGGGCCGCAGGGGACTGGACTTTCTCTGGTCCTGTTCAGCCAACATACATCGGACTTCAAATACAACTCAGAGTCCTGCCACGTGCAAAAGTTCACTGACGACACTGCTAATGGTGGGCTGTATCAGGAGTGGGCAGGAGGAGGAGTATAAAAACCTAATCAAGGACTTTGTTAAATGGTGCGACTCAAACCACCTACACCTGAACACCAGCAAGACCAAGGAGTTTGTGGTGGATTTTAGGAGGACCAGGCCCCTCATGGACCCCGTGATCATCAGAGGTGACTGTGCAGAGGGTATAGACCTATAAATACCTGGGAGTGCAGGTGGATGATAAATTGGACTGGACTGCCAACACTGATGCTCTGTGCAAGAGAGGACAGAGCCGATTATACTTCCTTAGAAGGCTGGCATCCTTCAACATCTGCAATAAGATGCTGCAGATGTTCTATCAGACAGTTGTGGCGAGCGCCCTCTTCTACATGGTGGTGTGCTGGGGAGGCAGCATAAAGAAGAGAGATGCCTCACGCCTGGACAAACTGGTGAGGCAGGCAGGCTCTATTGGGCAGTTTGACATCCATGGCAGTGATTGGCACTGAGCAAACTCCTGTCAATCATGGAGAATCCACTGCATCCACTGAACAGGATCATCTCCAGACAGAGGAGCAGCTTCAGTGACAGACTGCTGTCACCATCCTGCTCCACTGAAAGACTGAGGAGATCCCACACTATATGACTCTTCAATTCCACATATTAGTGGGTAAAAGTTAACATTATACAAAGTTATTGTCTGTTATACCTGCATTGTTATCACTCTTTAATTTTTTTTTATCAGTATGCTGTTGCTGGAGTATGTGAATTCTCCCTTGGGATTAATAAAGTATCTATCTATCTATCTATCTATCTATCTATCTATCTATCTATCTATCTATCTATCTATCTATCTATCTATCTATCTATCTATCTATCTATCTATCTATCTAATAACCACCAAGAAAAACTGACATGGAATGGCGTATGAACAATACAGAGCAATGCCACTTGGCAGACTGCCACAGAATACTGTAAGTATGCTACACCTAGCGGTGAAATTTGCAACTAAGTCTAGATTGTGCGCGAGGTACAGATTCAGTTTTTTTTTGGGTCCCCCATATATATATATATATATATATATATATATATATATATCGTATATACAGTATATTGCAGAAAGTTGGCGATACAAATTTTACTGGCTTGGACCAAAGCAAAAGTATGAAGACTGAGCTGTCCCAAAAATAACAAAAGTCTGAATCCATCTTTTATACTTCCATTTCATTTCTTAATCCCTCAAAAGAAACCGAAACCTTGGCATAAATCGGTAATCACCCTTGCAGATTCCTTCCTTCTCCCTTTTGAGTTTGGCAGCCTAACCTCTCACTGGCCACTGAATGGAAGAGTTGATGGGTGCCCTGAAATTCCAGCCTTGAAGGACGATGTTGTCAATCACTGCCCTTTGGCTCACTCACCTGTATTGAAACTTGTGGAAGCCCAGGCAGTGATGAACAGCACACGTAAGACACACATTGTGCGATAGACAGTACACATATACTGTACATAATATTCTGTTATGCACATAGGAGCAGATTAAGAGCTATAGTAATGGTAAGACCCCATCACTCCAGGGGTTGGCGCTGTATACTAATGTCTCTTCCCTTCCTCCCTCTTTCAGTGACCTTTCACCTGGACCTCCCCTCCCCTCCATCTTATAACAGTCACAATGGGACTAACATATCAAAAGATGTTAATGCTTGTTAATTGCATTTCTTTTCTTGCTTTTTTGCAAAAAAAAAATTTTTTGGTGTTCCAAACATTTATGATATTTTTGTCTTTTTTCTTACAATACACACATGGCATTTATGCAACAGTGCCACGGGGTTAAATAATAAGATATAATTTTGTTCTCTTGGTTTCTTATCATATCCATTAATTATTATTCTCTGTTATTATGTTGCTATGATGCTGAGTTACTACTAAGCACATGAGTCATACATCACTCCATATGTGAAGTCCTGGCAGTTAGCAATTTAACGTCACTACTTAGTAAAAGACTACTGTAATTTTGTGCAACTATATGAAAAAAAAAAATACCCCATTTTGGTTGCACTGTGCAAAGTCAAGACGGAGGTAAAGAATTTAGGGGTAACTGTTGACTGTGAGCTGAATTTTAAATCGCATATTAATCAGATCACTAGGACAGCATTTTTTCACTTAAGAAATATAATAAAAGTTAGACCTCTTATATCATTGAAAGATGCTGAGAAATTAGTTCACGCTTTTGTTTTCAGTCGACTAGATTACTGTAACGCACTCCTCTCAGGACTAAAAAAAAGACATCAATCGATTGCAACGAGTGCAGAAAATCTGAGCACATTTCTCCACTTTTGATGTCACTACATTGGTTACCTGTGTCATTCAGAATTGACTTTAAAATCCTGCTTATGGTTTACAAAGCCTTAAAAAATCTCGCTCCATCTTATGTATCGGAATGTCTGACATCTTATATTCCAAATCGTAACCTTAAATCCTCAAATGAGTGTCTGCTTAGAATTCAAAGAGCTAAACTTAAAAGAAGTGGTGAGGCGGGCGGCCTTTTGCTGTTATGCACCTAACATCTGGAATAGCTTGCCAATAGGAATTCATCAGGCTAATATGGTGGAGCACTTTAAAAAACTGCTGAAAACACATTACTTTAACATGGCTTTTTCATAACTTTATTTTAATTCAATCTTGATGCTCTGCATATTGAATTAATTATCATTACAATTAATGGTGGCTCCAAAATCAATACTAACCCTTACTCTCTCTTCTGTTGTTTTCCCAGTTTTCTGTGGTGGTGACCTGCACCACCACCACCTGATCAAAGCACCGTCATGTCCCTACATTGATGATTAAAGGCCAGAAGTCCACATGACCATCATCATCAAGTCCTTCTATGAAAACCCTGAATACAATGAGGACTGATCATTTATGTTAGGTAGGATGCCTAGAGGGGGCTGGGTGGTCTGATGGCCTGGTACCACTGCAGATTTTATTTTTTCTCCATCCGTCTGGAGTTTTTTTTTTTTTTTTTCTGTCCTCCTCGGACCTTACTTTTATTCTCTGTTAATTAGTGTTCTCTTTTATTAATTCTTACTTTGTGTTTTTTTTTCTTTTTCTTCATCATGTAAAGCACTTTGAACTACATTATGTGTATGAAAATGTGCTATAGAAATAAATGTTGTTGTTGTTGCATCAGATATTGTTTTGAATTATAAACTTGTTTGACAATTTCTATATGGTTTTGATGTAAGAGAATCACAAGATAACAATAAAGAGTTGAGGAACCACCCTGGCTAATCCGTGAAAAGTCAAAATAAGAAAAACACCCAATAATTGAGGGGATGTCTTTTCAGATATGAGTTCCGAATGAACTGCCAAAGATGGCCGCGCTTTCGGCTTTTATTCCTTCCAGCAGGTAAAGGCGGGCTTAGGCAGACATACACCGGAAGTGATGTCAGAGGTGTTACAGTTGCCAATCATCCAGTCTGCAGAAGGAGGAAGCGAAAAAGCCCCTGGAATGGCAGTAGAATTATAGTCACTTCAGCTGTCCTCGATGTGCTTGCACGTGAAATTGCTCAGCTCAACTACTGTTTAGAGTTACTATTTCTGTTCAAATTATTTGATTCAGTTGAAAACTGCAGTAGTGCCCAGGGGTGTTCCCTGATTTTCACCTGCTAGTTAAGGAGCTGCAACAAAAAGCATTCATTTTTAGGTTCACTTCCCAGCACTCTATAAAGCTGACGAATTAAATCACCTACTGAGGATTTATTTGAACAAATGCATAATCAAATACGCTGCATCTCTAAGGCACAGCGGGATGGTTTTAGCCGTAAGGCTCTCCATTACAGCTGTAAGCCGCTATGTATAAAAAGAAAAGAAAAATCATTCCCTTTGTGTCCATTGGGTGTTGTTCAGTTCTGTTCCATCTTACTAACAACAGATTAAAAATTTCAAACACATGCCAAGACCTTCTTACTCAGGATTAAAGAGATTGTGTTTCATGCTGCTGTAATAGACACGGCTGCCCCTTGACTCTAGCAAGACATCAGCTACAATCCCTAGAGATTTGACAATGGCTACCGTATACCTACTGCACATACACAGGTCCTGTCAGATTTTCTATCTGCACAGGGCCAATGTTGACAGGCATGTGCAGAGAAAAAAATTCTAATGAGAAAACCTCACAGATAAGAAGGAAAGTTGTATTGCCAGCCGTGTGTCTGTCGTGTGACTAAAGCTTAGATTACTTGCCCAGTTCCTTCCAGTGAATTAAAATTTACTCCAATTTCAGCTTTACAACAAAACTTTCATTACAATGAAGTGTTTTTACGGTTTCCCCATAAGAGAGAGTCTATAAAAATCTTGTTTCTATGAAATACATTCAGCAGATACTTTCATTATAACGAAGTGCCCAAAAGACCTTGAAATGCCAGTGTGAATCATCCACGGAGCAGTTAGTTCTGTGGTCGCAGTTCAGTTGTGCACAACGATCTCTGAACAGAAACATTGTACATTTTTAATTTTCTTTGCATTTTACTTGTACTTCTTTTTTTTGTGTTTGATTTCTGTGGTTTTCAGTGATACCTTTTGCTTATTGCTCATCAATATTTGAAAAACATTCATTGTAATTTAACTTCTATAGAAATGGCAAACAAAATTACAACAGTTCACATTAGAAAAAAAAGTGACATTTTTGCGGCTCTTGATTACGGCAAAAAGAAAAAAGACATTTCCAGTGAATTCGGAATCTCACCATCAACACTGTTGACTTTCTTGAAAGACCGAGCAAAAATAAAAGAAAAATCTTGGGTTGCAAGCCTTGGGCCTCAGTACAAACGTATGCAAACTGCTGCATGTGAAGACATCGAGAAAGCAGTTTTTATGTGGGTCAGCGATGTTTGTTCAAGAAACATTCCTGTTAGTGGGCCACTTATTCAAGAAAAAGCAAAGTCACTGTCTATCTCCTTGGGCCACAAAGATTTTACTGTCAGCTGGGGATGGATTATTCGCTTTCGGGATCGTTTGGTTTGGGAGTTGCAGCCAAAGAAATCTGTGGAGAAGGATCTGCAGTTCCAATTGAAAAAGCAAACGAATGGCGTGCAGATGAAATCAGGAAAATCATTTCAGCTTGTCAGCCTGAAGACATCTACAGTGCTGATGAGACTGGAATCTTCTACCAGCTGCTACCGCATCGCACTTTAGCACTCAAAGGTGATCTGTGCCCAGAAAGAAAAAAAATCAAAACAAAGATTGACATCACTACTTTGCTGCAATTCATCTGGGAGCTACAAAGTTATTCCTCTCATCATTGGCAAGTTGATCTGCTCTTACATACAAAAGGACAGTGCATGTGCCCAAAACATTAACATTGATTTGTTACTTAAATAAAAGCCCGATCGAATGTTATTTACCCATTTACTGTCGTCATGATTTGAGTTTACCTCTGTTATAGTGCGTCTATATGAAAACAGCAGTGTCAAATGTTGAGTTGGGATCGTGAATGTGGCTGAGAGAATAAAACTAAAAAAAAAAAAACAAAGCTAACCTTTACGAGTATCATATATTACACTGGATGTTACAGACTGGAATCAAATGTATGTTTTTATTCTAAAATAGTAAGAATACGAGCAGCTCACTTCTCAAAACGTACTCGTCCAGGATCGAACCCGTGAAGCTTTGATTACAAGTCAACAGCTGATACCATTGCACCACTGAAGCTGTCATAGTGACTGGGTGTCAATGTCACACCCTAATGCAGGTTGTTTTTTTGCCGTTATATTTTTGAATAAAAACGCATTTGTTCTGTTATACTTGTATCTTTTGTGAAACTGTTTCTTTGATATTTGGAATTCAGGCTTCACAAATTATACACTTCATATCTACATTTTGTCAATTATTACTAAAACATGAAAAATGTTTCTGTTTTAACAATATGTTTACTGTGCCTAGATCGTTGTAGACACGGAACACACATAAAATGCAAGTGTTCCAAATAACATTATAGTATTTATAAAAAGGTGTCATTTTGCTTGACTTCTCACTTTATACAACTCTAAGCAACTGACACGCAGGTAAACAGACTTAAGCTGAGAAAACTGTGCGGGGTGGTGGATGTGATAACAGGCTGCTTGCTGTTTGCTGCTTATCAACACATTTAAAGGACAAAAGACACTGACAGAGAGGTGCAAAGAATTTTAACATGGGACGGATCTACGAGTTTTTTCATAGGCTCTGGTAATTCTAGTGTTAAGTGCGTTACATTCCTTCCCTGTGAGTATAAAGCAAACCAGCGAGCCTGGATGACTCAAGACATTTTGGGAAACTGGTAGTGACAACTTGACAAGGATATGAAGAAGAAGAAAAGGAAGATTCTGCTTCTGATTGATAACTGTGCTGCCCCCAGCAAGCTTCCACATTTAGGTAATGCTCGCGTGAAGTTCCTCCAACCTAACTGCAAGACAGTACTTCAGCCATTGGATTTGGGCATCATTCGCACCCTGAAAGTGTATTATTGCCAGGAAATGTTGAGAAAAATTCTTGTCAGTATAATTTGTAGACAGGAGGAGATGAAAATGAATGTGAAAGGAGCTATTGAAATGATTGCAAACACCTGGACTCAAGTTAAATAAAGCACTATAGCGACAAATACAGAATTTCATTATTACGGAATTTTCATTAGAACAAAATATTTTTTAGGTCCCTGGCACTTCATAGTAATGGAATTTGAACTTTATTCAAATAAATAGTGAGTTCCACATTTACACTTTTTAATTAAAGACAATGGGACTTTTCTGAAAAATTCAGAATAGTCGCCCACAATAGTAACCTTGCTTGATTTTAGCCAGCAATGGATTGTTTCTATTCCACTTCTCAACATTCATTTTCAAAAAATAGAATTTATCAATGTGAAACGTATCCACGAGCCTACCCGCATGGGCCACCTCAAATTGGGACCCGAGTGCTGCCATACCAATTCTGGTCCCCAACAGGCCTGACCCCATTGGCTCTCCGACAGTTTTGATTCTTCTCCCAAGGGCTTTCCCCTATCTCCTTCATAATGCAAGAGCCGCCCATCAGAGCTCAGAGTTTTTTATTTTTTATGGTGGCTACAGTGCCAATCCTGCCACCAATCCCCATGATTTTCCTGCAAGTTGTAGGACCACTTGCAGGGCCGGATTGAGTTTAACGTCATATGGTAGCGAGACATGGACACTATCCAGTGACCTGAGGCGAAGACTGGAGTCCTTCAGTACTGTGTCTCGGAGAATCCTTGGATACCGTGGGTTTGACTTTGTGTTGCTCACGGAGACTCGGATGAGGCACATTACCTGCATTATGAGGGAGCGTCACTTACGGCACTAAAGACATATGGCCATGTGATTCCCAGAGGGTGATCCGGCTCACATGACACCCATTGATGAAGACCCAAGCGGCTGGATCAGACTTCTGCTGGTCTGTAGAGGGAGGGAAAAAGGCATTAGTGTTCATTTGCAACCCCTTATCTCTTGTGTTTTCACTCACCGTTGGACCCCCGGACTACCTCCTAAGCACACATTTGTGATACTTTATGTCTTTGTAGTTCTGGGGTATGGAGTGTTGGCTGTTTAGTGAATTCATTGATTCAGTTTAGTGATTCAAATGATTTTAGCACAAGGGTGAAACAAAGCACAAAAAAAATGAATAAAAGT
This sequence comes from Polypterus senegalus, assembly GCF_016835505.1. Classification (NCBI taxonomy): domain Eukaryota; kingdom Metazoa; phylum Chordata; class Cladistia; order Polypteriformes; family Polypteridae; genus Polypterus; species Polypterus senegalus. The sequence continues at coordinate 2,015,687 of NC_053164.1, read as the reverse complement.
GATGGCCTCTGAAGACTTTCTGAATTCAATGTGAATAAGTATCAGTATGTAGCGGGTGCCATGTGTACAAATGGCCCTTTGTTAGATTGCATCTCCGTAATGTGTACCTCAGGAGATGGGTTGCTGTAGGTTCACCTCAAAATGGGGAACTACACCTTTAAGGAGAAGACACAGCGCGGACAGGATGGTTGTCCTAACTAAATTTAACCCAGAAAGGAAGGGAAAGAGAAAGAGACATTGAGCGGCGAAAATCCACTAAGGGAGCCACCAGCTGGAAGAAGTTTTCCTTTGCCCAGGGTTACCACTGAGACACATCTCAGAAAACAAACTTTCTTTATAGTTGCTCTGGAGCGATCAACCTATAGACCAGTAGGACTGAATGTTTATGCCATTGGCATCGGCTGGCTGCATACTCTGTTGTGCTTCCAGCATTTTATTGTCCTCTTGAAATTTAAGTACAGTAAACCAAACTGTGATATTTTGGGGGAACACAGGTTATCTTTAGTGACAACATCTCTCATCCTAATTTGTAATCTTCTGACTTTATTCCTATTATGTACTTGATGTTTGGGGAGTTACATTTATACTATTTGTCTGCTAATATGTAAATATATCCTTTTTTCATTTTATTAATACTGTTCATTCTATGCTGATCTGGGAGATGCGGTGAGTGGGTTACGGGGTCACAGATCCCCAAAAGATTTCTATAAAATAAATCAGGTTCTACTGCAATTACTATAGGGGTGTTCTGACCATGTGGCTGCTCTGGGCTTAGTTGTTCTCCCGGGGTAGCGGTACAAGATGAAGTCAATGGCCAGGATTTCACAGGTGTAAAATGGAACAGAGGAAGAATGAGTGGCTACATACACTCTTTGAAAATTGTTTAAACTGTTAAAATAGGAAATCTAATGCTGTTATGGCTAAAGTAAATCAGGCTACATGTAAATATTATCATAGTAAGCTCAAAGGTGTTATTAAATTAATTCAGTTAAATGTGTGAACAAACAGATGTACAGCATATGTGGTTTTAAATATACGATTTATGTTACTCAGAAAAAATGCAAAAAACAAATAATATTGCAGTTACATCTTGTTGTTTATGCTAACTAGGAGCTGTTGACATTGCATATTGTCACACACGTGCACATGGGCGGCAGTTTAAGGGCTTAGATGAGACTAAAATCCAGAGACGGGGTTGATGAACGATACTAATGCCTTTTCTCCTTCTACCACAGACCACCGGAAGAAAGAAATAAATGAGATTCCACCCATTTCCTCATAAAACTTCACACCATCCTACAGACCTCACTTCCAGTTGAAAACCCGCCTCTTCCTGTCCTCTTCCTATAAAACCTCAACCCTGCACTCCCCTCCTCACTCTTTTATGACTCTGTGTTGTTTTCTACAGTATATGGGCGGAGGCCCCAAACCTTTATCTGTGCTCTTTGTGTCTTCTTCACAATAGTCATATTCCTCCAAAAGAAGACCTCGGGGCCTCATGTATAAAACTTGATTACACACAGAAATGTGCATAAGCCGAATCTAATGCAAAAGTTGAGATTTTTAAAATGCTAGCCGTCCTCCACTGCTCCGCCTGCATTGTAGTAAAACAAGACAGTGAGGAGGGCCCTGCCACACACCCTACTCCAGCTTCCCCCTCCCCTTGGCCCGCAGCCTCTGTCTCGGATTAGCATGAATAAATCACTCCTGTAAGTGAACTACGATTCTCAGCGCGATGAGAGAAGTTGCAAAATCAACCGAATGTTCAAGCACATTATGATCTTAATCCATTAAGTAGTTCTCTCATTCACTAGCTAAGCAGAGGTAAGGTGTGCTCAGAGGCTGGTGCATGATTGAGAAAGACCCCGTCCGGATCCCCACTCCTGACATCACGCTTCCTCATCCTTCCAGCCTGTATCCTCTGTCTAGGATAAACTCGAATAAATCGCTCCTGCAAACGAACTATGATAATTGGCGCGATGACAGAAGTCTCAAAATTAACCGGAATGTTCAAGCAAACTATAGCAAAAAATCTGATCTTAATCCGTTAAGTAGTTCACTTGTTTGCTAGCTAAGCAGAGGTAAGGTAGGCCCCAAGGCTGGTGCATGAGTGAGGAGGCCCCGTCCCCCTCCTGTCAGCCCGCTGTGTCTCTCTCAGATTCGACGCAAATAAATTGGTACTGCAAGTGAACTATGATACTTAGCGCAATGAGAGGAGTTGTGAAATCAACCGGAATGTCAATCAAATTATAGAAAAAAACCCGATCTAAATCCGTTAAGTAGGTCTCTCGTGAAAAGCAGACAGAAAGACAGACTGATGTTGGATTTTATATGTCTAGATATGAACCACCATGGAAGTTGGTTCAAAGTTGTAGAGAGTTTTAACCACCCGTAACTCCTATGCAGACATTTCTGGTGTTGGTATTTTAGTGACTTCAAGTGGCAGGACAATGAAGTGAACATCCATCCATCCATCCATTATCCAACCCACTATATCCTAACTACAGGGCCATGGGGGTCTGCTGGTGCCAATCCCAGCCAACACAGGGCGCAAGGCAGGAAACAAACCCTGGGCAGGGCGCCAGCCCACCACAGGGCAGACACACACACACACACCAAGCACACACTAGGGACAATTTAGGGAGAATCGCCAATGCACCTAACCTGTATGTCTTTGGACTGTGGGAGGAAACCGGAGTATCCGGAGGAAACCCATACAGACACGGGGAGAACATGCAAATTCCACGCAGGGAGGACCCAGGAAGTGGATCCGGGTCTCCTAACTGCAAGTTAGCAGCGCTATGAAGTGAACAGAAAATCTTATGTTATTACACGTTTCAATGTCCTGTCAGTCCCGTTCTGATGTTTTTGAGCTAATTATGTCAAAGTTCACTGACATGTTCTCTTATTGCAGTCGTTTGCAGTGTTGGTAATAATGGATAATGCATACGGTTAATGCTAATTGCCTTAGTGTGTGGTTATTTTATTTTGTCTTTGAAAAGGCCGTGCTGTGCGTTGCACAACATAACTTGAAATGGCAGCATCAGTTTTTTGGGACATCACCAATTACAGTTAGGTCTCATGACGATGATTGGCTTATAAGCCAATTTAGACTTCCTTGTGTTGGAGTTGTGTGTTGAACTGGAGCCTACATTACTGAGATCATCATGCAGAAATGATCCCTTTTTAACAACCATCGAAGTGTTCGGCTCTGACTGTAGGAACTGATTGACCGGTCAGGAATCTCACACTCATTCCTGAGCTGCATCATGCCATCTGTATGGGATGGTAGATTTAAGATTCTACACAGAAACATGCAATATCCTTACCCTTAGAGTGAGCAAGTCGAGATCAAAAGGTAATTTGCAGCAATTGTTGGTTTTCCTAATGTGATCGGTGCAATTCACTACTCACATGTTGCGAGAAAATCACCAAAAGACTGAATTTGATTGTGTAAACAGAAAAGAATTTAATTCAGTTAATATACTACTAATATGCGATGCTCAAATGTACCTTAATTTGATCAAATTGTAGTGTGTGAAGCAGACTTTGGGGGTCATGCTGTGTGTCAGGGTTGACCTAATTCAGAGGTTTTAAACTGGGGTACTCACACCCCCAGGGTTTGCAAGATGGCATTTCAGGTGGGTGCAACAAAGAGGAACGCTGCGTTGCGATTTGGCAAAATGGAGTGAGGTGTGCTGTCCAACTTTATTGAGCTGCAATACGTTTGTGCCATCTTTCGTATTACATTTATTACTTAGTGCTTCACTAACTAGTTAGTTGTCACCTGTGAATGCACATTTCTTGCTGTGGGTGGAGAGTTTGTTTAGGCGAATACATTTTTTTTTTAAGAGAAAGGAAGTCAGACCTTGCAATGATCCGTAGAGAAGGACAAGGTCCAGTATTGATTTCTGTGCAAATCCTGTTCGTGACATATCGCAGATTTTGAGGTTTGATTGACATTTTTGCTGGTGGGGAGGGGCAAGGGGGACTGAATTAGACGTAACGCCTGCTGCTTCCACTCAGCCCATCACTCCTGCTGATGGTCCTGGCAATAGAGCACCAGTTGTAATTGTATAGCATATCTGTTTTTGAACTGCAGTGCAGGTGTTATCGGGGGGCCAGAGCTCGTCGACTGTGTTTCATTGTTTTGGGGGTCCACAATCCTTTCATCACTCATTATTTGTCATTTCCTTGTGGTGCTTCACAGGATATCCAAACCCATGGAATATAAATTGAGTGTCTAAGCTTCGTAGTGGGTCACATTTCCAAGTATATTGAGTTTTATAATGGTAATTGTTCAATTTATATTTCAATTTTATACACAGCAGAGTCAGCGCTGGGCCCCTCTACCCGGCAATTCCTGCGATCCTCCATCAGGGTTGACTTTACCTTAGGCAGCCAAAACAATTTGGCAGGTGGGCCGTGACACCAAGTGTTACATTTGTGTACCGGGAAGAGAAACTGAATAGGTGAGGGTTAGTAACAAATTATAACTATCATGTTACTTACTGTATGTTTTAGTGCTAATGACTAACAACAGAGATGAGGTCTCTACAGTTAATCAGCAGCTCTAGTCAGGGTGTGCTAAACTGAAGTAGTGAGTCTTCAGCCGGGATTTGAAAGCTGAGACTGAAGGGGCATTTCTTATAGTAGCAGGTAGACCAGTCAACAGTTTAGGGGCCCTGTTATTAAAAGTAAGACCTCCCACTGTTATTTTATTAATCCTTGGAATCCTAAGCAGACCTTTCCACGCCTCTGGTCTCCAATTATTACACTGTTTACCTGCGTGTCAGTTGCTTGGAGCTGTATAGAGTGAGAAGTCAAGCAAAATAACACCTTTTATATATATATTATATCGTTATTTGGAACACTTGCATTTCATGTGTGTTCCATGTCTACAACGATCTATGTAAACACATCATTAAAACAGAAACGTTTTTCATGTTTTAGTAATAATTGACAAAATGTAGACATGAAGTGTATAATGTGTGAAGCCTGATTTCCAAATATTAAAGAAACACTTTCACAAAAGGTACAAATATAACTGAACAAGTGCGCTTCTATTCAAAAATATAATTGCAGAAATAAAAGCCGCGTTAGCTTGCAACATTGACACGCATTTACTATGACTGCCTCTGTGGTACAACCGTATCAGCTGCTGGCTGGTAAACAAGAGGTCACGAGTTTGATTCCGCACGACTCTATTTTGAGAAGTGAACTGCTCTTATTCTTACTAATTTAGAATAAAAACATTCATTTGATTTCAGTCTGTAACAGCCGGTGTAATTTATGATACTTGTAAAGATTAGCTTTTTTTAAAATTTTTACTCAGTTTAATTCTCTGCTGTTTTCACATAAAGACACGCTATTGCTCACATGTTATTTATTTCTCCAATGCTACACCTTCCAGATCTAAACACTAGTGTGGTGTATGTGCCCAAAAAAAGCCTAACTGCATTCTCGTACCATTGCTCGCATACTAAAGTGTCAGCAGGTATTTTTCATGACATTACACGTGTAATTTGTGAGTGTGTCCTTGACGTGCTATAGCTCAAATGTTATTTATTTGGTTAAAAAGAAAAAAAAAAACACTTTCTCCGCAGCAGGGAATCGAACTCAGGTCTCTAAGGCACAACAGGCATGCTAAAACATAAAACATAGCACTAAAACATAAGTAAAATGATAGATATAATTTGTTACTAACCCTCACCTATTCTCAATCAATCAATCAATCAATCAACATTTATTTATATAGCACATATTCATACAAAAAAATGTAGCTCAAAGTGCTTTACAAAATGAATAGAGAAATAGAAGACACAATAAAAGATAAACATAAGTCAACATTAATTAACATAGAATAAGAGTAAGGTCCGATGGCCAGGGTGGACAGAAAAACAAAAAACTCCAAAGGCTGGAGAAAAAATAAAATCTGTAGGGTTCCAGACCAGAGACCGCCCAGTCCCCTCTGGACAATCTACCTAACATAAATCAAACAGTCCTCTTTGTATTTAGCGTTTTCATGGAAGGACCTGATGATGATGGTCACGTAGACTTCTGGCTTTCAGTCCATCAATGTTGGTGCATCATGATGCTTTGAGTAGGTGGTGGTGAAACAAAAAGGAAAAAGAAACAGAAAAGAGAGTTGGGGTCAGTATGGATTTTAGAGCCACCATGAATAGTTATTATGAAGAATTGAACATATAGAGTATCAGTATTAAGTTAAAGTGAAGTTATAAAAAGGCCATGTTAAAGTAATGTGTTTTCAGCAGTGTTTTAAAGTGCTCTACTGTATTTGCCTGGCGAATTCCTATTGGCAGGCTATTCCAGATTTTAGGTGCATAACAGCAGAAGGCCGCCTCACCACTTCTTTTAAGTTTAGCTTTTGGAATTATAAGGAGACACTCATTTGAAGATCTAAGGTTACGATTTGGAATATAACGTGTCAGGCATTCCGATATATAAGATGGAGCGAGATTATTTAAGGCTTTATAAACCATAAGCAGTATTTTAAAGTCAATCCTGAATGACACAGGCAACCAGTGTAGTGACATCAAAACTGGAGAAATGTGTTCGGATTTTCTTTTCCCAGTTAGGATTCTAGCAGCTGCATTCTGCACTCGTTGCAAATGATTTATGTCTTTTTTGGGTAGTCCTGAGAGGAGTGCGTTACAGTAATCTAGTCTACTGAAAACAAAAGCGTGAATTAATTTCTCAGCATCTTTCAATGATATAAGAGGTCTAACTTTAGCTATGTTTCTTAAGTGAAAAAATGCTGTCCTAGTGGTCTGATGAATATGCGATTTAAAATTCAGATTACAGTCAACGGTTACCCCTAAATTTTTTACTTCCGTCTTAACTTTTAATCCTAGTGCATTAAGTTTATTTCTGATAACCTCGCTGAATCCATTATTGCCAATTACCAAAATTTCAGTTTTCTCTTTATTTAGTTTGAGAAAATTACTATTCATCCATTCAGAAATACCAGTAAGACATTGTGTTAGTGTATCGAAAGAGTCGGTCATCAGGTGCTATAGATAAGTACAGCTGTGTGTCATCAGCATAGCTGTGGTAGCTCACGTTGTAACCTGAGATAATCTGACCTAACGGAAGCATGTAGATAGAACCTTGTGGAACACCATATCGGATATCATGTGTCTTTGAGATTTGATTACCACAACTCACAAAGAATTTTCTCCCTGCCAGGTAGGATTCAAACCAATTTAAGACACTGCCAGAGAGGCCCACCCATTGACTAAGGCGATTTCTAAGAATATTATGATCAATGGTGTCAAATGCAGCACTCAGATCTAAGAGGATGAGAACAGATAAATGGCCTCTGTCTGCATTTACCCAAGTCATTTACTACTTTAACGAGTGCAGTTTCTGTACTGTGATTTGTTCTGAAGCCTGACTGAAAAGTATCAAGAATAGCATGTTTATTTAGGTGGTCATTTAACTGCATAATGACTGCCTTCTCTAGAATTTTACTTAAGAAGGGCAGGTTAGAGATGGGTCTAAAATTTTCAAAGGCAGAGGGGTCAAGATTATGTTTCTTAAGAAGGGGTTTAACTACAGCAGTCTTAAGACAGTCTGGAAAGACCCCCGTATCTAATGATGAATTTACTATGTCCAGAATATTGTCAATTAGAACGCCTGATATTTCTTTGAAAAACCTGGTTGGTATTGGGTCAAGGACGCAGGTGGAGGGTTTCAGTTGAGAGATTATACTATGTAATTCAGGTAAATCTATCCTGGTGAAAGCATTTAATTTGTTTATAATGGAGTACCGGGGCTTTGGAGGTTCTGCAGTGTTGGGGAGATATACTATGTTATCTCTAATATCATTAATTTTTTGAGTGAAAAATACAGCAATGTTCTCACAGGTTTCACTGGAAGTATTCTGGGGGCATTCCTTTGTGTTACCTGGGTTTAACAGACGATCAATTGTTGAAAATAAGACTCTGGGATTACTAGCATTGTTATTTATAATATTAGAGAAATAGCAGCCTCTCAAGACGGACAGTGTTATTGTATTCTGTTATTTTAACTTTTAATATTTCATAGTGGATAGTTAGTTTAGTTTTCCTCCATTTACGCTCAGCTCTACGACATGTTCTTTTTAAATCAGACACTCTTTGGGTCTTCCATGGAATAACAGTACTAGAGGATTTTTTAACTGTCTTTTCAGGTGCAACTATGTCAACAGCAGTTCTTACTTTAGAATTAAAGTTTTCCACTTTACTATTTACATTATCCTCGCTATTATAGCTGGCATTATAAACGGACTGATTGCTTAGAATAGTTGTAAGCTTTAAAGCTGCTGATGAGTCAAAGAAGCGTTTTTTAACAAAATGCTTCTCATGAGCGTTTTCTATCTTTATTTCTATATTAAATAGTAGAAGGAAATGGTCTGATAGACCGATATCAGTGACCTGCTTTATATCAACTTTAAGTCCTTTAGTAATCACTAAGTCTAACGTATGACCTGCTTTATGTGTAGGCTGATTTACGAGCTGCCTCAAATCAAAAGAGTCCAGGAGGTTCATGAATTCCTTTACCTTTTGGTCACACTGATTGTCGACATGAAAGTTAAAGTCGCCGACTATTAAGAGTGCTTCATAGTTTGTAACTAAAATTGACATTAAGTCAGAGAATTCCTCAAGGAAAGACGCTTATATTTAGGAGGTCTATACACGGATAATACGAGAACGTGAGAATCTCCATGAATAACAACGGCGAGATACTCAAAGGACTTAAATTTACCAAAACTAACATCTTTACATTTTAATCGCTCGAGTAAATGTTTGCCAAACCCCCCTTTTTTCCCCTGGCGGTCGGCACGAGTAAAACTGTAATCCGGAGGCGCAGATTCGATTAAAACTGCCGCCCCATTGGAATTAAGCCATGTTTCATTTAGCGCAATAAAATCAATGTTTCTATCACTAATAAGATCGTTTATAAAAAATGTCTTGTTAGTTAAAGCTCTAACATTTAATAGTGCCATATTTAATGTTTCTGAAGGGCAGAGCTGAATTTTATGCGTGTTATCGGTAATCGGAACAAAAATTAAGTTATTTTTGTTAACGCCGCTCTGTGTGTACTTTTTATGTAATCTACAATCCGTTTTTATAGTCTTAATGTAGTGTTGATCTGAAGTAGTAATTTCAATTAAATTATTGGTGTTTTTGCCGCACTGCCTAGATTTTTTACGTGCGTTAAGATTTGTTATTAGATTATTAATGATGTGCACTTTAACGGAAGACTCTGTTAAGCCATTATGTCCTATCAAACCAGTAGCATTACGTAAGGGGTTAGCAGTAGAAGTAGACAGTCAAGATGGACGATTTACCTTAGTGATGTTTTCAGAGAGGACCCGGGCGCCAAATCTATTCGGGTGCAGTCCATCCCGCTTGAAGAAGCGCGGCCTTTCCCAAAAAAGATCCCAGTTGTCTATAAACCCGATGTCTTGATTCTCGCAGAAGCCTCTCAGCCAGTTGTTTAAACCCAGCAGACGACTGTAGTATTCATGTAGAATGATGGATCCAATTGCCCTCTTGTGCTTCTGGTAGAAGGTCGACGCCCGCCTCATCACATCTCGAACTCGAGCACCGGGAAAACAAGAAACAAAGGATTTTTGATTAGGGCACGTGATATTCAGGTTTCGTACAATGGAATCACCTACCACGATTACATCACCCGGGGTTGAAGGCAGACTGGGGACGCGGAGAGGGTCGAATCGATTCTGGATTTGAATGCTCGCCTGTTTCGCTGGAGGTGTTCTAGCCTTGAACCCCCGCCTGCAAAGCTGAAACCCGTCGAGGTCTTCATCAGCGTTGTCGTTGTTCCTACGAGGCGCGGGGGTGAAGCTTACTTGCCCTTGGACTTGAGCGGCACGAGGTGGGGTTGATGTTACGCCGACTTCAGTTGTTTGGTGTGGTTTGTCCAGCAGCCGAGTCTTCAAGTCTCTGAGGTACCTTCGTCTAGATAGGAGTTTCTGAATCTGTTTGTCGAGTGCCTGGAGTTCCTCGACAACGATGGCAACGCGATTCATCTCACTGTCGGCCATTGTCTGCTTCTACTTCCACTTCCGCTTCGTCACCTAGGAAAGAAAGAGAGAAAGCTAGTCTGTTTCTCTTCTCAACTCAAATGTGGCACTTGGAGCCATGGCCCACCTGTCAAGTTGTTGTGCCTGCCTATGGTAAAATCATCCTTGATGGAGGATCGCTGGAATCATGGGAAAGAGAGGTCCTCTCATTGGATTGGCTGGCCCAGCGCTGTTTCAGCTATGGAATGGCCAAATGGTGGAGGCAGCTTGATGGATGAGGTCTCCAGGACTCTAAACAAATCCAAATCATTTTATGTGATGTCATCCACTGTTAAATTCTGCTACGTACTTCTAAAATTTTTATTTTTTTACTGTATTGAGGATGTGTTCTGTTCTGTGTATTGTATTGTATTGTATTGACCCCCTTCTTTTTGACACCCACTGCACGCCTAACCTACCTGGAAAGGGGTCTCTCTTTGAATTTCCTTTCCTGAAAGAGGGAGGGTCTGTTAAAGCCCATTGCGGCACTCCTTGTGTGATTTTGGGCTATACAAAAATAAATTATATTGTATTGTATTGTATTGGCTGAGCAGTCTGTGTCAACCATCCGCGACTTCAGGCTTCACACATTTTATAGTTTATGCCTACATTTTGTAATATTTATTACTAAAATATGAAAAAGTTTCTATTTTAACAATGTGCTTACACAGATTACTGTAGAAACGGAACACACATGAAATGCGTGCGTTCCAAATAACAATCTATTATTTCCACTCTAAAACTCCACTTCACTCCCAGATAATCAATCAAGGCATGAGCTGGGAGAAGATCGTGCATGTTACTTTACATCATTGATCAAGGCCCTTAACCTGCAATGCTCGGTCCTGGGTATGACATTAATCTTCATCCAACTCTACATGTAGGCCCTAAAAACTGTAGTGAAAAACCTGGAGGTTGGTGACAGAATTGGCACTCTGGCCACCATAAAAAAAACCTCACATTGTTCCATTCCATCTGAACTAGTGTAGTGCTGAAGTGTCTGTCACCCGTTGTATGGCTGCACTCGGGTCCTTATGTGGGATTATGAGTTGGTTTGTCATGTTGTGGGTATGGTATCAACACGTGCTCCTAACCTCCTTCTTTTCCATGGTTAGTAGTAAAGAGGTTGCTCCGGATTAGGGGTAACGGTATGTGGTAATTAGATTGTGATTATTCAAAAAAGGCTTGGCTTCAATATTCAGAAAGGGAGTGGCTACAAGAACGTGCATGAACACAGGTTTAAACTGATTTGAGATTTCTTAAGGGAATTTGGTGTGGTGCTTGGCATACGTATGGTTTCATGAAATCTGATTTTCCTTTTGTTTGTATACCGTTTTTTTCTGTCTTTCGATCTTTATCAAAATTTTAGTATTGAATTCTAAGTAAAGGTTTTATACCTGAGGCCCCTGGTGTGCTGTTTTTCATCAGTGCAGACTCTCACATATTAACTCCAAGATGAGCATTTGCCCTTTTGAAAAGCACATTCCCTTGTCAGCAGGATACCAAAGTTGTTCCAGCTATAAAAAGCTTGACGCAGCACCAGTCTTAGGCCGCCTTAGCAGTGCGCAATCTACAAACATAAGCGCTGCCATATCAGTTGCGGAGTCTCATACTGTTATCGTTACGTGGTGTACCACTGTTATTGAGAGTGGTATTTCTTCTTGTGCAGCAATAAAGACAATAAAGGTCATACGGATGTGAGATGTCTAATTTTAGATTATGTAAGCTGTGATTTAAGCCCTTCTATCTTTTGACATGCGTGTTATCAAAAGACACAAGTTGGACTCAGCTAATTAAACAGAAATTCTTGCATAATACATACACCTCAGCACATACGCACTCCTGGTCACATAAACACCAAATATGTCAATCAGGTGGTGACACCACCAAACTTTAAGGGTCAGAATTACAAGGTGGACCCAAGCAACTTATAAAAATTTCATGAAAAGAAATATGTGTGCTGTCTGAAGGGCACGATGTCACCTTAGAACTACACCTTCTCTTCATAACATGGCCACTAAGAGATTGAATCCCATGATGCTACCTGCAATGCAAACACGAGAACTAAGAGCCACCAGAGTAGTGCAGCACATTGTGTGATTCAGTCAATCCTGTCTGTGACAGCCACTGAATGTCCACATGGTGTGATGTGAGTCCCGTTCCTTTAAATTGCTTGTGTTTTTCACAAAATAAGTCCTGTAAATGATTATAATCTGGAATACAAAATCTATACCTATGCGCCTGCTTGTCTTGTTGCAGTATTCTACGTTTTGTGGTAGATGCCTCCACGCTGGAAGGAATAGGGGAGGAAGTGTGCCCAGAGCATTAGCTCCCCCAGAGTGCTAGGTGGTAGCCCCATGGTAATTGGAGATGGATACAGCCCTGTTGAGATTATTAGGCACCACCGGGTTGGAGGTGCTGCAGCAGCTAATGAGCCCTTCTCGGCAATTTTTCCGTAAGTGCTACCGAAAATGTGTCAACAAGCACCTGGAGCACTTCCGGTGCCTTATAAAAGGGTCCAGCAGACTCTAATCGGGGTACCAGAGTCACGAGGAAAGAGATGAAGCTTGAAGAGGAGTGGAGGAGAGAAAAGGAAAAGAGAGAGAAGAAGAATTGTGTTGTGCTTAGCTGTGCCCTGGTGCTGTGTTGAGCTTGTGGGGAATCGGGAAGGCGTTTCTAACAAGGGAAAAGAAAAATAAAAGCCCTGTGTGCTTTGAATTTGTGCCTCTGCAAGATGTCTGTGTCGGATTGGGACAGTGGTGCCCACCTTGGTGGTCCACAGTTTATAATTAATAGGTGGGTTTTCTGGTTGGTGGTTGCTGTTGGTTAGTGGCTAAATCCCAGAAGGAAGATTTATTTTGAAATCAGAGGATGTTGGCATCGGAGGTAACCTACAAATCTCATTCTCAGGATGGTTAACTGGAAGTTGACAAAGGGTACATATAAGACTAATCAATGGACCAGACTGGACGATTTTCCAGTTTAAATTACTTTCCAGTGTCGTTAGGAAACTTGTGCATAGCCAGGTGCAGAAATGAAAGGTCTCGAAGTAAAAGTTTGGGCGCAGACCAGGTCATCTTGTGTAATTTCAACAAATGTTCAACCAATTTTAGGCGTCTTACCCTCAGGTTTACGGTCTGTTTGCCATAAGTTGCTCATGTCAAATAGATGCCTCCTTCCGGGCAGCTGGGGTTCTTATAGTTGAAGAATCGGAAATGTTGGGGTTAAGTGCCCTCACTGTGAGGTTCCTCAGGAGAGCAGGAGACATGAATGCTTGCCACAGAAGCCTCCTCTTGCACCAGCGGGTTATTACATACCTTAGTCGAGCTCATGAGGAAATCCTCCGACACACATCCTTGTGACATGTGAAATTTACAGATGATACTAAAATTGGTGAGGAAGTAGCAAAAAGAATTCAGAAAGAATTGGACAAAAACTTAGAAAATGCAGTTTAATGGAGAAAGTGCAAAGTCCTTCATGTGGGCAAAAGGAAAGTCAATTATAAATACGAAGTGAGAGACACTAAGGTACAAGAAGCAACCTCTGAGAAGGATTTAGGGGTTTGTGTTAAAACACCGTTTTCATGATCTGAGGCGGTATTTGTTAGGTGACGGTGGGTACACCACAAGACAGGAGATATAATGAAACTCCGGTGACAGAATGGCCCATTGGTTCATTTAAAGGTAGATGGTGGTATTTGGCCTCGTCAGGTGGAACACTGCTGAACAGCCCCACAAAGGTTTGCCACATTGTATTGGCACGAATGATTCTGTAAATTAGTGTTTTTTAACCAATGTGCCATAGCACAGTGTTGTGCTGTGAAAGCGACTAAGGTGTGCTGTGGAAATAATAATGTACTGCAACCGCATCTGAACCTGAGAAGGACAAGCTTTGCAGGTGGTCGAGACCTGTCTGAGGAGGACAGGACCACCTGGAGAAGCTGGCATAAAAGCAGCTCTCCAATCACAGACACAGCATTTGGAGCACTTCAGTAGCTAGTGTTCATCTGCCTGAGGGGAGAATATTCGGCATACGAGTTGCCTCTGAGGCAGAGAGGGGTATGCAAAGGGTCAAAGCAACTGGGAGATGCCACCAAAGTGCTCACTAAGTGCTGTGTCTGCGAATGCTGATGCCTGAGCTACTTTTTTACTGGCTTCCCTTTTAGTCCCAGGCCTTCGGACAATTCAGCAAGAGTATGAGATGCAATGTGTTTTTGGTGTAGCCACAAAGGGGTGCCAGAGAGCCTCCAACCCAAGACACAATAATACACCAGACATTATATGAATTAAATAAAGGATTTTTATTCTCTTCCAAAGCATTTTACATAGTCCTCTCCAGATTTAAGCCACAAGTATACAATGAATCCATCACAAATCAAACAATTCTTTCTCCTCTAGTTGAGTATTACCCGCTGCCTCCCGACCCGTCCATGTGTGGCAGTGGGCTCCTTTTTAACCACAGTTTTCCAGTGTTACCTCATGGAGTGCCCCTTCTACAAGAGTTCTTAAGAGGAGGCCACAGCAGAGACAAATGTATTGAATGGTGTTGTCCCTCTATGCTGTAGTTGACTGGTCCATGTTATGAGCCACTAGAGGGCAGTACTCTCACAGTACCCTCCAAAATAAATGAGCCTTAAAAATCAGCCTTTGAGGACTTCACAGATCAAACCTGAGATTTCCCCAAGGGTGATTAGGAGGCACTAAACTATACTGGCCGCAGCTTTTTTCTGGCGTCTCTGCCATCGGACTTTACCTTGTTTTCATTCATTGTCCAACCCGCTATATCCTAACACAGGGTCATGGGGGTCTGCTGGAGCCAATCTCAGCCAGCACATGGCACAAGGCAGGAATACACACCCATACAACAAGCACGCACTAGGGACAATGCTCCTAACCTGCATATCTTTGGACTGTGGGAGCACCCAAAGTAAACCCATGCAGAAACGGAGAGAACATGCAAACTCCACGATCCAGGTCTCCTTACCGTGAGCCAGCAGCGCTACCACTGCGCCACCGTGCCGCTTACCTTGTTTTGTTGTTACTTATTCTTTAATATTATTGCCTCATCTCAATTATTTCCTTTTCTTGGTCATCCTGAAACCTTGGCACTTTGAGATACATTGTATTTTGAAAATGTCCTATATAATGTAATGTTATTATTGTTGTCGTCACTGTTGTTGGTAGCTGGTGACTGTTTGCTCTCTGTGGGCTGCAGAATGTCCATGTAGTGCTGTCCTGACAACCGTGTCAGAGCCTTCAGGGTCCATGTCATTCAACTGCTTGCCACTGTCTCGACCATTGTTATTTTCATTAAAATATTCATCTTGTAATAATTCTAGTTGTTTCAAAACAGTTAGCAGCTTTAGACCTTTTTTCGTGATGACATAACTACGTATTATGTATAACACTATTTCCTGCAAGCTGTTGCCACCAAAGGAAAACAAAATGGCTATCCAGTAGATGGCAGCACTGTCGTAGATAACTGAGATGCAGGAGCAAAGCTCGCCGAGGTACAAGTTCTCTCGTATATCACGTATTGAGAGGCTCACTGAGATATGACTTCAAAGAGTTAATGATCCATAGAGTATCAATGAGGGACACCTGTGCTGATTGTGCTTACATGTGAATGAGCAATCCGCCAATTTCCTCATTAAACAGTCCCTAGTTGCCCAGCTTTCTGCCAGCACAGACCGGGCCAGACTGTTTTTAAAACCCTGCACCAACACGGACCCCTGAAACCCTGTGTAACATGCATCCTTCAAGCAAATACAGAAATTAGCATAATTCATAGATGTAAGGATGTTTAACTGTTGGGAAAAGAAATGACCCAAAGACTTAGAGAGAAAGAAGGCACCCATGGAAGTTAGATACTTTTACGTATATTGTGGACACCAGGGGACATACAGCTCCCCAAACCCTGGACACGACAGACACAGAGCCCAAGTTCAGCACACAAGACACAATTATTCAGCTGTGGGAAACGCTTTTGTCTCACTCCCCACAGTCCCTCAGTTTGCAAGCACAGTATAACACAGCACCCTTTTCTCTTCTTCTCTTCTTCTCACTCTGTGTTTCCACCTCCATTCCTCCTGGCACAAGCATCGCCCACCTCCCCCCCGACTCTGTCTCTCGGAGTAGTAGTGGCTGGATCTTATTATAGCAGGGGTCCCCAACCCCAGTCCTGGAGGGCCCCAATGGCTGCAGATTTTCATTCTAACCCTTTTCTTAATTAGTGACCTGTTTTTGCTGCTAATTAACTTCTTTTGAATGAATTTTAATTGAATTGTTTCTTAAGATTTGTTGCCCTGAATTTCTTCATCCGTTTAATTGCTTCATTTTTTTCCTTAAATGGCACCCAAAAGAGAAATGAAATGTGAAGTGAATGAGCCAACAGAAGACCAGCTAAGTCAGGGCCTCAAACTCCTACCAATTTTACTTCAACCAATTGCTTAAACAGGCGCAGAGTCTTGTTGTTAATTAAATTTGCTCTTTAATTCCATGGCTTGTTGCTGCTCTCATTGTGCAATTAGCACATATTTCTGAAATTCTTGATTTTCTCTTTTCTATGTGCACTGATAAAATGTTTAGGAGACCTGAGCAGATCAACATTCCTGAGACCTTCATCTTTCTTTATTTTCAAATATTGGCTGATGGATGCAGTTTGCTGGTCACATTTTGGCTTATTTTATATTTCATTATTGTTTGGCAGCTAATTAAGGAAAAAGAAACAATGAAGGGGTCTGAGTCTTCAAGAGTAAGTCAATTAAAATGAATTCAAAACAACAGCAACATTTATTTCTATAGCACATTTTCATACAAATGATGTAGCTCAAAGTGCTTTACAGGATGAAGAAAGAAAAAAGAAAAAATAAGATAAAAAAGAAGAAATAAAATTAGGCAATACTAATTAACATAAAATGAAAGTAAGGTCTGATGGCCAGGGGGACAGAAAATAAAAATAAAATCTGCAGGGGTTCCAAGGGCATGAGACCTCCCGGCCAGCCCCCACTAGGCATTCTACCTAACATCAATGTTCTCAATCATTCCTCATGATTTTCAGGCTTCACGTAGAAGAATTAGACAATGAGGGTCATGTGGACTTCTGGCCTTTAATCCATCAATGTAAGTACTGCACGGTGCCTTGATCAGGTGGTGTGTGCGCAGGTCGCCACCACAGAAAACCAGAAAAAGAACTGCAGAGAAGAGTAGAGGTTAGTACAGATTGAGGACCCATGATTAAAAAAATGGATAACTAAATGCACATACAGAATATCAGGGTTAACCCTTAAACCACCGGAACAGGCTATAGTTGGTTCCCAGTGCAATTTGCCAGCACACCGGAGCTGATCAGTCCGTGACGTACATTCGTTGTGCAGGAAGCTCTGTACCAATGGCACCCACTAGCGAGTCAGCCTCATTGTCCCTTGGATTCAGCCACTGCACTAAACTAGCCTGTCAGAGTCAGCGTTGGCCTCTGTGTGCTCTGCGTGCAGCCAGTTCAAGTGCAGTTGGCTCTGTGATTTATTGAATTTCATCAATGGCGTTAGTTGCTCCTTGTACATATAATAAGAGATTGTTGCACTAGTTTTTACAGTTCATTGGCAGTGTGCAAAATGATCAGTTTTGTAGTAATTGTGATGCTCTTTGCATGAAAAAAAATAGGCGTTCCATTAAAATTTCACTTTTTCTTGGTGAATTTTGACGTTTCCTTGAAAAGTGCAG
This sequence comes from Polypterus senegalus, assembly GCF_016835505.1. NCBI lineage: Eukaryota > Metazoa > Chordata > Cladistia > Polypteriformes > Polypteridae > Polypterus > Polypterus senegalus. The sequence continues at coordinate 1,997,876 of NC_053164.1, read as the reverse complement.
CAAAAAAGTATTTGGCGTTCAGGGGTGCATTAACCCCCCCAAGTAGGTAGCAGTATAAGGGTTAAACTAAAATAAAGCTATGAGAAGGCCATGTTAAAATATTGAGTTTGTAGCAGTGTTTTAAAAGAAGTTAATTAGCAGCTAAATGAGAAAAAAAGGTTAGAATGAAAACCTGCAGCCACTGGCGCCCTCCAGGACTGGAGCTGGGGACCCCTGTTTTATAGGGTACCTGGAAGTGCTACCAGTGTCTGGTGATCTTCTTCTGGCAGCACTTCTGGGTGTGGCGGAAGCTCAACGTAGTACAGCTGTGCAGGCTCTGCAGCACCTTTTGGAGGCACCCACGGAACTCAACAGGGCTGTTGCAAACTCTTCAGAAATCTGTGGTGCTGTAGCAGTCCATGGGGGCTGCCCTCTGTCCTCCCGGGGGAAGATATGGCCCTGAAGAAACTCTCTCTCCCAGCCCATCCATTATACAGTCATCCCGGCCAGGCAAAGTCCCTGGCCGTCCACCACAATATATATATATACTGTATATACGAGGGACACTGAAAAACTTTAACTCTATTTATTATGAATTTCAAAAATAAACTACATCACTTTTCTACATAATCACCTTCCTTTGTGAAGCAATTTTCCAAGCGTCATACTAACTTTTTAATGTCATCAGCAAAAAAATGTTTTTGGTTGAGCACGCAGCCACGGATGCACTAATCGCTTGCGCTTGTGCCCTTCTGTGAGTTGCTTAGGCACCAACCCAGCACACACTTTACAGAACTTAAGGCTATCATGAGTCAGGGCATAGGCAGATCCGACAACCTCTTCAACTGTTATTCTTCTGCTTTTGTGAATCATTTCCAGGGTTCTTTCTTCATTCTTTATGGTTCACGATTGTAGCTAGGAACTAGGAAAAGAAAATCTCTCCAGTTTTGATGTCACTACATTGGTTACCTGTGTCATTTAGAATTGACTTTAAAATACTGCTAATGGTTTACAAAACCTTAAATAATCTCACTCCATCTTATATTTCAGAATGTCTGACATCTTATATTCCAAATTTTAACCTTCGATCTTCAAATGAGGGTCTGCTTATTAATCCAAGAGCTAAACTTCAAAGAAGTGGTGAGGCGGCTTTCTGCTCTTATGCACCTAAAATCTGGAATTGCTTACTGATAGAAATTCACCAGACTAATACAGTAGAGCACCTTTAAAAAAAACTGCTAAAACACATTATTTTAATACAGCTTTCTCATAGTTTCATTTTAGTTTAACTCTGATACTCTGTATATGTAATTAATTATCTTTATCATTCATGGTGGCTCTGAAATTTGTACTAACCCCTACTCTCTCTTCTCTTCTTTTTCCGGTTTTCTGTCGTGTTGATCTGCACCCCCACCACCTAATTAAAGCACTGTGATGTCCCTCCATTGATGGATTAAAGACCAGAAGTCCACAGGACCGTCATCATCAAGTCCTTCCATGAGAAGCCTGAATACCATGAGGACTAGGTAGAATGTCTAGAGGGGGCCGGGTGGTCTCGTGGCCTGGAGCCCCTGCAGATTTTTTTTTTTCTCCAGCCATCTGGAGTTTTTTCTCTCCTCCCTGACCATCTTACTTTACTTTTATTCTAAGTTAATTAGTATTGCATAATTTTTTTTTCTATTTTGTCTATTTTGTTTTTCTTCATCCTGTAAAGCACTTTGGATGAAAATGTGCAATAGAAATAAATGTTGTTGTTGTTGTTGTAGCTGGACATCTGTAGTGCTCTGCATCCATCACACTAATATAATATAGCCATTTTTGAACATTTCAATCCACTCATAGACGACACTACGAGAAATGTATCCCCCATACTGAGCACACATGTGGAGATGAATTTGTACTCCCAGCATCCACAAAAAGTGTACAACAGAACGGTGTTCCTCTTTGGTGGAGTTTCTAAGTTTCGCAGCCATCTTCACCACAGGGTGACAACTCTTATACTAAACTGCAAAGGCAGCTGGCATGCCAGACAGAACTAATCACATGACACTCTCAGACACCACCAATCACTACTCCTTCCTCCTGCCTTCACCGTTTCCAATGAAAACAAATGTGCGGAAACTTTTTGAACGTCCCTCATATTTTTTTTCTCTCTAGGACTTTCCTTTTTTGTATTTTGGCAGCCAACGACATCTTTTCTTTCATTGCGGTGTGTTTCTGTACTGTAGGTGTAGGCCCTCACTGTGTTTCCATCCTCCCAGGTTGTCATCAATGCTTTCATTTTTATCCCCAGCTTCTTCCTTTGTTTTCAGCTTTACCTGCTGCTTTACTTAGTGCTGTCCATTTTAATCATGGTGCTGTGCAGCTGGGGCCTCTGCAGAGTTCCAGCCTTTTGTCTGCAGGGATAATGCACTGATTCTCCAGCAATGCTCTTTTCATGCCAGGCTTTGAAGTGGCTTCTGATCTGTTTGGAACTAGAGTATCGAAACTGCTGAGCGATCTTAGGGTGTGAATTCCCCTTGATATCGATTTAATGTTGTACCTGTCAGTTTCCAGATGATGCTGTTTTGCTGGTTACCTCAAAATTGCATGAAAATTGCAGGAAAAGCGGGCCTGTTGGACTGAGTTTGAAGGGAAGCCATAACTGCAAACAGGCAAGATAAGCATCAACACTACTAGCTCTGTCTGCTCTGTGGTGTGAAAAATGGCACTTCATAAATGGTGACTTCATGGGGAAAATGCACTCTGTAAGGTAATAACTTCTGTACTAAACCTGACAATAAGATGGTAGTGAGGATATAAAGTGTGGCTGGGGTATGACGTTAAACTGCATCTGGCCCTGCAAGTGGCCCTCCAACTTGCAGAGAATAGTTCGGGCTTGGTGGCAGGATTGGCCACCATAAAAACTTCATGCAGCTCTGAAATGGCAGACAGGACTCCAATGGAGTAGCTCCGCTGCAGCCACCTACAGTAAGGCTGCTTGCAAAAAGACCTCGGGAACCTCAACCCCAGAAGAGTGAAAACCTTTTGGAGAGACAGTGGGATCAGGTCTGTTGGGGATCAGAACTGGTGTGGTGCTGAGGCATTGCCCACTGCACGGCAGCACTTGGATCCCAATCTAATGCGGCCTGGCCGGGTAGGTGTGTGGAATGTGTTGTCTCTCTGGCATTATGATCATCTTCCTCTGCTGTCAGAGGAGCTTCGTAAACTGCACATTTCAGGTGCACAGACCTGGGATCGGTCAGATCTTTGTAGGTGGGTACACTTTTTATTGGTCTGGTTGCTCTGATGGCTGTCATACTCAGGGAGTTGCTGTTGCTGTGGCGGATCATATACATCTGATGGCTGTCCCAGAATGCTGCTGCTTGCTTATTGACCATCTCTAATAAGTGATACCAAGACTGACTTCGCCCCATTGCCTACCGACCTGTTTCAGAATCACTTTTAAAACTCTATTACGTGTTTCTAAATGTTTGAATGAAACACCCCCATCTTACCTCTTGGAACTTCTTCAACTTGTATGTGCCAACAAGTGCATGGCAGTCAACTAGCCAGCAGCTCTCCATTGTGCCGACGTCAGGGTGGAAGCAAAGGGGGGGATCAGGCTTTTGGTGTAGCTGCTCCTCTTCTCTGGAATGGCCTGTCTTGTTATATTAGGACTGTCTGTGGACGAAAACTCAGACCAGACAGCATGTGTGGTTACAAAGCAGCTTTATTTTTCAGATGCGGGTGGAAGGACAATTTTGGGTAAATCACCAGTGGCTCACAGTGTGCTATCCTTCCATAATCATTTTTCCCTTGGGACCAAAGTGCCTTGGGAAGTGAGGAGGGATATGAAGTCTGTAATTAAAATGTGGAAAAAGTGGGATGGCACAATAAATGGATAACTGGAAAGTCATCCCTGAGAAAAACCTTAGTTATCAAATGATCTGAAGTATCAAAAATACCTGGAGCAACATGCAACCAGTCTGTCCTATCAAGACATTGTCCCACCCATTCCCCAACTTCGACCCAGTGAACGGTGCTAGATTTGGCTAAAGAAAACATGGGGAACCGAACCTCCTAAATAGAAAACGCTTTGTGAATATGTGAGGTGCACTGGAGCAGCAGCTTTGTTGGATGAGAAAATAATGCAAGGGATATGGAGGGTCTCTAGGCTAGTGCCTGAAGAGTGAAAAGATTCTAACCAAGGTGTGTCCACTTCAGCAGGGAAGTACTGGGCAGTGCAGTGGAGGGTGTTGGGGACTTGCAAGTGGGGAAAAAGACATGAAGGAAAAAAGTGTAGGGCTTTAAGGAGAATGGTGTGTGAGGAGATGTTCAGGGTCCTGGCTGCAAAAGAGGGATTAGTGTGAGGGGAGGTTTGGCACAGGAGTTTAGGAACAGAACAGTAAAACCCTCGTTCGGTTAGAGAAATAGAGAGGGAGAGCTTAGTCATCAGATCCCTTCCTAACAGATTAACAGGGCAGAGCAGATTTAATAAAAAACCAGTGCATCAAAGTGGAACCACTGGAATGAAGCTGAACCCGAAGAGGTTTAGACACCAGCAAAACATGAGGTTGTCCAGAAGCAGTAAGTACAGTCAATTTATTGTTCGAGGCAGACTAGAAAAGCAGTTTCAGTGCCATTCACCAGCAAAGTCAATAAAGGATCTGTGTCCACATGGCAAGTGAGCAAAGGAGACTGAAGAGAATGGCTGGGGGTCCCTGCGAATTCCTAGGACCAAGAAATATCCTCAGGTTCAGGTAAGGGAGGTGGGGGAGGAAACTTATGTGGGCAATTGCGGCGGAAGTGTCCAGTCTCACCGCACCTGTAACAAGCATAAGATGTAGGTGCCTGATCTAAGGGGAGAGGCGGCTGACCAGATGAAGAATTCGGATTAGGAAGAAAAAATCCATGACCTCTCCCCTGGCTTCGCCCCTGTCCTCGGTAAACTGAGCCTGAGGCGGCTCCACCTGCATAATAAGTCATTTGTACCGTGATTAACTTGGTCTGTGTATCTGACTCTTTTTGCTTTGTCTGTCGTTCAGCGTGTTCAGCGTGTCTTTTTACTTCATCAAAGGTGGCATTTTCCCATCCAATACAGGAGATGCGTACATTATTTTGGATATCACTTCTGAGTCCTGGCACAAAAGGAGGAACTGCTGCCTTGATATGGTCATCTGGGCTTTCTAAACCAGAATGGTTTTGCATCAAGTCCTGAATGCGGTGTGCCCATTCATCTACTGTCTCATCTTTCTTTTGTTTGGCAGCTGAAATAAGGGACCAGTCGGTGCCCTTTTTATATTTTGCAGCTATTGCAGTTTTCACGTGTTCCCATTGAGCAAGGAAAGGACCCTCATTATTTTGTCCACGAGGCAATGCCTCATTCCACTGCCACTGTTCTCCGTTATGCTGCCCGTGATTGATAGTAGCCCAAGTAGTGCCCAACTTTCTGCTTAGCATTTGGGTCCACTCGGCTGCACTGGGTTTGTATATATTATCTAGTTGCTGCATCTGTTCCACAAACTTCAACCCACTGATTACCTTACGATCAGGCAATTCAGACACTACGTCTTTCAGCTCTTGAATATCCCAGTTACGATGTATCATTACAGTAGTGGGGTTAGCATTTCCTGGGGGTAGTGTGGGATCATGTCGGGGGTTAGGGACCTCAATTAAAGGGCATGAAAATGTGGGTGCTAAAGGTTTTGGGGACTTAAACGGGGTAAGGTTTTCAGGGGACTTATGTCGGAGGGTTTTGCTTCTAGTACGTTGTGAAATGGAGGGCTTTTTATGTAAGTTAGAAGAGCCTCCCATAGCCCCTAACAAGAGGCCATCAGTCTCATCATCAGGATCTGTAAGTGAGGAGGGGTCGCATTTATATTGTTCGTCAAAGAAATCATCAGTAGCTGGGGCATCGGTAACCACAGGAGCCGTTGGGGCAATGATTGAATGTGGCGGTGGAAGGGGTTGTGGGTAAAGTGTTGGGGAAGAGAGCATGGGATATAAAGGGTGTTTTTTATCCCTCCTTTTCCTCCTTCCTTCAGACTGGGGTCCCGTATCAGCCTGCACTTTCTGTAAAGCTATAAGCAGCTCTTCCTTTTCCTTTCTATTCTTAAGTTCAGCAACTAAAAGCTCCTTCCGTTTCTGTGCCGCTTCCAACGTATGGTCTTTAATAACCAATTCCCATCTGTCATACATATCCATCCGATAAGGACTACCATTACAACAACCCTGTGTATTTCTGCACAGTATTTTTCTAACTTGTATCTCACTCATATCACTCCACTGGCCATCTACCTTCACTGTCTTATTCCACTTCCTACATGCTTTTTTAAAATCTAATCCTGTCTTCTTTTCAATGAGCTTTCTAGGGGATCCGCCTTTCAATCCCGACAGCGCACTAGGAGCCTGTCGATCCCCCGAAAATAATCCTCCTTACATTAGGTTTTTAGGGCTCTTGGGGGACTTTTTGACTGGCTTGCTGATTGTTTTTCCCATAGTGAGTGGCAGGATCTCAGCAAAAAGTGACTCAGCCCTCGATAAACCCTGATCCACCCGCCGTCCGCTCCTATTCCAGGATTACAGCTTCAGGTGACTTTGTGTTCGTTTATTCGCATCAGCAGAATCCTACATAAATATGCCCCGTGGAGTCCGGGATATGGAAGTTTTTACCCCGATCCCTTCATCAGACGGTTTGTATGCGTCAATCTGCCAAGGTATTGTCTCCGTCACCTTAGCAACCCTTGCAACCCTTTGAAACAAGAGTATGACCAGACAGCGGATGAAAAACTCGACCTCCCGTTTATTTAGACACACATTCTCTAAATACGCCCTTTCACCCCCGTTCCTCAAATTATTACAGGTGCGTGCCACTCGCCCCTTTTCTAATCCTTTCCACAGGGGTGACTAGCTAACATTCACACTGTGCTGTTTTCCGTAGGGTCCCAAAGCCACTTTCTGTGAGCCCCTAGAACCCTCCTATGTATTTTCCATACAGTATGCTTTCTTATTCTTTATTTTGCATATGCTTTTTATCCCTTTTCCTTCTATATTCGTATTACTTCCAGCACACCAGTCAAACTAACAGGAATCCCCCGATCTACTCCCCGCACCTCCGTCCACCGGCCTGGAAATGCCCGTCCAATCGTGCCTCGTATCGGCTAAGAGGAGGTCAGGGACTCCCCATGCAGGAAACGCCCAAGGCAGGCCAATCCTACATTTACCGAAGCTGGACCCGACCCGGCCGGAATCGGCTCCACCACGGTCCTCTGGATGATTTGGCACGAGGAGCCGTCTGCCGTCTCCTGTCCCACATTTGGGCGCCAAAACTGTGGACGAAAACTCAGACCAGACAGCAGGTGTGGTTACAAAGCAGCTTTATTTTTCAGAGTCACGGTGAGAAGAGTTTCAGAAAAGCAGACAATCAAATGTAGATGACAGCGTCGGGGCTCTTCTGAACCCCGTCTGTTGGGTGGGGTCCAGTTTTATACCCCTAGAATGCGTGATTTAATATCATTATAAAATGCAACAGTCAACACTTTATTATACACAATTCTTGAGCCCCTTCAATGCCCCTTATGCAACTTGATTTCTTGGCCCCTTTTGTTATGCCGTTCAGATGTAAGCTAAGGGAAAACGTGATAAGGCAGACTCATGTGTGGAATGCTCAGACCTTGAGTCCTTTGCACAAATATTTTTCTGTTTGCTAAAACAAAGCATGCTATTACATGGTTTTGTAAAGCTTACTTCTCAGACATGAATTAGTACAAGGGAACGAAGAGAACATTCATCTTCCACATGTCCCAACAGTGGTCATTTTTAATCTGTTGTCACGCACGCGCGTGTAGGAGACCACGGATGGACCTTAAACCACTTCGAAAAACGTTCGTCGGCTGGGAGTGGCGGGGTACTAACCTTTCTCCTTTAATGTCTTCCAGGAAAAGAGACGCTCCGCCATCATAAGCCTTCCCGCAGTACGTCTACTTCCACCCTTCCTCCGCCATCTTTCCTGACGTCAGCAGTCCTATCCTCACTCACCGTTCCTTCCCAGCATTTCTCCACTTCCTGGTCCTACCCTATAAATGGCCGCCGCCGCCTCAGAATGGTGTCGCGCATATGAACTGTTTTGTTTATATTTGACCTGATTTTGATTTATTAAATTGTGGATTATCTACAATATACGGGACCAGACAACCCCAAACCTTTATGCTGTTTGTTGTTACATCTTTTACAGTGGCGTAGTCAGCAGGATACCAGTCCGAGAGAGATGACTGAAGGACAAGACCTCAACACAGTGCTGCAGGGAATGAACGCCCAGATCCTGGCCCTGCAGTAAGCGCAAGCTGCTACCACCCGCGAGTTGGAGGAAACGAAGGCCAGGTTGGCAGAAGCCCGAAGGGTAAGACCCGATCCGCCTCGTCCAACGCCCCCGCCTCTGGTACCCATGACAGAGGTGGATGACATCAAATCTTACCTGGGCATATTCGAACAGACGGCCACCCGGAACGAGTGGCAGCGGTCCAAGTGGCAGCGGTCTGAGTGGGCGTCCATTCTGGTGCCCTACCTGAAGGGACCCGCGCAGCAGGCTTATTACGACCTCCCCGAGGAGGAGGCCGTGAGTTACGACCTCCTAAAGCAGGAGATCCTGGCACGCTACGGCATCACACCGGGCCAGCAGGCGACCGAATGGCGGAGCTGGCAGTTTGACCCGCAGAAGCCGGCCTGTGCACAGGCCTTTGACTTCTGGGGGAAGATGGAACGCTGGTTACGGCCCGAAGGTCCCCAAGCCTGGAAGGTCATGGAGCAGGTGGCCTGTGAGGGCCTGGTGAACGCCTTGCCAAGCTCCCTCGCCCAGCAGGTCCAGCGCCACCCCTATAAGGATATGCCAGGCCTCCTGGAAGTCCTGGAGCATCAGCTCCCGGTCTACTAAGCTGGGGGGTCAGAAAGGCACGCTCGTGGGAACCGACAGGGACGGGCGGCCACCCCCGAGCCCTCTCGACGCGCTGCGGAAGCACCGCAAAGGCCCAAAGAAAAGCCGGCCTCGCCGCGCTGTTACAAATGCGGCGAGACCGGCCATCTACTGCCGACCTGTCCCCTCAACACCCCCTCGGAGCCGATGGACTGCACCTGGGCCACCGCAGAAAGGTACTGTACTCCGTCCCACCCGCTGGCAAGTCAAACACGGGAGTGGTGTTATTGAACGGGCACTCGGTGGTGGCTTTATTTGACTCCGGCAGCAACATTACCATTGTTGCTTGCCATTACGTATTACTGTGACAGTGGCTTACGCAGCATTTGCAAGTCACTTGTGTGCATGGTGAGACCATATCTTACCGTTCCGCCTGCTGTTACATCACGTGGAAGGGGCAGGTATCCAACTTGACGGTCGCGGTGTTGCCCGAACCCCCTATCCAGTAATTTTGGGACAAGACTGGTCGCACAGAAAATGCGGTAAGACGAACACCGCTCCCGGGGCCTCACTAGGTCTAGTGATGAGGGGGTGAGGCACCCCTTCTACGGTCTCCATGCTGTGCTCTAGGGCAGCCCCTAGTGACGCAGGCCCATCGGGGGATGTTTCTCAGGCAACGGACCCTGACCCTGAAGTATCCGCCAGGGAAGGGACAAGCCAGGGAACACTTCTGCCAATCCGCTCACAAGACCCCCTGAGCAATTTGCGCGACAGGCTTGCTAAAGTCAGGCCACTCCTAAAGGACCACTTGACTCTGCGCAGACAGCGCAGGCCCGGTGTTACAACCGCAACTCCGTCCACCGGGAATTCCGCCCGGGGGATCGAGTGATGGTGCTCGTTCCTACCTTCCACTCCAAGTTGCTAGCTCACTGGCAGGGGCCATACGAGGTTAAGGAAAGAAAGGGGCTCGTCGACTATTTAGTTAAACAACCTAATTGTCGACCGAGCGAAACCTTGGAAGGACAGGGAGGAGTCTCCCGACACTCGTAGATCCCTCTCCCAATTCGCTAGCACGTCTTCCCTTAACCTTGGTGACGAGCTGACACCCTTACAGTGGCGAGAGATAACCCAGACTATCCACGCCATCCCCGAAGTAGTGAGCGAGTCACCGGGCCGGACCTCACTGATTGCGCACGATATAGTCACGGACCCCGGAGTAATCGTCCGGGAGAGGCCCTATAGACTCCCGGAGGCAAAACGCACCGAAGTGGAACTGTTGGTGCAACGAATGTTGGATATGGACATTATTGAGGAAAGCCATAGCCCTTGGTCCAGTCCAATCATCCTCGTTTCCAAGTCTGCAATGACTTTAGATGTCTGAACCAGGTCTCCAAGTTCGACACCTACCCGATGCCCTGCATCGACGACCTACTTGAGCGGCTGGGTGCGACTTGATACTTGACTACCCTTGACATGACAAAAGGGTATTGGCAAATTCCCTTAACGGCATCTGCAAAAGAAAAAACGGCCTTTAGCACCCCTAGTGGACATTGGCAATACAAGGTCCTCCCATTTGGGCTGCACAGGGCCCCAGTGACCTGAAGCTGAAGCCCCACCAGTCAAATAGTGCCGCCTACCTGGATGACGTCGTCATCTATTCCGGCACCTGGGAAGAGCATCTATTGCAGGTCTCTGCTGTCCTCGCGACACTGGCTAAGGCCGGCCTCCACATCAACCCCGTAAGTGTTTCTTTGGCTTAAAGGAGGCCAAAAATTTTGTTCCCCCGACCACATTCCTTTTTTCTAACGTGGACATGTTATACATCACTGGAAATGTCACAGTCAGAACTAGACAATGGTATAAAGCTTGTGATGGCACGACTCACAGAACTGGATGGACCGTACTGGAAGTGCCAGGTCACCAATGCCGACCCGACCATCATAGCCGCTCAATAACAGTAAATATATCTTGCTAACGCTTCATCCTGCAGTAACGAGTTCATCATTAAAAACTTCCCTCTTCTCACTAGCATTTGATCCTACAGCAAGTTGACCTTATGTTTGTATATGTCAACTCGTGTTCATTCAGGATTATCAATATGTAGTCATGAGTGTGGGTGTTTTGAGTTCATCCTTTATGTAGTGGTTGGTTATGTTTGCAGTTTTGTGATGTGTATTGTGATAAATAACCAAGCCTTGACACAAAAAGAAAGCCTCCCATATATTTTGAAATGGCTGCAAAATTGTAGAAATAAGTTGCGAAACAAGGGCCTTTAGAGACAAGAGTACACACCAGAATTCAGGTTTGGTACAGTCAGGGTGGGTTTTAAAGCCATAATGAGGAAGTGACGTCTTCCAGGGTGAAACCGGAAGTGACGTTAAAGGGATTGGCATTTGGTCTGCGGGGAAAAAAGAAAAAGGGTCATTACACTCTGCCACCCTTCTGGTCCAACCAGGAATGAACTTCTTTCAAGCCCTTTAGCTGCCTCCTATGCGCACGTGTGTGACAGTATATTGTAACGGACAGCTGGGATTCTTACCCAACTTGGACGCCTCAATAATGGAAGGACCAGGGGAAGGATCTTGCACAGGACAATACTTCCCAGGGGATGACAGAAGGCAACTTACCTGGCTTGTTACAAAATCTCAATCCTGCTGGGGCCCGTGGCCACCACCAGGGCGAAATGCTGAGCCCTACTCTTCAGGGCTCCCACGCGACACAACTGGAAGTGCAGCCAGAAGGAGATTGTGGAACACTTGGAGCACTTCCAGGCAGTCTATAAAAGGGGGCCACCTCACTCCTCCCTTTCAGGGAGCCGGAGTCGGGAGGAAATGGATGAAGCTTGCCAGGAGGAGTGGAGGCGGAAGGAGAGAGAGAAACGGAGAAGAGCTGTGTGCTTCTTTATTGTGTGTGGTGCTTTGTACTGTGCTGTATAAGGTGGGGAGCAAAAAAAAAGGCGCTACCCTACTGAAATATAACCCCAATACTGAACAAACCTGGAGCTGATCCTACTAACTTCAATATTTTCCGCCTTATTTCTAATGTGCCCTTTATCTCCAAAATTCTCGAAAAAATAGTGGCTATCCAACTCCACTCCCACTTATCTCATAATAATCTATATCTAAAGTTCCAGTCTGGTTTTCGCCCTCTTCAAAGTAAAGACATGGCACTTGTTAAAATTACCAATGACCTTCTTATGGCTGCTGACTCCGGTCTAATTACTATTCTCATCCTCTTTGATATGAGTGCGGCCTTTGATACTATTTGTCATACTACTCTCCGTACTAGATTATCTCTGATTGGAATTACCCACACTCCACTTGATTGGCTTAGATCCTATCTGTCAGGCCGCACTCAGTTCATTTAGCTTAAAACCTTCACATCCCAACTCAACACTGTTACTTCAGGTGTGCCCCAGGGCTCTGTCCTGAGGCCTCTTCTTTTTATTATTTACCTTCTTCCCCTTGGCAATCTCTTTCGTAAACATAACATTAATTTTCACTGTTATGCTGATGACACCAAGCTCTACCTTGCTAGTATACCCACCTCTTTCTTTCCACCACCTACGCTTATTGACCTCATTGCTGAAATTAAATTCTGATTTTCTTTGAATTTTCTTAAATTAAACAATAACAAAACTGGGGTTCTCCTCATTGGTTCAAAATCATCATTATCCAAAGCCAATAATCTTTCTCTTATTATTGATAGCTCTGTTGTTTCCCCATTACCTCAGGTCAAGCGTCTGGGTGTCATCCTCGACAGTACTCTTATCTTTCCAATCTCACATTAATAACATCACCCAGTCTGCTTACTTCCACCTACGTAATATTAATCGCATCTGCCCATCCCACACTTCCCATACCACTGCCATTCTTGTTCACAGTCTTGTTACTTCTCATCTGGACTACTGCAATTCACTCTTCTTTGGTCTCTCTAATAAATCTCTTCATAAGTTTCAGCTAGTCTAGAATTCTGCAGCACGCATCATTACTTGAACCTCATCTATTTCGAATTGATTGTAAGTTTCTGCTATTAACATTTAAGGTTCATTCATAACCTCACCCCTCCATATCTGTCTGACCTTCTTCATGTTGCCATTCCCTCCTGTAACTTTAGATCCTCTTCCTCCATCCATCTGACCATCCCTCTCGCCCATCTAACCACCATGGGGAGCAGAGCATTCAACCGTTCTGCTGCCAAGCTCTGGAATGCATTGCCTACCGAGCTTAGAAATATCAAATCATAGTCATCCTTCAAATGTAAACTTAAAACGCATCTGATTAAAATGGATTTTTCTTTATGATTACAGTGATTATGTTTGGTTTTAATTTTTATATTTCCTGATGTTTTTAGTTGTTTATAATTGTCTTTTATTTATTTATTTATTGTTTGTTCAGTGTCCTTGAGTTCTCAGAAAGGCGCCTTATATAAATATAATGTATTATTGGAATAAAGCCTATGTTGTCCTGGGACTTGTGCCTCAGTCTGTGGTGTTGCCTTTTTGGGGAGCTCTGCACCTGCTGGTGTCCACAATATATATTTTAAAGTGTTGTAACAAATCGGCCACACTGCACCGAAATGAGTTGATCGTTACCACTAACTTAGTAGTAAGGGAAGTGACAGCGAAGATGGTAGGGATGAGAACAGCGCCTGTAAGCATGCAGCACATGGCCACCCTGCTTGCCTGCTGCCAAGAGTTGATTCTGCAATAAAACAAAATAAAAATTAAAAAAGTAACAAAAATCATCATATAGTATATGTGAACTAAATTTCAGATCAATAGGTCAAATGGTTTGCAAACTACAGGTGATTTAAAATCTTGGACTGACAAACGGACAGCCACGGTAGCGTATTATATAAGAAGATCACTCTCCCAGTTCCCCTTTCGAAGTTCACATGCAAGTCCAAAGTTCCAGCCCAACTGTTGGCAGCAAGTGAAATGAATAGTGTAAATGGATGCCAACCCCAAACAGTGAAAGTCCATCCATCCATCCATCCATCCATTTTCTAACCCGCTGAATCCGAGCACAAGGTCACGGCGGTCCGCTGGAGCCAATCCCATCCAACACAGGGCACAAGGTAGGAACCAATCCTGGGCTGGGTGCCAACCCACCTCAGAACAGTGAAAGTCTTAACTGTAAAATGCTTCATAGTCAGTCTGCGCCATGATAAAGAAAAATAAGGTCTTCGTGAGCTCACCCGAGTCCGTGGGAATAAATGGAACGCCAGATCCACAACTCAAAAGTGAATCACTGACTTCCAGTCGGGGTCTTTAGGAGCTACAGGACTTCTCATGGCCCAGGCAGATGCTCATCTGTTTAGTCCAATTTTTCCCCGTCTTCTTCTCGGCTGTTCTTCTCTCCTTTTAAAATGGAGCTCTTTATACAAATTGATCCCAGAAGATAAAAAAAAAAACCAAGAAAAAACACACGTCCCACCTTCCAGGGGCACCGCTGTCAATCACAGTCTGTAAGTACTATCCACACAAGCAAACCCGATGGACAGGAGAAGAACAAGTTACTTCTATTGATGTGGCAGCACTACGGTGTTTCTTTTACCCTTTCTTGTAGAGCACTTTGGTTCAGTTTTGGCCGCTGTAAATGTGCTTTGTACATAGAGTTTGACTTGACTTGCCTTTATTTGAACCTGGAAGTGTGTTGGGTATTACTGCATCTGTAGTTCAGAGCTCAGAGGCACCCCCTTGTGGTTGCAGAACACATTGTTAACTGTCAGAAAAAGGGACAAGCCCAACTGTGCTGGAAAGATGTCACACAGTCGTTAAATTTGACACGCCGAGTGATTTTCTCTTGTGTAAATTGACATGGCCCAGTGACAAAACAAGCAACTGGAGCAACAGGAGTTGGCAAGTCTGACATACCCCACCACCACATATTGTCTTACTGGAGCCCTAAGGTCGCCATTGCCTCCGAAGCTCTCAATCTTTATCCTGGGAAACAGAGGAAGAAAAGCCTTCCATCCTTCCAGGCCCCGGCAGTATAAATTACAATACAATGGATTGAAGTGATTATCTAATTGGTAAGTGCAAGAGTTGTCTTCATTTGTCACTGTTGAGTGATGTGACAGGCAGCCGGGTCCCATGCCCCGCTGGTATGCCCCTGCTGCATATGTTCCAGGGGAACAGCCATGGGCTCCTCAGTACCTCCCCCGGGACGCTTGGTGGCAGCCTCCCTGGTTGATGATGGTGCCTCAGTTACCTGCAGGGTTCCATGGGAAATGGAGTTCTCCACAAACCTGTGGGGATCTGGGGTGGCCACCAGGGGGTGCTGCATGGATCCCGGAGCCAACCTGGACACCTCAACAGCCCCACCTGGAAGTGCAATTAGCAACAGGTGATCCGGGTGGGCTATAAAAAGGGCCAGCATCCACCACTCAGGAGCCAGAGGAAGAGGACGAGGTTGCCTGGGAGGAGTGGTGGTGCCAGAGGAAGGATTGGATTGTGTTGTTGGTTCTAAGTGCTTTGGGACTGCGTTGTAGCTGTGGGGTTCATGGGGAAGATGTGCCCTCCAGCTGAAGAGAAATAAAAGTCCTCTTGTGTTTTACACATGCCTGAGTCTGAGTCTGTGCCGTGTCGGATGCTATACAGCGTCCATTTTACAGTGGTCATCAGCAAAATGGAATTCACCAATGGTATACCCAAAAAAAGATGCTACAAAAACTCTACATAAGTTCTGTGTCATAATGAGTAAAGAATTGTGCTTGCATCCACCATCTGGGCCCAGTTACACCAAATGGGTGTCCACCCTAAAAATCCTCCCCTCGAGCCTGCTCTCCTCTAATGAGCACATCCATTAGAAGCGGAAGAGAAGGCGCCCACTGTGTCATTTTCAGCATTCTGAGCTAATTTTCCCCCCTCAAGTCACCGAGTGTAAGTGGCCAATTACTGCCACTGTTATTCAGCGAATGAACAGGATTTCTGTCAGCAATGTCTTCTGAATTGCCAGACAGCAGCAGCTCCTACAGTTTAAAAGAAAAAAAAAAACAGACTCATGAATGATATTAATAAGCCGGCAGTCATAATTAGGCCCCCAGTCTCTTGTTAGACTTGTAATGGAGCTGGGTGTCTTCTTATTATTAGTATTCATTTATCTGCATGCTAACTCTGGACCCACTTGGCTAAAACAAACTAATATTATAAATAAGATAACATGCACAGCCGTTGGTCAGTCCCATTAATTGGTACTCAGTTTTAGCTTTACAACATGGAAGTCGTGACACCAGACTCCCAAAATTGGAAATAAATCCAGACATGCTGGACTGGCTTCCGTTCATTTAGTTTTCGTTGTCATTTTTGAGACTGTAGAATGTCCAGAAGACAGAGAATGGCTGGTGAAAACAAGACATTGTCTGTAAGAAAATAAATGATGTTGCCCTATTTGGTTTTTGTTTGCCTTTTTGGTGCCGTCATCTGTACAGACATTGATAAATTTGTTGGTACCCCTTGTGATAGACCACTGGGCGTCAGCGAGCACCAAACCCCCTCGGGTTCAAATAAGGGATGGTTTATTCATCCAAATACCTCCACAAAGTTGCAAAAACACAAAAACAGATTCACGGGTTCTCTTTTTTTCACAATCCCTCTTTTCTCACCAGTTGAGTGTTGCCTTCCTTCCTCCCAGGTCCAACTCGCCTGGGTAACTTCCATTTTATTAAAGACCCTGTAGTATTTCTGGTGCCAGGGCCACTGCCCAATGGAAATACATCCGGGTCATATGAAAGTACATTACAACAGAGAGCTTGTGTCCCTGCAGTGCCCTCTTGTGGCACCCAGTGACCCAAGCAGGGTATGCCAGGAGATGTAGTCTGGTACTGCAACCCTCCTGGACTTCCCACTGGGCACCGGCTGCCATCTAGCATGCTGGGGGAGGAAAAAAACCCAAGCGACATCTTCTCCTTCCAATGGGCTGTCTGTCCACCCCTTCTGATCCTTCCTTGTGGGTCTGATCCCCTTCTCCTCCCCAGCCAAGATGCCTATCTGCGTTAACCCTTTAGCTGCCTCCCATGCGCATGTGTGTGACAGTATATTGTAACGGACAGCTGGGATTCTCTATAACGGAAGAGCCAGAAGAAGGAGCTTGCACGGGGAATATGGGGATGACAGAGGGCAGCCCCCCTGGCTTGCTACAATACCACATGTTTGGAGCATGGAAGCTCAACCCTGCTTAGGGCCCATGGCCCCCGCCAGGGGGCGCATGGGGAATTGCTGAGCCATCCTCTTCACGGTTCCTGCGTGACACAACAGAAAGGAGATTGTGGAACACCCGGAGCACTACTGGGTGCACTATAAAGGGGGCCGCCTCACTCTATTCAGGGAGCCAGAGTCGAGAGGAAGCAGACAAAGCTTTCCAGGAGGAGTGGAGGTGGAAGGAGAGAGAAGCTGTGTGCTTATTTATTGTACAGTATGTGGTGCTTTGTACTGTACCGTAGCAGGTGGGGAGCAAAAGAAAAGAGCTACCCCACTGAAAAAAAAACCTGTGTTGTCCTGGAACTTGTGCCTCTGTCTGTTGTGTCAGCTGTTTGGGGAGCTGTGAGCCCCCGGTGTCCATAATATATATTTTAAAGTGTTGTAACAGATCGGCCCCACCACATTGAAATGGGTCGATCATTACCACTACCCTGACATACTTTCAGGCAGCTGATAAAAAGGATGGACCAATATCGTTCCCTGCAGTACAGCACCATACACACCTTTTATAAAATGTTCCATTCAAACCGACGAACTGATCATAAAGAATGAGAGAAAAAAAAATAAAGTGGACAATATCCATAAGCACTGTGTAAAAGATAGCCCAGACACAGACTCCAGATGTACAAACACACACGATTATTTTCTGCACAACAACACAGCCACAACAGCTCAGTCCTTTTTACTTCTCTATCTATGGCCGCCTCCACTCATCTCTCGCAAGCTCCATCCCCTTCCACCCGACTCCGGCTCCCTGAATGGAGTGAGGCGGCCCCTTTTATAATGCACCCGGATGTGCTCCCTTATGATTTCCCTGCAGCACTTCCTGGTGTGGCGGAAGTGCTGCATGGGCACCCGGAAGCACTCTGGGTTTTCCCACTACTACAAGCGCTCTCCACACAGGGAGGATGCGGGAAGCAAACCCACAATCTTTTTACTGTAAAGCAGCAACACTACCACTGCGCCACCTGTGTACCTGCTTCCTGGTTCAGGAGCACTTCCTGTTATGGAGGAAGTGCTGCGGTCCAAGGCTCCTTAGTCCTCTGGGCGTCCCCTGGCAGTGGCCACGGATCCCCACAGGGTTAAACCCTTCAGTTCCGTGGCTCCCACACAATCCAGAATGGTGGCCCTCTTATGTCCTAGAGATGGAATTGCCCCTGTCCTGGTCCCCTGCTTCTCCAGGCCTCTCGGTGGGGCAAGGTCCCCAGCCATATATTACAACTGAAAAATGTATTATACACAAAGAAAGACCGGAGGAGAAAAAAAAAACAACAATCCCTTTCATCCATCCTACCCAACCCAAAAATACCCCTCATATGTGCCAATGCAAAAATATATGAATATCACTCCCCCAGTTCCCCTTCCAAAGTTAATATGCCAGTCAAAAGTTCCAGCCCCTGTTGGCAGTGGGTGAAATGAATCCCCTTTTCCTCCCCAGCTGGGGTGCCTATCTACATTTGAAGTTAAGAACCATCTCCTCTTTTACCCAGGATGCCCGTCCAGCCCATGTGGCATCTACAGTACTCCCTCCACTAAAAAAATGAAGAACCCACAATTGTACTCTGAAATCACTTGAAATTGACCAACATCATTGGCCCCCATCATTGTTTATCCCGTATTTAACAAAAAATCTGACTTTTTGTTTTAGAGTTTTGATTTGGCAGAATATTTCAAATAATTCAAATAATAATAACACAAGTAAAAATGTCATGGACAGAAATGATGGGACCCTTAAATTCATATTTTGTTGCACAACCTTTGGAGTTTGCAATCACTGCACACAAGCCATTTCTGGAGGTCTTCATGACACTTCTGCGTCTGCCTGCAGGTCGTTTGGCCCACTCCTCCTGAGCAAACTGCTCCCGGTGGGTCAGGTGTGATGGAAGTCTTCTGCGTGTTTCAGTTTTTTTAGAGAAGTACAATGGGATTCAAATCAGGGCTCTTAGACATCCACTTCAGAAGAGTCCAGCGTTGTGTTCTCCACCATTCTTGGATGCATTCAGCTGTGTGTTTTGGCTCCTTACCCTGTTGGAGGATCCATGCCTTGTGATCGAGACTAAGCTTTCTGACACTGGGCAGAACGTTTCGCTCCACAACATCTTGAGATTTCGTTGTTACCTGCACAGACTCAAGACACACCATGTCAAATGCAGCAAAGCAGCCCTAAAACCTTACCAGGCCTCCTCCATGTTTCACAGCGGGTCTGGTGTTCTTTTCTTTGAAAGCATCATTTTTTTTTTTTGCCTGTGGACATGGAGCTGATGTGACTGGCCAAAAAGCTTTAGTGTTGTATCATCTCTCCAAAGGGCCTTCTCCTGGAAGCATCATGGCGTGTCAATTCACAAATTCCAGTCTGACTTTTTTATGGGTCCTCCTGGGTCTTCTTCCACTGAGGCCACCCTCACTCAAAACATGGAGCGCCCGAACTCGAACTTTGGATTATAAGGCAACAGTTCTTACTTCTGCACCATTCAAGAATACGTGTAAACTCCCTGTCAATTGACATTTCAGCTTGGGTTTGTAACTCATTGACAGCCACATGTAAATCAAACCCTTTTTTTTTCTTTGCTCATATTCTTGAATAAAAGCACACATGTTTATTTAATATTTACTAAAGTCTTCACACATTATACACTTCACGTCATTATTAGTATAACATGGAAAACGTTTTTGCTTTAGGTATGTTTTCGGCATTTCTTGCATTTCTTACATTTCCTTTCTTCCTACACTTACCCAAATCTTTGTAGACACTGAACACACGTGAAATGTATGTATTCCAGATAACAATAAACTGTATTATTTACCTTCTACAACTCCAGATCTCACACACAGATAAGGAGCCTTGAGCTGGGAGAACTTTTTGCCCCAGCTGGGCTCTGTCAAGGCTGTGATGAGACAGCTGACTTCTTGCTGCTTCTGCTGATCGACACATTTACAAAACAAAAGACACCGATGGAGAGGTGCAAAGGTGGGATGGGATTATGAGTTTTTTCGTAGGCTTCTGTAATTCTATTGTTCAAACCATTACATCACAGAGTGGCAAAGTCACCTCTCTCTAGACATGCAGCAGGACTGATGTCAGTGAATCGGTGCTTCAAAGATAAACTGCAGGGCTGTCTGTCATGGCAACACACAACCTCAGAATGACAAAGCTCTGGACAGTCTGTTTGGATGGAGTTTGTCCCCCATGTCCATGAAGGTTTTCTCTTCAGGTTTATTTTCACTCACAGCATGGAAACATGTATACAATGCAATACAATGCAATGTTTTTTGTGTAGCCCAAAATCACAAAAGAAGTGCCACAATGAGCCCTACATTTTGATAGCCCCCCAGCCTTGACTCTCAAAGAAGACAAGGAACGCCCCCCCCCCAAAAAACCCTATAGGGCATTGGGAAAGGCAGTTGAAAGAGAGACCCCTTTCCAGGTAGGTTGGGCGTGTCAAAATGAAGGGGATCAATACAATACAATACACAGAACAGAACACAAGTAATCCTCAATACGATATAACAGTGTATTACAAATATTACAAGTCCATAGCACAATATGTTAGGTTGCTCCTAAAATGAAGAGGGTGTGTGAGGACTGGCATATCATTTAGTGCTGGTTCCTGCCTTCTGCACATTGCTGCTAGGATAGGCTCCATGCCACCTCCGTGTGAACCAGAGAGCACACATGTACAGTACTCTGGATGAGTTTGACATACTCCTATGGGCTGATGGCCTATATACAGTTTAGCAGGCCTCTCGTTTCTTTTGACTTTCAGTCAGTATTACAGTAGATTGGCATCTTACTCTTTGAATATCTGATGTTCGAATCAAAATCAGAATTGCAGCCACGTTCTATTCCCACCATGGGAAAAAGCAAGATTAATATTGACCAAACGATAATGTAGCTTTTTCATGACTATGCAGAAACAATGAGGTTTTACAAGAACAGGGAAAAGGGTATAGACAACAAAACAAAATGAATTATTTAAGAGATTAAGTCAAAGGACAGCAGTCAGCAAAGAAGTTAATCAATAATTTCTTTCTCTGTATTTTTCCAATCTTGACAATGGAGGAGTCGCACCAAAAATAAACTACTCCTGGCTGAAAAAAAAAAAAACAGTTAATAATGGAGATTGTGAGCTGCACCTGAAATGGGCTTGGAGAACAGGCCTTCAAATAATTTAACCAAAGTTGAATGTTTTATGACCTTTACAGACGGCAGAATTAAAGTGACTAACATTAAAATTTTGATATGTTTAGCTGGGCATTGATTGGCTAATAAATCCAGAAACAAATGTAGCCCCTATACACAGTGGATTCAGAAAGTCTTCAGACCCCTTCACTTTCTGCCTTCTTTCCTGTATTGTAGATTTCATTTTGAATGGTGTGAGGGACAACTGGCATCTTTACCCAGCTGGGTACCCAACTCCTTAAAGAAAGGACAGGAGGGCACTATCTCCCCTTAACTGCTACGTGACATCCCCCACATTGCAACAGCGCCTTGGATTCCCACTGAGCTGTTTGGGAATTACTATTTGTCGGCACAGCCCTATTGGGTTACGTGGATGCTACCAGGGGGAACCCTGGGAGATGAAGAGCCGTACTTTGGACTTCCACCACACATGGGAGTAATTCCATACCTCCTTAATGAGCCACCTGGAATGCTCCGGGGTACGGCTTAAAAAGGAGGCAGCTGCCTTACAGAGATGGGAGGAAGAGGAATGAAGCTTGTCAAGTCGACTTGAAAAAGTGCTGTGTGCTGTATTCTTGGGTTGTACTGTAATCTGTGCTAGTGGGAAACGGATGGAAAATGTTTCCCACTGAATAAAAGCCTTTTATTTTACAGCACTTGTGTCTGTGTCTGTCATATCAGGTGTTTGGGCGACTCGTGTGACCCCTAGTGGTTCAAAAAGGATACATTTACCATTATTGACTATCGATCTACACTGAAAAACTTATAATGACATTGTCAAAACATTTACCTGGAAAGGTTTGCAGAAATTATAGGAATGAATATCAAAAAACAAAATCTTGCATTTATAAAAGTGGAGTAGTGGTTCTGAGGCTAGGGATCTGCACTGGCAATCGGAAGGCTGCTGGTTTGAATCCTGTAAATGCCAATTGGGACTCTGCTCTGTTGGGCACTTGAGCAAGGCCCTTAACCTGCAATTGTTGAGCTCTTTGAGTAGTGAAAAAAGTGCTGTATAAATATGAAGAATTATTAAAAGTATTCTATCCCTACAATGTAGATGGATGCAACTCCAGGTTCAAATCGTCTTGGGTAAATCTATAGAAGCTTCACACACCTGCTGTAGGGTAATTTCTCCCATTATTTCCTGTCAAGCTCATTAGATTGGAAGGGATGTGTCTGTAAACTTCCATCTTCATGTCTCCCCACACATGTTTTATAGAGTTTAATGACTTGTTCTGAATCCACTTGCCTTGGCTGTATAATTCAGGTCATTGTAATGCTGAACTGCCACGCTAATGCAATAGAACACAATACAATTTATTTTGGTGAAGCCCAAAATCATACAAGAAGTGCCTCAATGCGTTTTAACACTAGAATCACCAGAGCCTACAAAAAAACTTGTAGATCCGTCCCACCTTAAATTGCTTCTCACCCCTCCATCAGCGTCTTTTGTCCTTTAAATGTGTCGATAAGCAGCAAGCAGTCTGCTATCACATTCCCCACCACCGCACAGTTTTCTCAGCTCAAGTCTGATTACCTGCATGTCAGTTGCTTAGAGTTGTATAGAGTGAGAAGTCAAGCAAAATGACACCTTTTACAAATACTATATCGTTATTTGGAACACTTGCATTTCATGTGTGTTCCGTGTCTACAGTGATCTATGTAAACACATTGTTAAAAAAAGAAATGTTTTTCATGTTTAAGTAATAATTGACAAAATATAGACATGAAGTTTATAATATGTGAAGCCTGAAGTTCAAATATCAAAGAAACACTTTCACAAAAGGTACAAATATAATAGAAGTGCACTTCTATTCAAGAATATAACCGCAGAAAAACAACCTGCATTAGAGTGCGATATTGTCACACATTTGCTAGGAGCACTTTGGTGGCACAATGGTATCAGCTCTTTACTGATAATCTAAGCTTCATGGGTTCGATCCCTGACGAGTCCATTTTAAAAAGTGAGCTGCACGTATTCTTATCTATACATATAAATGAGAGTTGGGATCCGAGAGACTGTGTTTGTGTGTTTGTGGAGGGATGGAGAGTTAAAGCGGGTGGGGGAGTCACGTGATCATCTCCCCTCCCATTCACCTCATTTCATTCACTTCATTTCGCTCCGAGCTGAGCTGCGCAGCTGACGCGGTCTTGCCGTTCTTTTTCCTTAGTGTTTACTGACCTTTACTGATTTACTGTTTACTAGACGCAGTACTTACTGAATAGTATTTTTTCCTTTAGTGTTTCTACTTAGTGTTTCTTAGTGTTTAGTAGACTCGGTGTGCCAGTGTTCCCACTTACTTTCTACTTCATTTTTGTACTTTATTGTTTAGTAGACTTTTACTTTATCTCATTTACTGTTGTTCCCGGCGGTGTTGCCATTTTTCCCGTTTCTATTTTCTTATGTAGCATGTTCACGAATTAGTCATAGAGAAAATTTATATATTTAGGCTCCAGGAGGACAAACCAAAAATATTGCATATAAAAGAAGCTCTATAAGTCGCGTGTAGATACATAATTATTCCAACTACAGCGACTGCAGCGAAGCGCACATGGTCTGCTAGTTTTTGAATAAAAACATACATTTGATACCAGTCTGTAACAGCCGGTGTAATTTATGATACTTGTGAAGGTTAGCTTTGTTTTTTTTTAATTCAATTTCATTGTCACAGCCGCATTCACAATCCCAACTCCCCCCAAACATTTAAAACTGCTGTTTTCACATTAAGATGCGCTATAACAGAGGTCAACTCAGATGATGACGACGATTCTACATCGGATCAAGAATGCACTTTTGCCATCGCTGTACTTTGTATATGTACATGGGAAGCTCTGCAGTCGTGACTTTACGCTGTAGGAAGTAAGTAAATAAATAACGGTAAATAGGTAAATAACATTCCCATGTGTACCCAATAAAGCTCCAGCACTTCACTCGAAGATAAACAATGAGCACTGAGAAACTTCTTTACAAATTGAACTATGGCGGTGGGTGGGGGGATGGAATAGCCAGCTGCTTGCTGCTTGGCCAGCTTTAGGATGGTTCTAAATTTCTTCTATTTCAAATTATTAAGACCGCTGTACTCCCTTAGAGCTTCAGAAATGGTTGTATACCCTTGCCTGATCTAGTTCCTTCTACTTTATGGATTTGTGTTTGTGTTGAAATGCAGTGTGAATTGTGGGACCTTCTATACATGATGTCATGAATGTGCGCCCATGGACCACTATCCAGGCTCTCAGAAGGTAAGCAATACCACCTTGATATGAGAGTGGGCCCAGGTGATGTTTCTTCTTTCTCCTCTACAGTTGTCTGAGGATGGTGGCTAACAAGCCCACAATACCCGGAGAAGATCCTGTCCTTTTCACCCAGAATGCCATAAAAATAGGCATCATTCATTTGGGACCTAGTCTTTGGTGGTTCTGTATGTTTTGACAATGAAAACACTCTACAATTGGAATGCTGAGAGCACTAACTTTTATTTTATATTCCTTCCCAATTACTGTAAATGGAGTTGCCCTGTTGGCACCCCTACCTTTCTTATGGCTTCTTGGTTCTGTTCACCCGGTCACAACAAGTACACATGTGCCTTTCTAAATGATGTCCAGACAGCTCACTTTGCAACAAGTTCTAGAAACATCTCAAGAAGAATTTAAGAAAACAGGATACACTTGGTGTGCCACGGCAAAGGGTCTGAATACTTCTATGAAAGACAGAGACTTCAGTTTTTGATGTTTATTAAATTTGCAAGTTTTTCTGAAACCACATTGTCACTTTGTCATCTTGAGTTATTGAACGTACATTGAAGGGCAAAAGAGGCAAATTGATCCACTTAAAGTTACAATTATAGCACAATAAAGTGTGTAGAAAGTGAGAGCCGAGACTTAAACCTGATTGCAAATCCATGGAATGACTTGAAGATTGTGGACCACCAAGGGTCACCGTCCAATGTGACTGAGTTTGAACAGTTCTGGAAAGACGAGGGGCAAATATTACACAGTCTAGAGCAGGGGCGGGGAACCTTTTTGGCTGAGAGAGCCATGAACACCACATATTTTAAAATGTAATTCCGTGAGAGCCATACAATATGCTTAAAACTAAATACAAGTAAATGTGCGCATTTTATGTAAGACCAACACTTTTAAAGTACAATAAGTCTCTGAATTCTTTTTAATAACGTTGTTATGCTGTTGCTAACCAATAAAGTACTTCTTACCATTAATGTGACTTCTGGTGCTGCATGGTTTTGCTGATGGCTTTGTAGTCTGGTTGATATGTGCTGAGGTTAAGCTTCATGCAGGCATTGAGACTTCCATCTGTTAAACGTGATAGCAGGTTGGTCTTAATGTTCTTTAGATGTGAGAAAGACTGCTCCCATGCATACGTAGAGCCAAACATTGTCAATACAGCAATACTCACACGCTGCAGTGTGTGGTATGTGACGGGAAGCGCGTTCCAAGCTTTGACAATCAGCTGGTCCGCGGGTTGAAGTTTTTTCATTTCTCCCCACTTGTGTTTGCTCGTCAACTCTGCTTGCTGTCGTGCAAGTCTTTCCCAATCTTCATTCAGTGAATTGAACCTATTCACCCACATGTCTGAGGCCTTCAGGTCAGCAGCTTGTAGCTCAAAATCTCTGACGGAGACACCGGCGCTGTCCACTGCACACTCGTGTGGATGGGTGATGAACTTAAAACGATAAGTGCGCTCACAAAATTCTCCAAAGCACGCTTTGAATGACTGCAGGAGATTAGATGTGAAGCCCGCTAGCTGCTGAAGATCAAGATGTTGAGCAGGGTCACTTGCTGTGCATGCATCTTTAAACTCTCCTAGTTTTTCAAAGTGTAGTAAACAACCTGTTTCAATGTTGGCGATGAAGAGTTCTAGCTTGTTTTCAAATGCAAACACTGCTTGTTGAAGGGATAAGACTGTATTTCCAACGCCTTGCATTTTCACATTGGTTCAGATGTTCAGTCATGTCCACGAAAAAGTAGAACTTCAGGAGCCACTCAGTGTTAGCTAACTCATGGATGCTCAACGTTTTTCATTTCAAGAAAAGTCCAGATTTCGCTCAGACAAGCCGCGAAACGGCTGAGCACCTTCCCTCTCGACAACCAACGCACATTGCTGTGCAGAAGCAGACCAGGATAATTATTCCCAACTTCATCCAGCAGTGTTTTAAACTGGCGATCATTTAAAGCTCGGGCAACAATACAGTTGACCACCCGAATGACCAGCGACATCACCTCACCAAGCTGCTCGCCACACATCTGAGCACAAAGCGCCTCCTGATGTAGGATGCAGTGAAAACTTAGGATGGGTCTCTTTTCATGTTCATGAAGAAGTGGTACGAATCCTCTGTTTTTCCCCTCCATCCATCAGTACACACCAAAATAAGTTTATCCATCGGTAGATTTTTTTTCTTTAGCGAGCTCAGTGAAAGACTTGAATAAATCCTCCCCTTTTGTTGTCCTTTCATAGGCAAAACAGCAAGACTTTCCTGACGTAGTGTGTCACCGACAGCATACCTTGCAATCACGCTGAACTGGGATAAATGGCTTATGTCTGTTGACTCATCCAAAGCAAGAGAAAAGAATGGTGCTGCATTTATGTCCTTCACTTGTGTTGCCTCAATTTGATTTGCCATCATGATGGGACGATCGTGAACAGTTCTTGCCGACAGTGGCATGTCTTTTATTCGTTTGATTATCTTGTCTTTATCCGAAAAGTCGTCAAAAAGTTCATTGGCAACATTAAGCATGAATGATCTGGCATACTCCCCCTCTGTGAATGGCTTTCCATTTCTCACATTTGCTAAAGCACCAGCAAAGTTATTCGAATTCCAGTCACCTTGTTGGGTCCAAACAAGGAGTTGCTGCTGACTGGCTTGCACTCTGCACAGTAGCTCTTGACATGCTTTCTTCCTGCTGTCCCCCGCAGGATATTTTGATGCAAATGTAGTATGGCGTGTGTCGAAGTGCCGCTTTATATTTGACCGTTTCATCGATGCAATTTTATCATTGCATATTAGACACACTGCAGAACCTGCTCTCTCCACAAAGGCAAATTCCTCTGTCCATTCCTGCTGAAAAGTACGATACTCCTTATCTTTTTTCTTTTAGCCATCTTCTTCAATAAAAGGGTTTCTGCAATTAGCTAGCTGACTACGTGATTAAAAGGAGGGAAGTTTACTTTCTGACCTCACAACAACCCGTGTATGTTATGCATTATCCAATAAAAATTTGGTGTTGTCCCGGAGGAAAGCTGTGATTGGCTCCAGCCACCCACAACCATGAACATGAGCGGTAGGAAAAGAATGGATTGAAATACATGAGAATGTTTTATATTTTTAATGTTGTTTTTTTTTTATTAAAGATTTGTCAGCGAGCCAGATGCTGACATCAAAAGAGCCACATCTGGCTCACGAGCCATAGATTCCCGACCCCTGGTCTAGAGGGGCAAAGTTGGTCGAGAAGAATCCTAACAGACCCATGGCTGGAATCAAAGCAGAAGGGGTTGCATGATATTTTAACCATCTCAGCGATTCTGTTTTCTAATTCTTTTGTCTAAACTATTGCCATTATATCTTTTGCTTGACTGTTATAAGTTGCATTGAGTAAATACAGCTGGAGAAATATTTTTTTTTTGTGTGCGTGTCTTCAATTCAGGCTGCTGTGATAAGAATAACACAAAGACATCGTAAAGGTTTGGAACTGAACAGAGATGTTCACTGGTCCAAGGCAGAACTGATTGATTGGAGGCAAGATGGCGGCTTTAAAGTCCAGTACAGGAAATGATGTCATCATTGGGGCCCAGAACCGGAAGTGATGTCATCAGGAACTAGAATTGACATTATCACAGGTGCCGAAACCTGGTGGGATTTTCCAAGAATGGTCTTCAAGGAACTGAGAGAGACAGTCAACACACTCCACTGCCCCCTGGTCTGTTAAGGAATTAAAACTATTCAGACCCTTTAGCTGCCTCATACTCTAGTAACATCAAAATAATAACTAAGAAACTAATAACTTACAATAATAACTAAAAGACAGTTTGATTTCAGATGTGACTTACTATATCAGATTTTCCGTGGGCCAAAGGTTTCCACACACCAAGTAGAATGTCTGATTAGAGAGCGTTGAAGAATCCAAAAATTAATGTCAGACGCCTCTGATTGGCTGGTTGTCTAAATTAAGCTAATGGGGAGTGCATCTGTGGCTTTATTTAAGGGTCTGCCTTTCAAAATGGTGCATTGTAATCCAATTCACTCAGCCAAGATCTCATAAAAAATGTGGAACTTCACAAAACTAGATCTTCTTCAGGAGCAACATCCAAACAACTGAAGATACCACAAGCCTCGGTACAAACAATTGTGCACAGAAAAAAATAGATAGATAGATAGATAGATAGATAGATAGATAGATAGATAGATAGATAGATAGATAGATAGATAGATAGATAGATAGATAGATAGATAGATAGATACTTTATTAATCCCAAGGGGAAATTCACATAATCCAGCAGCAGTATACTGATACAAAGAAACAATATTAAATTAAATAGTAATTAAAACGAAAAAATTAAAAAAATTAAAAACATAAAAATAAAATTTATGTTAGCATTTACTCCTCCGGGTGGAATTGAAGAGTCGCATAGTGTGGGGGAGGAACGATCTCCTCAGTCTGTCACTGAAGCTACTCCTCTGCCTGGAAATGACACAGTTCAGTGGATGCAGTGGATTCTTCATGATTGACAGGAGTTTGCTTAATGCCCGTCGCTCTGCCACAGATGTTAAACTGTCCAACTTTACTCCTACAATACAGCCTGCCTTCTTAACAAGTTTGTCCAGGCGTGAGGCATCTTTCATCTTTATGCTGCCTCCCCAGCACACCACTGCGTAGAAGAGGGCACTCGCCACAACCGTCTGGTAGAACATCTGCAGCATCTTACTGCAGATGTTGAAGGATGCCAACCTTCTCAGAAAGTATAGTCCAGGGGCCACACACAGACACGGCATCATTCAGGAAGGAGGCACAAATTAATTGCCAGAGATGAACGAGATTTGTTGCAAAACATTCAACTGAGCCACAAGACAATAACAACAACATTTTCATACAAATGATGAAGCTCAAAGTGCTTTACAAGATGAAGTAAGAGAACAGAAACATTTTAAAATTGGATTAGATAATACTAAGTAACTAAGAATAAAGGAAGGTCCGATGGCCAGAGAGGACAGAAAAAAGCAATAAAAAAATAAAATTTCAGAGGGCTGGAGAAAAAATAAATCTGCACGTGACCACCTGGCCAGCCCCAACTGGACATTCCACCTATCTTCTTCTTCATCATTTTTTGGCTGCTCCCGTTAGGGGTCGCCACAGCGGATCATCTTCTTCCATCTCTTCCTGTCCTCGTCATCTTGCTCTGTCACACCCCTCACCTGCATGTCCTCTCTCTTCACATCCATAAACCTCCTCTTAGGCCGTCCTCTTTTCCTCTTGCCTGGCAGCTCTATCCTTAGCATCCTTCTCCCAATATACCCAGTATCTCTCCTCTGCACATGTCCAAACCAACACAATCTCACCTCTCTGACTTTGTCTCCCAACCATCCAACTTCAGCTGACCCTCTAATGTCCTGATTTCTAATCCTATCCATCCTCATCTCACCCAATGCAACTCTTAGCATCTTTAACTCTGCCATCTCCAGCTCTGTCTCCTGCTTTCTGGTCAGTGCCACCGTCTCCAACTCATATAACATAGTTGATCTCAGTACCATCCTATAGACTTTCCCTTTCACTCTTGCTGATACCCGTCTTTCACAAATCACTCCTGACACTCTTCTCCACCCACTCCACCCTGCCTGCACTCTCTTTTTCACCTCTCTTCTATAATCCCTGTTGCTCTGTACTGTTGATCGAAACTATTTAAACTCATTCACCTTCACCGGATCTACTCCTTGCATCCTCTCCATTCCACTGACCTCCCTCTCATTCACACACATGTATTCTGTTTTTTTCCTACTGACCTTAATTCTCCACTCATATCTCCACCTCTCCACGGTCTCCTCAATCTACTCCCTACTATTGCTAAAGATCACAATGTCATCAGCAAACATCACAGTCCATGGGGACTCCTGTCTAATCTCATCTGTCAACCTGCCCATCACCATTGCAAATAAGAAAGGGCACAGAGCCGACCCCTAAAGTAATCCCACCTCCACCTTGAATGCATCTTTCTGGTAACATGACATGTGTGGAGTTGTGAAACAGTGACTTTGAATGTCTTTAGCCTAGATGGATGGAACATTTTGGCCTCAAATCTAGATATATAAAGTGCTATATAACAGAAGGATGGATAGATACGCTGATATGTAGAAAAGGCAAATATGATAGATAGATAGATAGATAGATAGATAGATAGATAGATAGATAGATAGATAGATAGATAGATAGATAGATAGATAGATAGATAGATAGATAGATAGATAGATCAGAAGGAACTCCGAGTCTAGCTCAAGAAGGCGAAAGAGCAGTACAGGAGAAAGCTGGAGCAGAAGTTGCAGAACAACAGCATGAAGGAAGTGTGGGATGGGATGAAGATTATCACTGGCTGCAGCTTGAAGCGGGGTGCCGCCATTGAGACAGACGTGGAGAGAGCAAACCAAATGAACAACTTCTTTAATAGGTTTGATCATCCTAACTCACTCTCACCTCGGAGTACTGCATCCACCAACCATCCTTCTGCTGATACCAGCATAGGTGAGACATCCCCACCCACAATTACAGCAGCCCATGTGAGCAAAGAGCTGAGAAGACTTCGTGCCAGCAAAGCAGTGGGTCCAGATGGTGTATCACCACGATTGCTGGTCTGTGCGTTGGAACTGGGGAGAACTCTTCAGCGCATCTTAAACCTGAGCCTGGAACAGGGGAGAGTCCCAAGGCTTTGGAAAACATCTTGTATCACCCCTGTCCCAAAGGTATCACGTCCTAGTGAGCTGAATGACTTCCGGCCTGTTGCTTTGACGTCACATCTGATGAAGACCATAGAGCGGCTGCTGCTTCACAACCTGAGGCCACAGGTCCGCCACGCCCTCGACCCTCTGCAGTTCGCATACCAGGAGAAGGTGGGAGCGGAGGATGCTATCATCTATATGCTACACCGATCCCTCTCCCACCTGGACAGAGGCAGTGGTGCTATAAGAATTATGTTTTTGGACTTCTCTAGTGCCTTCAACACCATCCAACCTTTGCTCCTTAGGGACAAGCTGACAGAGATGGGAGTAGACTCACACCTGGTGGCATGGATCGTGGACTATCTTACAGACAGACCTCAGTATGTGCGTCTTGATAACTGCAGGTCTGACATTGTGTTCAGCATTACAGGGGCGCCGCAGGGGATGGTATTTTCTCCGGTCCTGTTCAATCTAAATACTTTAGACTTCCAATATGACTCGGAGTCCTGTCACGTGCAAAAGTTCGCTGATGACACTGTTATTGTGGGCTGCATCAGGAGTGGGCAGGAGGAGGAGTACAGGAAGCTAATCAAAGACTTTGTTAAATGGTGCGACTCAAACCACTTACATCTTAACAACAGCAAAACCAAGGAGCTGGTGGTGGATTTTAGGAGGCCCAGGCCCCTCATGGACCCTGTGATCATCAGAGGTGACTGTGTGCAGAGGGTGCAGACCTATAAATATCTGGGAGTGCAGCTGGATGACAAATTGGACTGGACTGCCAATACTGATGCTCTATGTAAGAAAGGTCAGAGCCGACTATACTTTCTGAGAAGGGTGGCGTCCTTCAACATCTGCAGTAAGATGCTGAAGATGTTCTACCAGACGGTTGTGGCGAGTGTCCTCTTCTACGCGGTGGTGTGCTGGGGTGGCAGCATAAAGATGAAAGACGCCTCACGCCTGGACAGACAGGCAGGCTCTATTGTAGGAGTAAAGTTGGACAGTTTAACATCTGTGGCAGAGCGACGGGCATTAAGCAAACTCCTGTCAATCATGAAGAATCCACTGCATCCACTGAACAGTGTCATTTCCAGGCAGAGGAGTAGCTTTAGTGACAGACTTTTGTCACTGTCTTGCTCCACTGACAGGAGATTGTTCCTTCCCCACACTATGCGACTCTTCAATTCCACCCGGGGGAGTAAATGCTAACATCATTTTTTTTTTTTTTACTATTTAATTTAATATTGTTTCTTTCTATCAGTATACTGCTGCTGGATTATGTGAATTTCCCCTTGGGACTAATAAAGTACCTATCTATCTATCTATCTATCTATCTATCTATCTATCTATCTATCTATCTATCTATCTATCTATCTATCTATCTATCTATCTATCTATCTATCTATCTATCTATCTATCTATCTATCTATCTATCTATCTATCTTCTCCTTAGGTCATTTCATGGTGTCTCATTCTTATGGCTCATGGACCGGAGATGGCAGAGTCAATTGTCTTAACTGGACGGTTTCTCTGTACTGTGGAGGAAGAAGAAGACAAGACAGTTAATGACAGTGTCCCATCTCAGCTCAGGAAGGTAGCACATACTTGTGAAATGCACTTGTGCTGCTCCCAGAGGTTTTCCAAAAGGATGGGTTTTTTTGGTGTATGGTAATGTTGTTTGGATTCGATGAAGAGGCTGCCACCTATTTGTCTATAGATAGATCAATGTTTCTGTCACACCTTCCTCTATTCTGAGCCAGAGAAGTTTCAAGTGACAACATTGCTTCAGACGTGTGATGCGTTGCTATGCAGTCTATGTATTCAGAAAAGTATCATATCTGAAGAGAAGGGGGAACAGATTGCTGTTGCATAATGCAGAAAGAGCAGATGACATTAAGAAGTTCATTATAAAGAAGATAACAGAAGGATATGAATTAAATAAAACTAAATTACAGTAGCTCTACTCCTACTGCCATGGTTATATTATATCACAATCCTTTGTGTGGTGAAGAGCTGCAGGTCTGTAATAGTTATAGGGTCTTTTACATAATAC
The DNA here is from genome assembly GCF_016835505.1 of Polypterus senegalus. Classification (NCBI taxonomy): domain Eukaryota; kingdom Metazoa; phylum Chordata; class Cladistia; order Polypteriformes; family Polypteridae; genus Polypterus; species Polypterus senegalus. Next base: position 1,964,633 of record NC_053164.1, on the reverse strand, counting down.
AATTGGGTTATAATTGAGTACACTAGAAGCTGCTCCTGATGAACTTCTTCTCCACCACCTTTTGTTGTTCCACATGTTAGATGTAAGATAAGAAGCTGCTCTTTCGAAGAAACACGACAAGCAAGCCAACAGAGAGGCACGAAACCAGCCTCTGCTGTAATCACATGTGGACATTTTTCCACAAACCTGAATCTGTAGACCCTAAAAGGCAGTCATTTATTCACTTCAGCCAGTAGCGACCATTCTTGGGAAGCTCAGTGGCTTCAGGATCTTTTAGTTTTTCAACTCCTCCTTTGACACTTGATCTTTGAGTTTTGTTGTACCCCCTTGGATTTTTCACAATCAATTTTCTGTTTGTGAAGTTGCTTGGTTTGACCTGTTTCTGTTCCTGATAATGACTTTGCCAAGCCTCAGTAATTTGCTCTCATCTCATTTCCTCTCACGATAATCCATGGCTTTTTCAGCCTGCCTTCAGCAGATGACTTTTGCAATTTGACTGTATTATCATTTGAACTTGTGTATTCCTCTGGTCTCCATGATTATGCACCTCTGTTCACTGGGATTGCTGTTGTAATTATAATTTGACATTACTGTCATGTTTGGTCATTTAAATGTCTTTATTGTGCATATTACGCTTTTTGCTCTTTTTTGAAAATACTGTAGTTTTGTGTGATATCCTGTTACTCACAGCCAAGGGTCGCTCATCTCGTAGTAAAAGGTGCAGTTCCACAAATCAATTACATGCAGAAACATGAAGAAATAAATAATACTGAAATCAGATAGTTCAGACAGTGGGGCATCTGTTGGTGAAGAAAGACTTACTGATTTTGACTTTGCTGATGATGCTGAGATCTTCACAGAGTCAATGGAGGTTCTAATCGGTGCTCTCGAGAAACTCAACGAAAAGTCTGAGAGTCTGGGCCTTTAATGACCTCTTGGGCCCAGCCATCAGCAGTGTGTCTGTCTGCAGAGAGAGTGTCGACCTTGGTGAGAGGTTTACATACCTCAGCAGTGACATTCATATTTCTGGTGATTCTTCCTATGAAGTCAGTAGATGAGTTGGAAGAGCATGGGGGGTCATGTGGTCGCTGAAATGGGGTGTGTGGCTCTCCCAATATCCATGCAAAAGAATAAAGATCCAAGTCTTTAGAGTCCTGGTGCTTCCTCTCTTGCTACATGGTTACGAGACATGGAGGCTATCCAGTGACCTGAGACGAACACTGGACTCATTTGTACTGTGTCTCTTTGGAGAGTTTGACTTTGTGTTGCTCACGAAGTCCCGAATTAGGGCATATTACCTGCTTTGTGAGGGAGTGTCATTTATGGCACTACGGCTATGTGTCGTGATATCCTGAGGATGGTCCTCATTATTACCAGGCTGGACCAGGCCAAGGGGACACCCATGTAACACCTGGCTGTAGCAGAATGATGGTCATTACTGTAGGATGGGACTAGTTTGCATGTCTGCCTGGGGGATTGCCAACCAGGATCCCGAGCTGTTGTTGTGTGGTGGGTACAGTAACATGCTGTACCAGTACTTGCTCTCCCACCTGACCTGACCTGACTGAGAGTTCAGGAGTTCTATGAAATCAGGCCAAAAACAATTAAATTACAGGAAAGATTAGACAGTCGCAAGTCCATCCCCCATAACAACAACTTTCAACAGGGACAGCATACCCAGCTCTCAGTCCATAAACAGTGTCCTGTTGCAACATCATCATCTAAAAGAGAGTCTGACGACAAGCTAATCACTCCATTTATTCCATCCTCATGCTGCATTATGACTGAAATTATGATCGGATTCCTCTTGCATGATCCTCCTGTCTCCTGTGCTCTTTATTATTAGAATCAGCCTTTATCACTGAGCTTAGCCTCAGTAGCTCTCCCTCTGCTGCCTCCTTCAGGATCCATACAGAGTTGAACAGAACTTCTTAATCTGCCCTCTAAATTAGAATAATGATCTGAATGACCTACTCTTCTTCTTGCTCTGCTTCTGTCTACTCTCTCTTGCTCCTTCCTGCACTCCTCATTTCTTGTCACATAAATTCCATATTAATCCATGCCCTGAAGCTTACCTCACTCTCCATGTATACCTAAGTGATTAACTGCCGACCGCATCCTCAGCTGGAGCACATCGATTATCATGTCACTAGCATGGTGATAGACCGGTCATGGATCTTGCATGTGTATGTCAATGTACAAGCCCATACCCAGAACAGCCCAAATTAATCCTCCACGTAAGCCGTGTTAGATAGATAGATAGATAGATAGATAGATAGATAGATAGATAGATAGATAGATAGATAGATAGATAGATAGATAGATAGATAGATAGATACTCCAGCAGCAGCATATTGATAAAAAACAATATTAATTTAATAAAAAGGCAGTGCAAGTTAAAAAATGCAAGGTGAAGAGTGCGAAGCAGGTATAACAGTCTATTATCTTGTATAATGTTAACGTTTACCCCGGGGCGGATTGAAGAGTTACATAGTGTAGTGGAGGAACGATCTCCTCAGTCTGTCTGTCAGTGGAGCAGGACGGTGACAGCAGTCTGTCCCTGAAGCTGCTCCTCTGTCTGGAGATGATCCTGTTCAGTGGATGCAGTGGATTCTCCATGATTGACAGCAGCCTGCTCAGCGCCTGTCGCTCTGCCACGGATGTCAAACTGTCCCTCTCTGTGCCTACAATAGAGCCTGCCTTCCTCACCAGTTTGTCCAGGCATGAGGCGTCCCACTTCTTTATGCTGCCTCCCCAGCACACCACCGCATAGAAGAGGGCGCTTGCCACAACCGTCTGGTAGAACATCTGCAGCATCTTATTGCCCCATTTGCCCCTAATTATTTTTGTATGTTCTTTTCAGTTTTATGTAAATGTAGTTAGTTATATGGCCTGACCCCTTAGGATACTGTTCCACCCTGATGTGTGACTGGAAGACTGTCCTTTGCCTTCATATTCCAGACATTGAAAATTGTAGTAAAGACTTCCCTTTGTGAGTTTCTTTGTGAAGTTTCTTGCTGTTTTTTGTGGATTTTGAAACTGAATTCATGGACTAAATTTAGTTTCTTGGCTTCTCCTTCTTGCAAAACCTGTGTCTTCCTTCTTTTTGCTTTGTGAACAAACACCACCACAACCTACTGTCTATTGGGGGCAGCGAAAGCTTTAGATTTGTCAAAAATTTCTATCTCTGGTTTTCAACAAATCTCGACATTTTAGGTTCCCCTGATACCAAAAACATCAATATCTTGATGATGGGTGTGAGTCTGTACGCTTGTGTATGTCTGTGTGTCACAGTTTCTTGCAGATGGTCTAGAGCTAAAATGACTGGACAGAAAAATACCAAACTCAAAACTTAAGCCTATTATGAGATGACGATGTGCTGATTAGTTTTTGAGCTAAATTGTGCAAAAGAAAGAAACACTCTAGAAGAACCCTCAAATACCATAAATCTGCAATTAATTATGAACTTTTCTTGTCAGTTGCTAATGAGCTATTTAATGATCAGATAGATCAGCATAATAGCGGTAAACAATTAATGAAATGTTATAGAATAGTTTGGGTAACTTGGTTCCTATGGCGCAAAGCCTACTGATGCTCACGCCAAATTTTTATTTTGCTTTGCTCCATCCCCCACCATAAACTATCATCTATGGGGGAAGAGCGAAAGCTTTAAATTCGTCAAAAATTGCGACCACTGATTTTCCATGGATCTTGATTTTAGGGTTCCCTGATACTAAAAACATTGATATCTTGATGATGGGGTGTGTGTGTCTGTGTGTTACAGTTTCTTTTTTTTGCTTTACACCCTCACCCACTATAACCTATCATCTACGGCAGAGGAACGAAAGCTTTAGATTCGTCAAATATTTCTATCTCCTTTTTTTTTATGGAATTTGATGTTTCAGGGTCCCCTGATACTGAAAACATGGATACCTCGATGTGTGTATGCCTGTGTGTCACAGTTTCTTGAGGACAGTCAAGAGCTAAAACAGCTGACACTCATGTCCAGATTTTTTGCTCTTATAATTAAGTCTTATTTTCAAAGTTTGTGCTTTCTTGTTTTTTGTCACCCTCTTAATATTAAGGATTGTTTTGTTGTCGTTAGCTTTCCCCTTTATAGGCCTGGGTAGGCCGAAGCCTGTTAACTATTTTAAGTGATTTTCAGGTGTAGCATTAATTTACAGACAGATTTGATTTTGTCTTTAGTTGAGCTGTTGGGCTGCTTGTGCATGAAAACTGACAATCAATGAATGCTCATCCGGACGTACACTTCATGGATGAGGAATAAAAGAATGTGGGTGTTTTGTACCTCACAAATAGAAGAAAAGCTCATTTGTCTGATGTTTCATATTTTACATACTGCAAAAGAACAGAAAAGAAAATGACAGATATTGTGCCAGAACCCATCATACCTGTTAACCCTTCGTAAAAAAAGTGGTTATGCACAACTGTGCTTGAAAGTGGTCACCCAGTCATTGCATTTTGACATGCGATTTTCAGTCAAGTAAATCGTCATGTTCCAGCTAATGAGATCAAAACACGTCACACAAAAGATGTGCACTAAATCTGCAGCAATACAGCAGTGGACACTAGACATACCTTTCCTGTTGTATTTGTGTTGATTTTTTGCTGTGTTGTGGATTGCCAGGACCCTTGCCTGGACGGGATGCCTCCACACAGGAAGGATCAGGGGAGGAGATGTGGCGGGAACATTACCTCCCCACTGAATACAAGGTGGCGGCCGCCCTAGATGATAGTGGTGCCCCGGACTATCGCAGGGTTTCATCGGAGTTGAAGTTTGATACAGCCCTGTTGGGGTCCATGGGTGTTGCCAGGGTGGGTGCTGCTGCAGACATTGAGCCCTGGAGAACAGCACTTCCGCCACTCCCAGAAGTGCTGCCAGACGTTCATCACCAAGCACCTGGAGCACTTGTGGGTGTCTTATATAAGGGGCCAACAGATACTACTCGGTGAGCCAGAGTCGGGAGGTGGGAGACGAAGGTTGCTGAGGAAGTGTAGAGGATAAAAGGAAACAAAAGGAAAAGAAAAAGGAGTATTGTGCTTGGGAGTGCTTACTTACTTGTGGGAACAGGGAAGAGAGAAAAAGAAAATTAAATGATGTGTGCTTTTACAAGTGTGCCACCTGTGTCTGTCTGTGTGGCTGGTGGTGCCACAGCTATTTGCATGTTTCTTTTACACATAATAACATTTTTTCTTATTGAAAAAAATTCAGCGTTTTTGGCTCTTTTTGCTAGAGGGAAACACAACGCCAAGAACCCTACAAAGGCAGGCCAGAGTTTGGTCTAAAATGAGTTGGCTGAGCTGACTTGCTCACACTTCTCAGCTGTTTGTGTCTCTAAAAACACGATTTGGGCTTTCTGGCACTTGCCTCTATGTTAGACTTCTCGTATTGTTGCAGTTATTGACTATTTTGACGTCTTAGCATTTGTCTTCATACGACTCTTGTAGCATTGATTTTAAGTTTTTCTTTTTCAGGTTTTTTGGCTATATTATTCAATTGGCAATATTTGCATTTTTCCTGGCTTCACACCACCTGTCTGTTTTGTGATCTTTAATTATGTAATTCTCTTCAGTTCAACTTATTTTTAAGTTTGTTTTTCTTGCTTCATTTTTCATTTACTCTTGTGTAATCAAATTAATTATTTAATCATTACTCCTCATATTTACCTAATTAAGGTTTCTATGATAAAATTCGGATCAAAAGAGGATTATTATTGATCTAATTATGTAACCTGAGCTGGAAAACAACTAGTGATCAATGTTACCCTCCGACTGTCAGTGAGTCTGGTGACTTTTAATTAACTGTTTTGCTTACATGATTACACTTTAGCAGTTTACTCTCTGATAAGGTAGTGTGATGTACTGGTTAAGGCTTTGGCCTTCAAACCCTGAGGTTGCAGGTTCAGATCCCACTACTGACACCACTGCGTGACCCTGAGCAAGTCACCTGACCTGCCTTTGCTCCAATTGGAAATCCAAAAGAAATGGAGCCAATTGCATCATAGATGGTGCAAATGAGTCACCTTAGATAAAGGCATCAGCCCAATAAGTAATTGTAATAATGCATAAAAGGGTCTAACTGATTGATAAGTAATGGAGAGCAGAAGGTTAAAAGGTGTAGAGTGGTCAGCAGATGGCTAATGAACATGAAAGATTGAAAAAAGACAGTTCATATAGTGTTGACCAAGCCTTTTCATGTTTGATTGAATGTTTTTTTGGATCCAAGGACTGTCATAAAAGTATAATACATACACACACACACACACCCTCACGCATTTGGGTCTGAACACACACCAGAATGACTATAAGCAAGAAAATTAAAAAGAAAGAAAACTTGGCTGTCACAGTCAGACACACTTCTGCTGAAATAATTTGTTGGCTGAAAGTCCTCGGTGTTATTGTGTCACAGAGAGGATGTGCATCGTTGCCCATAATGGCACTCAGTTTAGTTTTCATTCTCTCCTTTGTTACAACCTCCAGCAGGTCCAGAATGCATTCCATAACTCAGCTTGCCATTTTAATTAGCTTGTTGGTTCTCTTAAAATGAGGGTACCAGCCTGGCACAGCTTGAAGAAAATGTCACTTCCCACATTAAATGAATGCAGTGTTCTAAGGTGAAAGGGCCTGCTCTCCCCTTTCTTGTCTAGTTCTTCTTTGTTCTTAGGCAAGTGCAACCTGTCATTCATCTGGACCCTCAAGTACATTTCCTGAATAGTGACTCTACACCAAAACACAAAGTTCTCCTCTGTCTCATCAGCCTTATCAATAAACCCAATAAGTGCAGAATCATCTGAGAATTTCTGCAAGTGACGTGCTGTTATATTTATAGTCTGAGGTGTACAGAGTGAAGAGCAAAGCAGACAGGCCTGCGCCTTGAGGTGCTCCAGTGTTTTTCATACCATCCTTGAGCCTCACAAACTATGTACTGCACAACATACAGTCCATTGTCCAGGAGAGGATGTGCACCTTTGTTCATAATGGCATTCAGTTTTGTCTTCATTCTTTCTTCCACTACTACTACTTCCAGGGTGTCCATAGTGTGTCCTATAACTGAGCCTGCCCTTTTAATTAGCTATTTGATTTGGTGGGTCTCTCTTGAAGTGATGCTAGCAGCCCAGCACACCACCCACCCACATGAGAAGCTGGGCATCAAACTAAAAGAAGTGGAAGTTCAGGATGTTGTGCACAGATTCATCTCAAATGTGGGAAGCAGAGGGTGATGGTGGAAGGAAGCTTATCAGAATTGGCTGATGTTAAGAGTGGTGTCCAGCAGGGGTTAGTGTGGGGGCCACTGCTATTTTTAATACACATTTAAATGATTTGAATAGGAATATAAATAACAAGCTGATGAAGTCTGCAGACGATACCAAGATAGGTGGATTGGCAGATAATCTCAAATCCGTTGAATCATCACAGAGGGACTTGGACAGCACACAGGCTTGGACAGATCTGTGGCAGATGAAATTAAATGTCAGTAAATGTAAAGAATTATATGTAGGAAGTAAAAATGTTGGGTTTGAATACACAATGAGAAGTGTGAAAATTGAAAGTGGATCTTATGAGCAGGATTTAGTAGTCATAGTGGACTTGATACTATCAACTACCAGACTGTGTTCTGAAGCCATTAAGAAGGCAAACAGAATGTCAGGTTATATAGCGCCTTGACGTGTGGAGTACAAGTCACAGAAGGTTCTGTTTAAGCTTTATAACACACTGGTGAAGCCTCATCTGGAAGTCTGTGTGCAGTTTTGGTCTCTAGGCTACAAAAAGGACATAACAGCACTAGAAAAGGTCCAGAGAAGAGTGACAAGGCTGACTCCAGGGCTACAGGCAGTGGCGTATCTTGAGTTCGTGCCACTCGGGGCAGGATGGTGCTTCAATTTTGCGCCCTCCAACATATCTGAATATGTTAACCTATTTAAACAGAAAATTAAAATGACGTATAGAGAAAAATGAAGATAAATTTTCCAAAGATTTATTCATGTATAGAGAAACAGCAATAATCTTTCACATATAATTATTTATATTCATCAACTAGATAAGAATATAGTATAGACACACTGATAAGCCGTGTTCTAATTATTAGTTTAATATAATTATTCTGCAAAAACCAGAACCAATGTTGTGGGGGTGTTTTCTGCGCATTCGGATTGATAACGAAACAAAATTATGATTTCTAAATTAGTGGTTTATCTTCCTAGAAATTATTATCGGTGTAATGTGGATGTTTATTTTTGTTATTGCCTCATAAATTTCAACTGCTGTCTCTGTTGCCATCACAGAAGGACAGTCTGAAAATTCTTTTTGAAGCATTTATGCACAAAAAAATAGAAGAATTTTTTTTTTTTTTTCATTCATGAGTGATACTTTTCCGAACCCTGCTGCTTACACACAAATTGTACTGAACCTTTTGGACAATACTGCCGCCCGGGGAGGACCGCCCTCTCCACTATGCGAATAGAACAAAAGATTTGAGCCTTTACAGTTTAAGCAAAAGAAGATTAAGAGGTGACCTGACTGAAGTGTTAAAAATGAAGAAAGGAATTAGTACAGTGGTTCGAGACTGTGACTTTAAAATGAGTTCATCAAGAACGCGGGGACACAGTTGGAAACTTGTTAAGGGTAAATTTCGCACAAACGTTAAGAAGTTTGTCTTAACATAGAAAATTATAGACATATGGAATAAGTGACTAAGTAGTGGGGTAGACAGTAGGACTTTAGGGACTTTCAAAACTCAACTGGATGTTATTTTGGAGGAATCAAGTGGATAGGATGGTGAGCTTTGTTGGGCTGAATGGCCTGTCTCATGCATATTTTTCTAATATTGTGTTTTTCTCTTTCCTCCCAGTCCCTTGTCATTTGATGTGTTCTATAACAAGAAACGGATGGAGCAGCTAATTAACACACTGCCCTCAAGCGCTGTGGCTGTAATTACATGAGGGCTATTGAAAACACCTGCAGCCACAACCACTCTACTGTGGCATTAAGTTACTTTCAGCCTATTGCAGAGATCAATGTATGTTGTAAGGCTTAGGAATTTAATCTTGCTGCTTTAGAGTTTTAAGTTTTAGCATGCTTTGACACACTGAAAAGCACAGTATGGAAATAAAAATAGACTGAGTTGAAAAGAACTGAACATGTCCTGATACTCTCGAAGGGCCCAACTCTCTCTCTAGTTCCGAATAAGAGGTGCAGACTGACCAGAATGACAGCAGGCACAGCACAATCCCTCAAACAATAAAGCAAGAATATTTCTTTCAGGCTGCAAAGATTGTAAATAAAATAACAAAGTGAGTACACTAAGTGCAGCAACTCAAGAGGATGCTTTCAGCTCTCCTTTTTTCTCATAACCACAAAAGATCTCTGGCATGTTTCAGCTCCACTAATGGCACACTTCGATGGCACTCCTGTACAGTTTTTATTTTGGTCACCATGATGCAAACTTGATCAAATGATATGGTCAGCTTTTAAAGATATAGAGAAACAAATCAAAGCTACATGCTGGGTCTCTGGTAATTTATACCCATCATTATACTTTACTTTATACTGCACAGTTGGCTTAGGACCATATCTCCTACATCAAGCATTCAATTAATAAATCCATCCACCCATCCACTCATTTTCTGTCACTTATCCAAATAATGAGGGCAACAGTCTAAGCAATGATGTCCAGGCACCCCTTTTCCCCACCAATTCCTTCAACATCTCCGGAGGGTTACCGAAGTGTTCCCAGGTCAGCTGAGAGACATAATCTCTCCAGCATGTTCTGGGTCAGCTCTCAGGTTTCCTCCCGGTTGGGCTAGCCTGAAATGCCTCACCAGAGAGGCATCCTAATCAGATGACAAAACCATCTCGACTGGTTCCTCTCAATGAGAACAACCCGTGGCTCTACTTTGAGCTCCTATCGAATGTCTGTGCTCCTCATCCTGTCTCTAAAGCTGAGCCCGAACACCCTGCTGAGGAAAGTTATTTCTGCTGCTTGTATCAATGATCCGTGTAGTTCTTTCTTTCACTACTTCGAGTTCATTAACACTGGTGAGACTAAGAACGTTGAATCACTGGTAAATCAACAGTTTCACCCTTCGGCTCAGCTCCCTCTTCACAATAAGTGACTGATACAACGACTGGTATCATTGACTTTTCATTGACAGACATTGACTGGTATAATGCCCGCTGCATCCAGTAAGCCTCTTGTTCTCCCATTCCCTCCTTCCCTCTCTCGTAAACAAGAGCCTGAGATACTGAAACTCCTCTGCTTGATTCAGCACCTCATCCCAAACCTGGAGAAGAATTTCACCTTTTTCCAGATGAGAACCATGACTATGGACTGATCCTCATTGGAAGATGTGATGTGAAGTTTATAAATAAATACTTGGGACCCAGGGTGTGCAGGCTCTGATCAGGTGTGGATGTGCTCAAGCACACTTTGCTCATGGGTTGATCTGGGGTGCTTGGCTGATTGCGCACTCATGTACAAATGCAAGCAGATCAATCAGGCATCTCATTTACACCTTAGAGGATGCAGCGTTTCACACCTGTGCCCAGTCAGGGCATATAGAAGAAGCCTTCATAACAGTGAGGAGAGGCTCAGGGAGAAAAAGAAACTGAAAGGAAACAGAGAGCCATGAGAGCAGTAGCAGCAGGGTCACCATTAGCCCTGTGGAGGAGCAAAGGACGGGAACTCTAGGTCCAGATCATCCCCTCTGATTATTCTTTGAGGAGTGGGTTGTGATCATGGTGGAGCTCTCCCTTGGGATCTGAGGTATGCCAGGAGAGTGAGAAGAAAGAGAGGAGGACAACTAACCCCGAGTGGTCTGGCCACCACCGATTGGGGCAGCCAAGATGAGGGTCATTGGAGATGGGCTCATCTAGGATCACAGAAGGAACACTAAGGACCCGATGACTGTGTTTGTTTTACTCTGAATTTATTGACTGACTCTTTGCATCACTGTACTGTTTGGTCTGCATTGCACTTTGGTCTGGATTTTAATAAAAGTACTGACACTTGTGCACCAACCCCTTAAAGAACGCCTGTGTCCTCATTTGCCAGGCTCATCTCGGTGCTTGACTATCAACAATTACGGGTTGAGGAGGCTCCTGGAAGCAACCAGGGAGTGTGGAGCCAACCAGGACCATCACAGAGGAGCCCCCACCCCAAGGCCTGACTTCAGGAAAGGGCCCCAGTTTGCCATTTCTGTGTGAGGTTACTAGATCCTTGTCAATCAATAAATCATTCAGTCAATCTGTTGAACAGTCATTGCCATTTCAAGTGACCTTATTTTTCCTCTCATTGCCCATCAAGGCCTGTGACAAGGCGTGTCACAGTATAAAGGTTTATCAAACAATATACAGTAGTGGCCACAGGTTTTGGCAGTGACACAAATGTGTTTTGTAAACGTTGCTGCTTCAGCATTTTCAAATAATTATTTATACATTTCTATAGTATACTGAACAACAACAACATTTATTTCTATAGCTCATTTTTATACAAGTGATATAGCTGAAAGTGCTTTACAGGATGAAGGAAGAGAAAAAAATATAAGAATAAAACTAGGTAATGCTAATTAACATAGAATAAAAGTAAGTTCTGATGGCCATGGAGGACAGAAAAAAAAAATACTCCAGACGGCTGAAGAAAAACAAAATCTGCAGAAGTTCCAAGGCCACGAGACCATCCAGCCCCCTCTAGGCATTCTACCTGATCTCAATCAGTCCTCCTGGTATTCAGGCTTCACGTGGAAGAATTAGATAATGATGGCCATGTGGACCTCTGGCCTGCAATTCATCAATGTAGGGACTGCATGGTGTCTTGATCAGGTGGTGGTGGTGCAGATCACCACCACTGAAAACTGGAAAAAGAACAGCAGAGAAAGAAGTACGGATTGAGGGGATATGATAAAAATTATAATTCAGTACATAAGCAGAATATCAGTGTTACACTAAAATGAAGCTATGAGAAATCCATGTTAAACTAAAGGGTTTTTAGCAGTTTTTTAAAGTGCTCCACCATATTAGCCTGGTAAATTTCAGGAAGCTATTCCCGATTTTAGGTGCAAAACAGCAGAAGGCCGCCTCACCACTTCTTTGAAGTTTAGCTCTTGGAATTCTAAGCAGACCCTCATCTGAAGATCTAAGGTTATGATTTGGAGATTATTTAAGGCTTAGTAAACCATAATCAGAATTTTAAAGTCAATTCTAAATGGCACAGGTAACCAGTGTAACAACGCTAGGACTGGTGTGATGTGCTCAGATTTTTTTTTCCTAGTTAAGATTCTGGCAGCTACATTCTGCACTCATTGTAACCGATTGATGTCTGTCTTGAGTGGTCCTGAGAGGAGTGCATTACAGTAATGTAGTTGACTGAAAACAAAAGTGTAAACTAACTTTTCAGCATCTTGCAAAGTCTAAGGGGTCTAATCTTTGCTATATTTCTTCAGTGAAATAATGCTGTCCTAGTAATCTGAGTAATATGTGATTTAAATTTAGGTCAGAGTCAATAGTTACCCCTAAATTGTTTACCTCTGTCTTAACTTTCAAGCCTAATGGATCATGTTTATTTCTAATACCCTCATTATATTCATTTTTGCCAATCACTAAGGTTTTAGTTTTCTCATTATTTAGTTTAAGAAAATTACTACTTAGACATTTAAGTAAGATATTGGGGTCAGTGGGACAAAAGAGTCGAGGTCATCAGGTGCTATTAATAAATACAGTTGTGTGTCATCAGCATAGCTTTGGTAGCTCATGTTATGCCTTGAGATAATCAGACCTAATGGGAGCATTGAGATTGAGTAGAGCAGTGGACCCCGGAGAGATCCGTGTGGGTGACCATATAGAATATCCTGTGTCTTTGAAGTATAATTACCACAGCTAACAAAGAATTTTCTACCTGTCAAGCAAGACTCAAACCAATTTAAGACCCTGCCAGAGAGGCCCATCCACTGACTGAGGCGATTTCTAAGAATATTGTGATCAATGGTGTCAAATGTTATACTCAGATCTAAGAGGATGAGAACAGATAAACGGCCTCTGTCTGCATTCACCCGCAAATCATTTACTACTTTAATGAGTGAAGTTTCTGTAGTGTGATTTGTTCTAAAACCGAATGAAACTTGTCAAGAACAGAATGATCATTTAGCTTTACAATGACTGCCTTTTCAAGGGTTTTGCTTAAGGAAGACAGGTAAGAAATAGGTGTAAAATTGTCATAAACAAAGGATAATAATAATAATAATAATAATAATAATAATAATAATAATAATAATAATAATAATAATAATAATCTTATCCTCTTATTTCCCTCCACAGTGTCAGAAAAACTCCCAGTTAGGTAATTGACTGTCCCACTTCTGGTCAGGCCACTGCATATCTCGTGGTTCCCATTAGGAAGTGTGACTCTTTACGAGAACACACCGCAGGACAGAGCTGCTCACCATCTTGACTTTTAAAAAGGTTTCTCAGGTTGGGTCTTTGATTTTTTGTTTGTTTAGCTACATTTTGTTTGAACTGTTCTTTCAATTCTGTGGTGGGCTGCTGCCCTGCCTGGGGATTTTTTCCTACCTTGCGCCCTGCGTTGGCTGGGATTGGCTCCAGCAGAACCCCATGATCCTATGTTAGGATATAGCGGGTTGGATACTGACTGATTGACTGTTCTTTCAATTAAAAGGGGACAACTGGGTTGGCAACCCAACATTTAATTTTTTTTAACATTTTATTGCATTTATTAACATCAAATAACATGCAAGCAAGTCAAGTTTTACAAAACTATGTCTGAGACAAATCAACCCAGAAACATGAGAAAGAGAGCTAGGCCAACAGAGTGAATCTTTAATAGTAGGAAAAATCTACTCTCTATATATAAAATCCTAAGCCTAAAAGTGCAACAATTTTGTGCAATGAATTTATGTGACTTTTTAAGTCACGTTTTTTTTTTTGTCATGCTTTAAATCGGGCTTATTTTAAAACCTACATATATACTTTATGTTTGGTATCATTCTTTTCAGAATTTATCAAACTTTAATGTGATGTTGTTAGATTTTCAGATTCTTGTTCCGTTTTTAAATTATAAACTAAAACATATCAAGAGCTCATGTACTGCGAATCAAGAATTTGCGCCAAGAGATTTAACCTTGGACAGCGCTGGAAATAAAAGACAAAGAGCAGGACAGCTGCTGTACAGGCTTTTAAATGTTCGAGGTGCTGTGCAAGATGCAGATCACATGGAATGGCAGCAGCAGGCCAGCAGCTGATCGAGCAAAGAGGAGGTAAAAAAAAAAAACCTGTATTTGTTTCCCATTGTATCACGGTATAAGAGGTCATTTCTGAGGAGTGACCGCGTCTCCTTGGGATGCATTCAGCCCCCCTTCTTCACAATGCGATAGTCAGAGATGTAGCTTGTGCGTAGCGCAGTCCGTGGGTGTTGGCGAGCAAAGAGAGCAGGGGGCGAACCCCATAGTAAGTAATAATAAATAAATAAATAAAACCCCAACATTTCAATTTATGGACCTGCAGTTACTTCCAACAACCACAGTTCACCATTCTGGGGTGCTGAGTGTTGCTTGATGAGGAAAAATTAATTTAACTGATTTTAGCACAAAGCTGTAACACAGCAAAAGGTGAAAAAGCGAATTAGTCTGAAAACATTTTGAAGGCGCTATATGAACTCTGATTGTTGCCACTAATGAGTCTAAGGGCTTAATGACAGACTGAGTGGCTGAGTCTTAAGAGTGGCAACTGAAGCTGCCTATATAATACATCAGCATAACCTAAAACATCTCAGACATGTACGCTGTGTCGGACGGCCGGGGCCCTTACCCAGCTGGGATGCTTTGACAATGGATGGACTTGGTAAGAGAGCTTTTTTAAGGACATTCTCTGCCCTGGACTGATGGACGGCAACCCCCTTGGCTTGCAGTGGGGGTCATGGGATTGAAACATGGAAGCTGCTAAGGTCCATGCCCACCTCCAGGGGGTGCCTGGACGCTTACTGAGCCCTGTTTGGCAGAATTTCTGCCACACCTGTAAGCACTTCCCAAAAAAGGTCGCTGGACACCTGGAGTCCTTCCGGGTCTCCTATAAAAGGGGTCGGCCACCACTACTCAGAAGTCAGAGTTGGGAGGAAGAAGGAGGAAGCTTGTGAGGAGGAGTGGAGGCAAAAAGGACTAGCAGAAGGAAGGAGGAAAAGACTGTCTATGTTGTTACGCTGTTGTGCTGTGATCTGGGGAGCGAGAAGAGTATATAAATAAAATACTATAAATAAAATGTGTGCTACACTGGTGTCTCACCCTGTCTGTGTGAGGGTGGGGCAACTGGAGCTCCCCTGGTTTCCACAACGCATTAGATGATTTGGTGGCTCTAAATAGCAATTACATGCGAAAGATTGAATTGTCCAAAGAGGACGGGCAACCTAGCCATAGTTAGTCCCTGCCTTGATCTAGAAGCTGGTGGAATTGCTTCAATGAAATGGGATAAGCAAGCTTAATAGCAGACGGATGGCTGTGTTCTTCTACCCATGTATGTATTTTTATGCCCATTAATTCCTTCCTTCCTTCGCTTCTGTCAGATGCCTTCAAGACTGAATTTTGGATTGCAGATGCAGGCACATTTCTCATTGAAGTTCTTACTTGAGCAAAATTTTAAAACAGTTTTCTGCATTGCGGTAATCCAATTAGTTGCACTTCTAGTATGTAATGTTGCTTTTTTTTCAATGTTGTCTCATTAAAATGATTAATGTAACAGAGCTAGACTTTTGTTGAGAGACCACAAACCATAAAGCATTACATAATTTTAATTCGATTGAGCGGATTATAATAACACAAACTAATACATCAGAGCAGAGGTCATCTGCACCAAAAAGAGTAAAATGAAATGAGTCCTGGAGAAGGCAGAAAAGGATACAAAAGTCAAGAGGCCTGAAAGGTAACATGGAAGAGGTGACCATTAAATGATCTGGATATGGGGTGGATAACAGCAAGAACTTCACAAATGAGAAATTTTCTTTGTCTTTAAAGACCTAGGCGATTAAAGACATAGCTCCTGTCGAGAACACTAGGGGTCACTCTTAAGCCGTTTCTAAAACTGAAATGAATGCCAAGAAGACAAAATTATGAAACCAGGCACTTTATTAAACATATAATGACATAAGGCAGGGGATAAACACAAAGAGATACAAGCTATCCGAGAAAAAGACCAAGTGAGAGCAAGGACAGCAACATTGGGCCTAACTAATATTGGCTTTGTATGGCATAAAAAGCGAGAAAATTAAAGGGTTGGGAATCCATCCTGGAAGTCTAGGTTATTAGGCAAATTTCAACAGCCATACACAGAAGTTGTTGGAGTGTTCTGTCTGCCTGGATGGTTGGTGTTTGATTGACAGCGACTGTCTGTGTTTGTGCCATTTACAGTATACGGTGGATGGAGTAGAAAGTAGGGTTATGATTAAGGCTAAGGTTAGGGTTAAGTTGCCATGTTGCTTGAGTCTAGTTGTTGAGTTTGGACATCATCTTCCAGTCAGAGCTGAGGAATGAAACTGAACGGCTTCATTAACTGCGTCAACACAATCTCATTAGAACATTAAAGCAATCTGGACGAGAACAGGCCATTCAGCCCAGCAAAGCGAGCCATTCCAATCCACTTAATTCTTCCAAAATAACATCAAGTCAAGTTCCGAAGGTCCCTACTGTCTACCACACTACTTGTTTACTTATTCCATATGACTGCAGATCTTTGTTTAAAGAAAAAACCTCCTAATGTTTGCACAAAATGTACCCTTAGGTTTCCAACTGTGTCCCCGTGTTCTTATTTTAAAATAACAGTCTCAATCCACTAGATTAAATCCCTTCATAATTTTAAACACTTCAATCAGGTCTCCTCTTAATCTTCTTTTGCTTAAACTATAAAGGCTCAACTCTTTTAATCTTTCCTCATAATTCATCCCCTGTAGTCTTCGAATCAGCCTTGTCGCTCCTCTATGGACCTTTTCATTTCATTCACAGGACTCCAGATGAGGCATCACCAGTGTGTTTTAAAGCTTGAGCAGAACCCCTCTGGACTTTTACCTCAAACATCAGGGTGCTTTACAACCTGACATTCTGTTAGCCTCCTTAATTGATTTTGAACACTGCTAGCTTTGAGTCCACTGTGATTCCTAAATCCTTCTCATAAGGTTTACTTTCAATTTTCAGACCTCCCATTATGTGTTCTTTACTGTTACTGACATTCGGTTTCATCTGCCACAAATCTACCCAAGCCTGATGATTCAGTGGTTTCTAAATCATCTGCCAATCCACCAATCTTGAACCAGATTTTTATTGATACTCCTATCTAAATCATTTATAGCTATTAAAAATAGCAGCGGCCCCAGTACTGGCCCCTGCTGGACACAACTCTTAACATCAACCAATTCTGATGAGCTTCCTCGCACCATAACCCTCTGCTTCCTCTGTGAGCCAAATCTTCACCAATCTACACACAATACTTTGAACTTCCACTTTTCTTAGCTTGATGCCCACCCTCTCATGTGGCACCTCATCAAATGCTTTCTGAAAGCCAAGAGTAGTAGAGTGATGTTCTTTGTTAGATATTATGGATGCAATGAGAAGTTAAGCAGAATGACACCTTTTATTGGCTAACTGAGCAGATGACAACAATTGAGGCAACTGAACCTGCCTAAAGATGGGGGCCTCTGTTGCACATTGTAATCGGCTCATTTAGCCAATTAAAGGTGTCATTCTGCTTGATTTCTCATTGAAAGCCATGATAAATAATATGATATGCTTGTCTCTCATCATATCCTTTAGTTGCCCAAAAGACACAGAATAACAATTAAAACTTTACAACACTGAAGTGGGAATGGGCCCCTAAACAAAAGGAAAATAAGGAATGGGAATGAAGTATTTAAAGGTAAAACAAGCAAATTACATCTTGCCTGAAGAAGGGGGCCTGAGTTGCATTAAAAGCTTGCAAATTGTAATCTTTCTAGTTAGCCAATAAAAGGGGTAATTTTGGTAAATTCTCACAACATCCATAATGGCTAACACGGAAAAACACCCTAGTACTAAAGCTAAGGCAAAAATTTATAATATTTCCAAATGCTTTATTAATGCAAAAAATGGTGCAACACTGCTGTGCTTTTTTGAAGGCAGAATAAGAAAAGAAAGAGAAATGACCAGCTAATTAAATGAGATCAGTCGGAGGTAAAATGACTCACTGATTGCGAAACTGGTTTGAACAAAAGCCCCCAGGACTGAGTTTGAGGACCACTGTGCTAAATATTGAGCTGAAGGGGGTGAATACTTTTTTGCAATCATTTATGTTTTGGATTTGTAGTTCCTTTAGATCACTTTTCAGAGATCTGTCTTCACTGTGGCATTAAAGAATCTTTTTCTTTAAAATCAAATTTAAGGCCAGCGTGATTCAATTTTGTTTAACAATAAAATGTAAAATTTGCCGTGGGGATGATCCCGTCATGTGTGCTTGGTGCCATTGTCTGGTTGCACCTTTCATCATTACAGAATCTGAAAAGGAATTAGAAATTTATGGATTACATGTTAAGGAAGCACCTGACTAGGAGGGCCAATGGAAGCTGAATGGGGAGGGGCTTACAATGCCTAACAAGATGAAGGAGCAGTAGCAAATGGGAGAGGAGAACGTTGTGGATATTATGGGGAAAACTACGCTGTCAGGTGAACCCGGGTTCATTCACGACTGGTAAGAGGACCTGGCAGCACAGAAGATTATTTTACCTGCTTATGGAGGACCTGACATGCCTGTATGAGGAGGCAGTGTGAGACAGAGGTTTACCAGTATCCCTGTTTTATAGTACAGCTCGGTATAATCCTCACGATGACAGACATTTAAAAAAAAAGAGAAAGAAAGAAAGGTATTTCTACTGATGGACATTCAAAGGAACTTTCTTTCACTCTTGGTTAATCCTTTATGATAATTGTTATTTATCTATTCATGTTTTATTAGTGGAGATGTAGCTGCGTTTTCCTAAAACCACCAAAATTGAGCAGCTCTAACTTAAAAAATGGGATACAACAAAAGCCTGACGCGCCAAAATGATCCCATAGACAAAATATCTTCGTTTTAAGAAGTTTTAGTTAAAATTCTAATTAAAACAGTTCACAGAAAAAAGTAAATTAAAATAGCAACAAAAAAGAAATGTTCTTTTCAAAGCTTAAATATCTTTATCTTAAATGGGTCTTTTAAGTCCCTGTGTGCTGGGACCTGTTCTAAACAACAACTGACTCAATTATCACACTATATCTCAGTTATAGCAAGAAAGTTCTATTTCTTACTAATTTATAGGGGGAAAAGACAATACCATTGTCTATGACTATGGAAGAAATTTATATCTGATTCAAATTAAGCAAACATTAATATGAGTTTAACTCAAAGATTGGCTCTTACAGGAATTTTTTGCATTATAAGTCATCAGTGTGAGGGGTGTGCTGCAGTCAGCGATTTGTGTAAATTGCTCAGTTATTTGTTTGCAATAATTTTATTATTTAAGGCATACAGGACCTTAACCTTGAAAACTGGATTGGAAGATGTGGTCATGTGGAATGGTCTCCTCATTTACCAGATCTTATCCCCCTTGACTTCTTTTTCTGAGGTGTACTAAAGGAGAAGGTATACTCAATGAACATAAAAGATACGAGACATCTGAGGGAATGCATCATAAATGAATATGCTCAGACTGACGGAAACATGGAGTTAACGCATAGGGTTCATGTGACTCTCGCAAAGTGCATCGAACTTTGCATCACAAATGGTGGAAACCACATTGAAGATGTTATTAATTAATATTTCATTTGAATAAAATATAGTTCTTATACTTAGACACTTATCTTCAAATCTTCGACGCTTGTTTAATGTAATATACTCACCGACTAAATCAAACACCCCAGAAATATTATTATCATTGGATGCAGAAAAAGCATTCGAAATAATTGAATGGAAATAACTTTTTACTACATTGGAGAAGTTTGGGTTTGGCCCGGACATTTGTGCATGGATTAAATTACTGTATACTAACCCAGAAGCTTCAGTTTGCATCAACAACATTTGCTCAGAATACTTTAAACTAGAACGTGGCACTAGACAAGGATGTCCCTTGTCACCGCTGCTGTTTGTAATTGCCATTGAACCACTGGCAATACATTGTCGAAATACTGATCAGATAAAGGGGATTAGCAGAGAAGGACTGGAACAGAAAATTTCATTATATGCAGATGATATGGTACTGTACCTATCGGACCCAGAAAATTCTGTGCCTGTCTTAGTAGGACTCACAGAATTTCAAAAGATCTCTAGTCTCAGAATTAATCTGAATAAAAGTGTACTCTTTCCAGTGAATTCTCAAGCATATAATATTAGATTAGATACCCTACCTTTTATCATTGCAGAACAGTTTAAATACCTAGGGGTAAACATCACAAGTAAACATAAAGCTCTTTATCAACAAAATTTCGCCGTCTGCATGGAAAAAATTAAACAAGACTTGCATAGATGGTCAACCCTTCATCTCACACTAGCTGGAAGAATTAACACTGTTAAGATGAATATTCTTCCTAAGCTCCTTTTTTATTTCAAAACATTCCAATATACATTAATAAATCATTCTTTAGGCAATTAGATTCAACAATAACCTCATTTATTTGGAATTCAAAACATCCACACATCAAAAGAGCGACCCTACAAAGACAAAAGGCAGAAGGTGGCATGGCTCTACCTAACTTCCAGTTTTATTACTGGGCAGCAAATATACAGTCGATAAGAACCTGGACACAAATAGAAGAACATACACAGGCTTGGTCCGCAATAGAAGTAAAATCCTGCAGTACTTCTTTGTATTCCTTGCTCTGTGCTCCAATAAACACACGTTATCGGCAATATACAAATAACCCAATTGTGCTCCACTCACTTAGAATCTGGAACCAATGTAGAAAGCATTTTAAAACGGAGAAGCTTCTATCTCTGGCACCCCTGCAAAAGAACCACCTCTTTCAACCCTCACAAACATATGCAGTTTTTAATATCTGGAAAAAATTTGGAATTAACTTGCTTAGAGATCTTTATATAGACAACGTCTTTGCATCCTATGAACAATTACATTCCAAATTTAACATTCCAGCTGCACATTTCTTTCACTATCTTCAAATCAGGAACTTTGTTAAACAGAACCTTCCAGATTTTCCTCATCTTGCACCCTCATCCATGCTGGAAAAAATATTGCTCAATCTCAAGGACTTAGACACCATCTCTACAATATATAAAATCATTTTACAATCCTTCCCTTTCAAAGATCCAAGAGGATACTGGGAAAAGATCTCTCAATTAATATATCAGAAAAGGAGTGGAAAGTAGCAATGCAGAGAATTCACTCGAGCTCCATATGAGCAAAGCATACAATTATACAACTCAAAATTATATATTGAACACATCTGTCTCGACTAAAACTCTCCAACATGTTTCCAGGACATGATCCAACCTGCGAACGTTGCAACCAAGTCCCAGCCTCACTAGGTCACATGTTCTGGGCCTGCACCAAATTAATATTATTCTGAACAAAAAATTTTAATGACCTTTCAGACAGCCTTGGACTCACAATCCCTCCTAACCCATTAACAGCTGTGTTTGGGGTTCTTCCAGAGGGGTTTAAAGTGGAGAAAGACAAACAAATTGTGATTGCATTCACTACACTTTTGGCACGCAGACTTATTCTGATAAACTGGAAGAACCCAAACTCTCCTCTTTTAAGTCAGTGGGAAACCGATGTGTTATACTATTTGAAATTGGAAAAAATCTAATTCTCAGTTAGAGGATCCGTACAGACTTTTTTCAAAACATGGCAGGATCTAATCAGTAATAAAATAAGCTCATAAAGCGCAGAGAATTTATTCATTTAGGTATGTTTACAAGCCTTAAATTTCACGCTGTTTGG
Organism: Polypterus senegalus; assembly: GCF_016835505.1. Lineage (NCBI taxonomy): Eukaryota > Metazoa > Chordata > Cladistia > Polypteriformes > Polypteridae > Polypterus > Polypterus senegalus. Next base: position 1,942,663 of record NC_053164.1, on the reverse strand, counting down.
CTTGCTCTCTCTCAGGTATGGGGATCGATCTGTTCTTAACTCAATTTTTCTTTTTGTAAAAACTTGATTGCTTTGTATGGATTGCAATAAAATTAATAAAGAAAAAAGAAAAAAAAAAGAAAAATTACATGAATAAAATAGAGTTCTTATTTTATTTATTGAAAATATGCATTTTGCCTATGTGTTTTGCCTATTTTGCCACCCTGTACAATGGCTGACTCTCCACTCTGAACCCCAACTGTCATGCAAAAAGATAATTTCCCCTTCAACAATTAAAAACATATATCAAATTAAAAAATCAAAATCATGTAGTGAGATGTCAAGCAAAATGAAAGCCAATAAAAGGTGTCATTTTGCATGACTTCTCACTACATTCATAATGGCTAAACAGTACAACACCCTAGTAGTAAATCAAAATCATAAAATTCTGCTTCTCTTGTGTGGCCGGTAGGTAAGTATTTTGGTGACTCGTATTTTGGGTCATTTATTTGTTTGTTTTTAATCTTTCCTTTATGCTGCTGCTCTATAGTTTGTTAGCGTATATTAGAATCGAGTTGTCCTGGACCGGGAAAAGGGTCTTGAGGAACGGTACAGAAATTCAAAGTACAATACAATACAATACAATTTATTTTTGTGTTTTGCCCAAAATGACACAAGAAGTGCCGTAATGAGCTTTAACAGGCCCTACCCCTTGACAGCCCCCCAGCCTTGACTCTCTAAGAGGACAAGGAAAAACTCCCAAAAAGACCCATATAAGGAAAAAATGGAAGAAACCTTGGGAGAGGCAGTTCACTTTCCAGGTAGGTTTGGCGTGCAGTGGGTGTCAAAAAGAAGGTGGTCAATACAATACACAGAACACAACACAAGTAATCCTTATTACAGTATAAAAATATAAAAATATTACAAGTACAGAGCAGAATTTAACAGTAGATGATATACCATAATATAATTTGGATTTGTTTAGAGTCCCGGAGACCTCGGCCTTTTAAGCTGCCTTCCTCATTTGGCCATTCCACAGCTGAAACAGCGCTGGGCCAGCCAATCCGATGAAAGGACCCCTCTACCCCACGATTCCTGCGATCCTCCATCAGAGATGACTTTACCATAGAAAGGCAAAACAACTTGGCAGTTGGGCAGTGACACCAAGTGTCACATTTGAGTACCGAGAAGAGAAACAGAATAGGTGAGGGTTAGTATCAAATTATAACTATCACGTTACTTATGTTTTAGCGCTATGTGTTATGTTTTAGCAGGCCTGTTGTGCCTTAGAGATCCGAGTTCGATTCCCCGCTGGAGAGAAAGTGTTTTTTTTTCCTTTTTAACCATATAAAGTGGTATGCACTGTCATTCAGTCAGATTGTTGTATTTTCATGTGGGATCCTCCTTGATACTGCAATTAACATGAACAAGTGTCTTTATAACTGTTATTTTTAAGATCCATAAGACATAGACAGACAGAGCACTGCATAACAGACAGATAGAGAAGTCACTAGATATATAAAAAAACACGGAAGGCACTGTATAATAGATACAAAAAACAGCTAAGGGGATAGATAAATAGCTATAGCGCGTCTTTATGTCATCCAAATAAATAACATTTGAGCTATAGCACGTCACGGGCACACTCACAAATTACACGTGTAATGTCATAAAAAATACCTACTGACACTTTAGTATGCGAGCAATGGTATGAGAATGCAGTTAGAGTTTTGTTAGGCACATACACCACACTAGTGTTTAGATCTGGAAGGTGTAGCATTGGCAAAATTAATAACATGTGAGCTATAGCGTGTGTTTATGTGAAAACAGCAGAGAATGAAACTGAATAAAAATGAAAAAAAAAGCTAACCTTTATATGTATCATAAATTACACCGGCTGTTAGAGACTGAAATCAAATGTATGTTTTTATTCTAAAATAGTAAGAATAAGAGCAGTTCACTTCTCAAAATGGAGTCGTGTGGGATCGAAGTCGTGACCTCTTGTTTACCAGCCAGTAGCTGATACTGTTGCACCACGGAGGCAGTCGTAGTAAATGCGTGTCAATGTTACAAGCTAACACGGCTTTTTTTTTCTGCATTTATATTTTTGAATAGAAGCGCACTTGTTCTGTTATATTTGTACTTTTTGTGAAAGTGTTTCTTTGATATTTGGAAATCAGGCTTCACACATTATACATTTCATGTCCACATTTTGTCAATTATTACTAAAACATGAAAAACGTTTCTGTTTTAACGATGTGTTTACTGTATATAGATTGTTGTAGACACGGAACACACATTAAATGCAAGTGTTCCAAATAATCATATAGTATTTATAAAAGGTATGATTTTGCTTGACTTCTCACTCTATACAGCTCCAAGCAACTGACACGCAGGTAAACAGACTTGAGCTGAGAAAACTGTGCCGGGTGAGGGATGTGATAGCAGGCTGCTTGCTGTTTGCTGCTGAGTCTCAAGGACTGTGTGAGCAACATTGGAGCACCACAAGAAACAGGCCTATCTAGTTACTCTGCACTCTGTACACTTCTGACTAGGAATACATCAGCAAGTTGGGTCACTTGCAGAAATTCTCAAATGATTCTGCACTTATTGGATGTATTGATAAGGGGTGTAGCCGCTTTGCGTAAGGTGAAGTCAGGCACGGGTAAGACGCGTGTCAAAGAAATCTCTCCGTCCAAAAGTTTGTTTTTTAAAAATATTTATTGAAAGTTAAAGGCAAATAATCCATACAAGAATAAAAAGAAAAATAGTTACACACAAAGAATAAAGGCAAAAAAAAGGAAAATGTATCTTCTATAAACTTAGTTTTTCTTATGAAGCCTTGGTTACTTCTGTACTTAACGGCTATTTATTTCTTCTTCTGTATGCTTTAAACATACGGTTCAAAACTTAGATGTTTTAATTTACGAGTTACTTTACACTCAAAAGACCCTTAGGCCGTTGGCACTTAGATATGCGCCAGGCTCAGTACCGTGCATAAGCACGAACACGAGCATAAAAAGAATTCTTTCAAGGACACGGTTAAAAAACCATATGCCTCTATACCTTACACAAGGCAAGGCAAAACACTTACTAAAGAACATTGTTTACTCAAAAACTGTTAAGAAATGACAGGAAAATACCAACTCAATTCAATTCACGGGGGTTTTAGGAACCTCCCATATTTTATGCATTATCATCTAGTAAATATTCATACATTTTATAGAACTAGGAAAATGGCTCTTACACATCCGGCCCCTAATTGTTTATGCTAGGGCAGAAATCAATTACTTAACTTTACTCATTACTTTACCAAACGTAAAACAAACCTTAAGAAGCTTAACTTAGTTTCTACTATAAAAACACAAATATTAAACTTAAGAAACTTTATAGCTTAAACTCTAATGTATAAACGCAAACACTAAATTTAAAAGGCTTTAAAATTAGGCATGCAAAAAGACAATGAGTCATTTTAATCATTGTTGCTCCCTGGAGCAGGCACAGTTTGTTCACAGGTCTGTCCAGTGTGCTAGTCTGGATCTGCACACAAACTCTTCTGACTGCCCCTTTTGCAATTGGCATTGTCTTTACCCAGGAGTGTCAGGTTGTAGCATCTTGTAATTACACCCACAATGTCCAATTTCTTTATGAACTTGTAGCATAATGAGAGTGGCAATATGTGAATTCTTCTGAATGGTTGCAGGGTGGTTTGCCTCTTCTGGCATTGCTGATTTGCTGAGCCTCAATACACTTTTGATTTCCGGATCGTCGCTGGTAGACAAGTCCACCTCATCCGGTCTCTTAGGCCATTCGTGCTCTGGCTGTAATAGGAAATTCGGGCTTTGTATCCAAGTCTTACTTTTAATGAAGCTTTCTATTGTCAAACCTCTTGATGCCTGATCCACAGGATTTTGCACAGATGAGACGTACCTCCATTGCGAGGGTTGCGTGTGCTCTCTTATCACTGCGATTCTGTTGGCAACGAAGGTTTTGTAGCGTTGTGCTTTCATTTGCGATGTACCTTAGTACTGCGGTGCTGTCAGTCCAAAAGATTGTCTCTTGCAGGGGAATCTGCAGTTCACGTTTTAACATTTTGTCCATTTTGACTGCAATCACTGCTGCTGTAAGTTCTAATCTTGGTATAGTGACAGATTTTAATGGTGCCATGAGAGCGATTGGTTCCTCTCTGAATCTTGTAAGAACTCCAATGAGTGTATTAGTTAAATCAGGTCCTTTCAACAATTGTTCATTTAGAGAAAAACCTTGATAGGTGGCTGTACAATCAAACACTACTCCTATTTTGTTTTTCTTTGGATGGTATACTCCATGATGAGGGATGTACCATATTTTTTTCATTTTCGAGGGTCCGCTGTTCAGTGGGTACCTTTATGACATAACGTTTGTCTAAAATGTCTTTCATGAACGCTTTATACTCCTCATGAAACGTCGGGTATCTTGTAAGTTTCCTTTTAAGTCCTATAGCACGTTGTTTTGCAATACAACGATTGTTTGGTACCTTAAGTGTTTCATCTTTAAAGGGCAGATTAATGCAATAATGTCCATTCACTAGACTTGCAGTATCTGAGGCTATGCGCATGAATTTAATGTCTTCCTGTGACATTTCCTCTTTTTCTTCACAGTCGCGATCTGGAAAGTCTAAATTGTATTGCTTGAGTAACATTTGCGCTACTTGCTTTATTGTTACACAATTGACTGAACATGTTTGCAGTCTTTCTTTTTCTTTAGGGATGTTCTCCCTTCTCACTGTTACAGAGTTCAGTGTGTACACTTTTGATGTATCAAAAAATTTATTTTCTTCTATCTCACAGTCTTGTAACTCCGTTAAGATTGTACACTTTACTAATTTCTGACTATTTACTGTGTCTCTTTCTACAGTGCTGATGTAGATGTGAGACTTTCTTCCTGAAAGATTTAACTGCTTTTGCAGACTTTCGGTGCCAAATGTAGCTGAGCTGTCAGAGACTTTTAGATCATATGTTTCTACACATTTTTCATTCGTTTCGGACTTAACTTGAACTGGAGTCACAGCTAAGACACACTCTTTACCAGCCCCGGTATCAGAACAAGTCTCTATTGGTTCAACAGAAATATGGTCAAAAGAAATGTTTTTCTCTTTAGGAGGTGCGGCTGTATCGCCGGTCCCTTTTTCCTTATTCATATGCAGAATTACTGGATGTACCTGAGAGCATATTTGGCATTTAATCTTTTCTTCACAGACTTTACTAAAATGTCCTTGTTTAAAGGCACTTAAAGCATAAGTCTTTAGATTTCAAAAAGTCAATTTTACTTTCATAAGTTAGATTTTGAATTGCACTGCATTCGTTAAGATCGTGATTTTCATTGCAAAAAAGACAGTGCTTACCGCTTGTACGTCCAGCCGTCTCCGCCGTTTTGACTGAGGTGTCTGTATCCATTTTTTCGTCCGCTGCAGAAATGTTTGTAACAAAGCTGCTTTCTATCAGGACATCTTTCAAAAGATTCTTCTCTTGGTCAGTTTTGTCCTTTTCCTTATTGAAGGTATGGCTTTATTTGCGATCGCCCTTTGTCTTTTCTCATATAGACATTGGCTTTCTGTAGCTGGTTTCCATAGAGACTTTCAAGTTTCTTTCTGGCCTTTTGATAACCTTCTAACGGTGACAAGTGTTTGCAGTTTTTAACAATCTCGTGAGGTGAACCTTTAGTAAACTGTGCCAATAGGTCCAATTTATCTTGCGGGTTCCTTGCCTCATCGATAGCTTGGTCAAATGCTCTTATACAGTCCACATATTTCAAGGGATCGCCGTCAAATATTGGGATCTTTTTGTTTGGCACATAAGGCGCTTGTGTCTTATACTGTTGTTCTTTCTGTTAAACGTAGCGCTTATCATAAAGCGATTGTTGAAGAGGTGCTTCATTTTGTTGTTGAGGTTTATTTTTACTTTCATTCACATTTGTAAAGTTGTAACTGTTCGGATCTGACGACTTTTCAAATTTCACATCTGGTTTCTGACTCAATCTATTTGGACTGCGATTGCGCCCTTTAAGTGCTTTTAATTTCGCTTCTGATTCTGCAATAGCTGCCTCTAAAGCCAATTGATCTCTTTTAGCTTTTAGCTGAGCTTTTTCAGCTTCTCTTTTAGCTTTCAATTGAGCTTCTTCAGCTTTTCTCTTTATTTTTAACTGCATTTCTTCCAAATCTAGAGCCTGTTGCTTTCTTTGGTTTTCTGCTTTAGCTAACAGCACAGCGTGTGCTGCCTCCTGAGATCTGATGGCACTCATAAAGTCCCGGCTGAACTTGTACTACGTTTACATTTTGCGGAAATTTGGGAGGCTTTGGCTGAATTTACAGCCGAACTTATATGACTTTTACTTTGAATGGAAACCTGTGAGACACTATCTTCTGGCAAGACGTCAGGAAAGTCATTCGTTGTTCTGTAATCCTTGACTTGATTAGCCGAAAAGTCAGGCTGCTGGTTGAGGCTTATATTTTGACGTACTTCAAAAACCCATTCTATCGTATTTTCTGAAAATGTGCGAAAAAATTCCATTTTAGCATCAAAGTCCTTTTGAAGCATTTTCCATATAACTTCATTGCTCTGGAGGGATAAGAATTTGTCGTTTAACCTTTTATATTCCATTCTCATGTTAAGGAACGAGTTTTCGATGATCGATTTTATAGATTCGCAATTAAGTTAATTTCTTTTTAATTCCTTCAGAGCCTTCATCGTATTAGATAATTGTTTGTATTTGCAGTCCATTTCAGACTGAAGTTTAGATGTTAATGAATTGGATGGCTTTATGTCATTATCAAGATGATCTTCCATTGAAACATCCTGATCGTTGGGACTTCCACTCACACCACTGTTACTTTCAATGGGGGTTCGAAATGTTCTCTGGCTCCCGGACTCAGATGCCATGGCGTTGAAAATGCAGGCTTGCTTTCTTTTATGATCCAAGGCAGTTTTAAACTTTCAGTCCTAGGCAGGTTCAGATCTTAAGCAGGTTTCAAAACTTCAGGCAGGTTTTTTAACTTTAGTGTAGCCGCTTTGCGTAAGGTGAAGTCAGGCACGGGTAAGACGCGTGTCAAAGAAATCTCTCAGTCCAAAAGTTCGTTTTAAAAATATTTAGTGAAAGTTAAAGGCAAATAATCCATACAAGAATAAAAAGAAAAATAGTTACACACAAAGAATAAAGGCAAAAAAAAGGAAAATGTATCTTCTATAAACTTAGTTTTTCTTATGAAGCTTTGGTTACTTCTGTACTTAAAGGTTATTTATTTCTTCTTCTGTATGCTTTAAACATACGGTTCAAAACTTAGATCTTTTAATTTACGAGTTACTTTACACTCAAAAGACCCTTAGGCCGTTGGCACTTAGATATGCGCCAAGCTCAGTACCGTGCATAAGCACGAACACGAGCATAAAAAGAATTCTTTCAAGGACACGGTTAAAAAACCGTATGCCTCTATACCTTACACAAGGTAAGGCTAAACACTTACTAAAGAACATTGTTTACTCAAAAACTGTTAAGAAATGACAGGAAAATACCAACTCAATTCTATTCACGGATGTTTTAGGAACCTCCCATATTTTATGCATTATCATCCAGTAAATATTGAAATATTGAAATATATGAACAACGCTGCACATCCCCTCTGAGACACACCAAATTGGAGGACCTTCAGCCAATGAATCATTCAGCAGAAGTGGGGCAAGAAACGTGATGGGGTGGTCCTTTATACCAATGACAATACACCTGTATAGTGCCTTACTGGGACTGGGACTGCCATGTCAAAAGTTTTCTTTCTTTTCAGTCATTCTGGTGTGCATTCAGACCATCATGTGTTTATTTATTTAAACAGTTTCTGTCTAATTTCCCTTTTGGGAACAAATAAATAGAATTTATAATAATATTATAATAAAGATATCTATCTATCTATATGGAAATGATCTTCATGGAGGAGCCATCAGAAAGAATGCTTACCTTCAATTTAAAACTGAATGCTATGGACAGACAGATGAAGTTAAGATTACGGCTGCTGTTTGATTAAAAAAAAAAAATGTGATTAATCACATGATCAATTTTTTTATCGAAATGAACTACCAAGTCAAGCCAAGTTGGGCAGCATGCACTGGTACAGTGTGTTGCTGCACCCACTACACGGTGAAACGACTTGGGATCCTGGTTGGCAACCCCCCAGGCAGACACGGAGTCCAGTCCCGTGCTCCGGAAATGACCCTCTATCTTCCGCAGCCAGGTGTTATGTGGGCGACCCCTTGGCCTGGTCCAGCCACTTGGGTCCCCAACAATGAAGATCCTACGAGTTGGATCACCCTCAGGGAAATGTGCCACATGGCAATGCTGTATTTGACGCTCCCTCACAATGCAGGTATTGTACCTCATTCCGGACTTCATGAGCAACACAATGGTACCCAAAGATTTTTCCGGAGAGACACAGTATCAAAGGAGTCCAGTCTCCTTCTCAGGTTACTGGATAGTGTCCATGTCTCGCAACCATATAGCAAGACAGGTAGCACCTGGACTCTAAAGACTTGGACCTTCATCCTTTTGCATAAATATCGGGAGCACCACACACCCTTTTCCAGTGACCTCATGACCCTCCATGCTCTCCCAATCCATCTACTGACTTCACAGGAAGAGTCACCAGACACATGAATGTCACTGCTGAGGTCAGTAAACCTCTCAACAAGGTCAACACTCTTTCCGCAAACAGACACACTGCTGATGGCCATGCCCAAGAGGTCTTTAAATGCCTGATTCTTGGTTTTTATCAGGACACTCGCAAGCCCAGACACTCAGACTCCTCACTCAGTCTCTCAAGCGCCCCCGATCAGAGCCTCCATTGGCTCTGCGAAGATCACAGCATCGTCAGCAAAGTCAAGATCTGTGAATCTTTCTTCACTAACAGATGCCCCACCACCGCTGGACCCCATGACCTTGCCCAACACCCAGTCCATACAAGCATTGAGCAGAGTAGGAGCAGAACACACCACTGACGAATCCCAGAATCAACTGGTAAAAACACAGAGGTTCTGCCTCCACTCTGCACAGAACTCACAGTACCAGTGTACAGGCCGGCCATGATATCCAGCAACCTCAAGGGGATCCTGCAAACTCTTAGGATGTCAACTGAGTTGAACGCTTTGTGAAAATCAACAAAGGCTGCAAAGAAACTCTGCCGATATTCACGTTTGTGCTCCATGAGAACCCTCAGTGCCAGAATGCGGTTGATGGTAGACTTCTTAGGTGTAAAACCGGACAGTTCCAGTCGCTGGTAGGTAGGTGAGCAAGTGATCATGGATACTATTGAGGATGACCCTAGCAAGGATCTTACCTGGCACCGAGAGCAGTGTTATCCCCCTGTAGTTGCTGTAATCCAGGTGATCACCCTTCCCTTTCCAGATAGAGATGACAAGTCCCATTTTCCAGTCAGTTGGGATGATGCCAGTAACCTAAAATGGAAGCAAAGATTGCTTGCAATGCCAGAAGGACAGCCTTACCACCAGCCTGGAGAAGTTCACCCTGGATACCACAGATCCCTGCGGCCTTTCCCCCCCATCAGCTGGTTCAATCTCAAACTACCCATTAATTGCAATTTATCATATTTCTTTCAGGCTTTTTAATATTTTTCTATAAAGCAGAATTAACTCAGTGTATAATTTATAATAGAAAAACAATTTTAATAATGACTTGTGTATGCATATTAAATTACTTAGCTTATTGAGCACATCTGTGTACTTGAATAAATAGTCAAACACCATCAACAGCTCAAAATTAAGACGTAATTGATTTTCTGAGAATTTATTCATCCAGTTGCTTAAGCATACCAGTTTATTTTCACTGATTATTTCAGATGGGATATCCAGATACGGAAAAAAAATGTTCACATGAGACCAGAGTTGAGAAACACCTCTTTTAGATTGAACATACTTGCATTACTCATCATCTACAAAAATGTAACTAAATATGTGATATAGTTACTTATTATAAAATATAATTCATTACAAACTGTGCTTTTCCTGTTCCGTTATGTTCTTTTTCTAGTACAAACATGACACCCATACTTTCAATCAAAATAAATCTGTTTCCTGGACCAAATAGTAAAAAAGAAATATTGCAGCATTCATTACTACTCCATTCCAGATTAAGATAATAACATAAAGTAGGAGAGACTGAAATAAAATCCTTTTAGAAATGTATCATGGTTATGGATCATGAAGTATAGCCTGAGAGAGTTATTCATTTACAACGTAGATGTTTAAAATTGCACATTGTTATAGAATTTATTATTTATGAATGACTTGCTGTCCCCCATGGCTTCGCCCACGTAGTAGTGAAACGGGACAAAAATCAATAAACAAGCAGCTATCGCTATCTAGGCTGTGGCGAGGTACACTCCAGAGCGTAGCTGCAGGTAGAGCGACTCGAATGGAGGCTCACGTGTCAGTGAGGAGGGCCCCACCTGGCTCCCTCACTCCTGACGTCACTCCCCCCCCGGCCCACAGCCTCTGCTTCAGATTAGGGCGAATAAATTACTCCTGCAAGCAAACTATGATTCTTAGCATGATGACAGAAGTTGCAAAAATCAACCACAGTGTTCAAGCAAATTACAGAAAAAAAAAACCAGATCTAAATCTGTTAAGTATTTCTCTCATGAAAAGCGGACAGGACAGACATAAAGACAGACAGACAAATGTTGGATTGTATATATACAGAGTTAAAACAAATCTAAATAACTATCTTAACCTTCAGCCCAAATGGATGGAAATATAAGCTCGATCAGTTTGTATTGATTATTGCCTGCATTTGTTGGTTCCAGTATACCAGCACATAATGTAAGTTATAGAGTAGGGTACATTATGTAAGTTATAATTATTTTAGCACTAACAACAACAACATAGCACGTCTGCTTTGGTGGAGCCTCAGTTACCTTTACGGGTTCAAGCGATTCCTCTCTGTGTCATCTGCTTTTTGGCTACTTGGACCTGCGTAGTAACTGCACCGTGCTCTTTCAGGTCAGATATCATTCCTATTTGCAATTTGTGGGTGTCAGCAATCATCACAGTTTTTACTTTTTAATCTCTGTTTATCATTAGGCAGAACACAAAGACTCATAGCCGGCTACAAAAACATATTTGCAAGCTGTGATTTTTGCCAAAGGAGGTGTTACGAAATCATGACTTAGTGGGTTACACAAATTTTAGCAAATGTCACATTTGAATTATTGTTTTTTACATGTTTCTAGTTCATCAGGTAGAGCGCAAATGTTCATTAACATTTTCAAAACATTGTTTTAGTTTGCTTGCTATCAAAGCTGTACTTACTATTTTTACTTCAAATGTCCACTAAAAAGCAATTTGCCATGGATGTCCAAACTTTTGCCTGGAATTGTTTTTCCTAATAATCTACAGGGAGAAAACAATTTGCCTTTAAATTAATAAAAGAGCCGCTGGAATGAGGAACAAGTGCAGAAAGCTAAGAAAATGAAAAAGGCAGAGGTTTAATAAAAACATGCATGGTGAGATAAGCATTGAACTTTAAATTAGCAAAAGGGCCGACGGAATGAGAAATAAGGGAAGAAGGCTGAGAAAATAAGAGAGGCAGAGCTTTTACAGAGGCTGCAGTGCCGCTAAGATTCACACCACTGCAAAGATAGTGACTTATTTATTTTTTTGGTGGGGACCCCAGGAATGCACCCAGCTCACTCACACACAAATAGATTAAATAATAATTAAATTGAATATACGAGGTGAGATGCAAAAATAACCGGATTGGTAAAAAAAATATATTTATTGATGAATTACAGCATTGTAAACATTGTCACCTTCTATATACTCCCCCTCCCGATCTCTACACCGCTCCATACACATCTTTCATTGATTGAAACAGTGCTGGAAGTATTCTTGCTTGAGGCTCTTCAACAGGTTTGCCTTTTCTGTCTTCATTTCATCCACTGAAGAAAAATGTGTTCCCTTCAGGTCACTTTTGATTTGTGGGAACAAGTAAAAATCACCGGGAGCTAAATTGGGTGAATAGGGAGGATGATCCAGGTATTGTATTGTATTTACCTCCTTTTTTTTGACACCCACTGCATGCCCAGCCTATCTGGAAAGGGGTCTCTCTTTGAACTGCCTTTCCCAAGGTTTAATCCATTCTTTCCCTACAATGTTTTTTTTTTGGGAGTTTTTCCTTGTCTTCTTAGAGAGTCAAGGCTGGGGGGCTGTCAAAAGGCAGAGTCTATTAAAGCCAATTGCGACACTCCTTGTGTGATTTTGGGCTATACAAAAATAAATTGTACTGTATTGTAAATTGAATCTGGGTACCATGTCCATCTTCAGATGAAAGATCCAAAGTGGACAAATGATGGACCAGTATGACCCTCCAGTGACTACGTTTTTTGATTGTTCATTCGCTGACCCTCTGTACGATGAGCTTCCTGGCTGACCCCTTTCAGCTGCAAGTGAGTTGAAATAAACTGCTGAAGATGTTGTGATGGTCTTTATTATAAAGTGAAATGTAGGAGAAAAAGATGATATTTACATCCCCATCATAAGGTTATCCAGACCTGAGAGCAACATTTGACACCACAGAACTCAGTGCTCCCCCTGATGCTTGATCCATGGCATTCCACAGGGAGGCACCGTACCCTGCTCCTGTGCCCACTTTGGCCTTTCCAGGCTTCACCCAGCAACAGCTCACCATCCTCCCACCACCGCCAATCGCTGGCTCCACCTGGTAAGAGGACACTCCAGAGCCTAACGATCACTCCTGTTCCCTGGTTGCTCAGCATTAGTGATCCATGTGCCCCCCTCCTGAGCGCTGGCCACGTTCGACCTTCTGGGGCACCATTCCCGTTCGCCTGCTTCTCTCTAAGGAGTGGCTCACTCCCACTCCTGCCTTTCTCTCTAATCCTCTTTCATTCTTTCTTCTGTTTCTTTATTCTCATGCCGGCTTGCTCTTATAAGGCTTCATGGGCGTAGCCTCTCAATCGCACACCGCAGGAATCAAATGAAGCAATTGAGAAAGATTGCGCCTTCACATGCAGGTGTGTCTCGCCCCAATTACTCCACCAACTCATCACAGCTGCGTGAGCACACCCATGGAGAAGGAGCCAGCCAATTGATTATTTAATAAAAACAGCAACTCTTTTTGAGCCGTGGGCCCGCTATACCACAATTTGTTATGAAAGTGGACATCTTCTTCTTCTTCTTCAGTTTTTCCCATTTCATGCGGGATTGGTGTGCTTAATCAACTTTAGACAAACAGCTCGGTCCAGCAGCTCCTCCTCTGTCAGACTCTTTTTCTTCAGATCTTCTTCTGCTTTCTCCATTCACCTCCGCTTCGGCCTCTCTCACTTTCTGTTCCCACATATTCCTTGTTTCTCCTTATCACGTGCCCATACACATTCAGCCTACCTTCCTGCACTTTCTTAGATTTCTCTCCCTCTTTTGTTGTACCTCTGATTTTCAGAGGGGACTGGGCGGTCTCATGGTCTGGAATCCCTACAGATTTTATTTTTTCTCCAGCCGTCTGGAGTTTTTGTTTTTCTGTCCCCCCTGGCCATTGAACCTTACTCTTATTCGATGTTAATGTTGATTTATTTTGTTTTATAATTGTGTCTTTCATTTTTCTATTCTTTAATATGTAAAGCACTTTGAGCTACTGTTTGTATGAAAATGTGCTATATAAATAAATGTTGTTGTTGTTGTTGTTTCTTATTCTGTCAATTTTTTGTAACTCCTGTAACAGACAGCTGGGGCTTCTACCCAGCTGAGATGCCTTCATGAGGGAAGGACCTGGGGCTTAGGAGAGTGCCATGGGTTTGGAGCTTGGAAGCTCAGCCCTGTTGGGGCCCGTGGTCACCGATAGAGAATGACAGTAAGTGCTGCCGGAAGAAGTTCATGGCACACCTGGAGCACTTCTGGGTGCTCTATAAAAGGAGCCACCTCACTCCAATTCAGAGAGCCAGAGTTGGGATGGAGAGTTTGATGCTTGCCTGAGGAGGAGTAGAGGTGGAAAGATAGAGGGAAGAAGTGCTGTGTGCTGTGTATTTCACTGCTTATTATGCTTATTGTGCTTTATATAGGTGGGAAACCAAAAAAGAAAGCGTTTCCCACATTTTAATAAAAGCTTTGTGATTGCCGGACTTGTGCTAGTGTCTGTTGTGTCGGGTGTTGTGGAGTTGGCGCGTCCTCTGGTGGTTACACTCCACACATCCATCTCAATATTTTCATTTCTGCCAAATCCAGCTTCTTCCTGCTGTTTTCCTTTTCCTGCCCATATCTCACCTCCATCTATCATTGGTGGTCTTACCACTGTTTTAAAAACCTCATCTTCAACTTTCGCCTTAATTTTTCCATCACACAAAACTCCAGATTCCTTCTTACAATTTCTTCAGTCACAGTGCACTCCATGGGTTATATCTGCATCTGGGTTTCCAACTCATACTACCCCTGATCCTCGATATTTAAATGTATCCACTCTTTTTTCAATAGCGCTCCCTGCAGGTGAATTTCTGATTTACGCAAAGCAAGAACCCATCTATAATGGATTCCAGCCCCCTTCGCTTTCTACACATTTTATTGTATTGTACATTTCATTTTAATTTACCATTTTGTACTTCAGTCTGCTCTCAATAGCCTATAATGACTTTTGCTGCCCAAAGGAGTCACTACAGCCAGTAATTATTTAGAGAGTGTATGTAAAGGTGGTGCACTCGTACTTGGGGGACCACATCGATGACTGGTCCCATAACTCAGAGAAACTGGAGAAGAAAGAGAAGACCAGGCTCCTTTTTCTTAGGAAACCATGTTCCATTAATGTGGGTCGTGTGTTCCTTTACAAGGTCTGCGACTTTGTGATGGCCAGTGTGTGCTACCCCAGTAACATCATTTCAAGCGAGGCCCACCAAATCATTAAGCTGATGCTCAGTTATTGGAGCCCCTCCAGACCTGCTGGAGGTAGAAGTGGAGGGAAGAGTGAAGACAAAATGGATAACCATTATGAACCATGCTGCATGTCTTCCCTAGTCTTTCTCATCTTTCAGCCAATGAATTACTAAGCAAAAGTGAGTGAAGAAACACAACTGGGGCTCCTTTATGTTAAAGATAAGAATCACCATAATGCCTCACTCTGACTCTGACTGCTCTTTTTCTTTTTAGGCACGTCAGAAGTTTTCTTTCTTTTTTGTAAAGAAATTTCAGAGAGTTGTTATCATTTGTTATATTTATTGCGCTTCTGTAAGAAGCTAAATTTCCCACTAGGGAAAGATAAATCGAAGCTAGCAAATTCCACATTCTGAAATGTCATTAAGAAACAGCAGTTAAGAGGAACTGTGAAGGTCAAGACAAGATCCGGAACACCACAAACACTGAGAGATAGGAGAGAAGGAAAGGAAAGCAAAAAACCCCTGTATGACTGCAAGGGACCTGCTGAGAAAGGAGACGTAGCCTTCAAGGAAATCGAACCTGTAATCTCGTCACAAAACAACACCACACCAGCCGCATCTGACAGAGGCATTTTAGGACCAAATGCTATGGGCAGAAGAAGCTGAAATCAAACTCTTTGGCTGGGCACATCCACAAACATAAAAGGAATAACATTTGAAGAAAAGAATTATGTATGGAAGATCTGTTAGGGTTTGGGGTTGTGTGACAGCCAATGCCACAGGAAACACAATGCGAGTGCAGGAAACAATGGAGTCCACTAAATAACAAAAAAATCCTGAAGGAGAATGTCAGATAGTAAGTGAGGAAACTGAAGCTGAAAAAGACAACACTCCAAGACACCCTTAGAAACACACTAGGAGGAACCTTGAGAGACACAAGGGGAACATTCTGGAATGGTTAGATCTGAAGATCACTGAGAGTCTGTGGATGGATCATCAACGGGCTGTGCATGCGACACAACACAAAGCATATCTGAAAGAAAGAACATGGAAACACTCCCCAAATCTTTGACATCTATCTATCTATCTATCTATCTATCTATCTATCTATCTATCTATCTATCTATCTATTTATCTATCTATCTATCTATCTATCTATCTATCTATCTATCTATCTATCTATCTATCTATCTATCAAAAGAGCTTCTCTAAAAAGCACAAATTTATTATTATTTTTTTACAATATAATGTTATTTCATTCACAAGATGGCAGTAGAATACTCACATCACAGTTATTTGGGCTTAGCACTGCCTATGCCATCAAAACAGGTTACCCCACGTACCACTCAGGCTTAAACGTTATTTCACAGAATTCCAAGGCTGAGTGACATTTAGGTTTAACACTAAGGAGCTTTTGCATAGTATTGTGCCTTAGGATTTGTCCAGTATGGAAAGACACTCTATTAAAAGTTCCTAATGAAAGTACACAGTCATTTTTGTAAATCTACTGGGACATCAATGAAACAACAGGAGAGTTATTTGACTCTTCCTTCATAGTTTTATCTGCCCATTCCTTTGCGTTTGATACTGTATCGTTTTAGCTTTGTCATCCTTGAGGTGACACACCTAGGACATTTTAATTATAAAGTTTGTTTTCTCTATAATCACTCCGGTAAGCCACATCACATTGTCAGATTTTTGACGTCAAAGTATAAAAATGAAATGACTGGCATAACCCCCGTGCGTGTTGAACCAGTTTCCTTGGTTTCCAATGTTTAAAGTAGAATGAGCAGTAATTATTTCAATTAACCAACGACATCAGAGGTTCTCACGCCACCAAGCATGGCAAAGTTTTTATTTTTTTTATTTCTTGTTCCTTTATGTGTTAACATTTAAGCAGCTAAGACGACAAAAGAAGAAAACGAGTGAGGGCCTCTGATTAAACTGATGTCTGGTCAACCGGCAGTAGACACTTTTTAATCAGAACAAATTTGTTTTGCTTGAGTGAATTTTTCACCTTCTGCACAGCAAAGCTTTTACTGAGCAATGTCTAAAAAAATGCAATGCCTACCCTTTAAATAATAATAAAAAAGCTTATTTTTCAAAAAAAAAAAAAAAGGCTGTTCCCAAGTGGAGAGCAGATTCGTGTCTTTGTAATTGAATGTGTGAAATGTGAATTGTGACGATTACAGCCTGCAGCACAAAGAGACGATCCTCATTTCACCTTTATCAGTGCGCCACACACCGCAATCCCAAACACTGAGGTCGACAGGCACCAAAGCCCTGCATAACTAAAGGATTTTAGGAAGTCACCACACCTGTCACCTCTGCAGCCCACCCTCAGCTAGCGGCTATATTAAAACTCTGCCACTGCTCTCAAATGTCGGGGTGGACCATGCGTATCTCTCCATAGACGTCTGAATTCCATCCATCCACCCATCCAATCATTTTCCAACCTGCTATATCCTAACTACAGGGTCACGGGGGTCTGCTGGAGCCAATCCTAGCCAACATAGAATGCAAGGCAGGAAACAAACCCTGGGCAGGGTGCCAGCCCACTGCAGGACGTCTGAATTAAATTTCTTAAAGGGCTCATAGGCCACAAACAGATATAATTTTATTTGTTCACAAGGGGAAATCTGGCTTTTTTACAGAAGCTGTTTAAATAAATAAATACATAAATAAGCAGATAATAAATATACACACACAATATGGTCTGAACACACACCGGAATGACTAAAAAGAAAGAAAACGTCTGTCTTGGTGGTTACAGTCCCAGTGAGGCGCTATACAGGCGTATTGCCTTTGGGTATAAAGGAGCATCAGTTGCATTTCTTGACGCACATTTGCTGAATAATTCATTGGTATAAAGTCCTCAGTTTTAGATAAAAATGTATTAAATTAGATAAACTAGGGGTCTCCTTGTTTCGCTCGTCCACCCCTGGATTTGGTTATCTGGATATACAATTTAAAGAGATTGATATTTTCATGGGAATTGTTACATACTCTTTCGATTCTATGTTGCATCGCTTCTCCGTGATCATAAACATACACCTGACCGAATTATGGTTTCTTCGAAATTAAACTTGTAATAGCTTTAAATAGTGTGTGACCACAGATTCTAATAGCGTATGGTCCTGAATCGTGTAAATCTACTTTTTGAGAATTGAATGATGTGAATGCGAAAAGATTATAGTAGACTCGGATATTTTGCGTTTGAATGGTGTGGTAACGCCAGACATAACAGACCAAGGTCCCAGCACATCACAGACTTTATTTAAGTGGGGAAGCGCTTTTCCCTCGCTACCCACAGCAGCACAGTACAAGTAAGCACAGGGAAACCCCAAACGCACAGTCCCTTTCTTTCCTTGTCTCTTCTGCCTCCACTCCTCCCTCAAGCTTTGTCTCCCACCTCTCGACTCTGGCTTGGCCTCTGTTATAGAGCATCCTGAAGTGTTCCACGATCTCGTTCCAGTATGGCATTCTCAACGTGCCCCCTGGTGGTGGCCACGGGCCCCAGCAGGGTTGAGCATCCATGTTTCAAGCCCATGGCAATGTAACACGCCAGGGGGCCTGCCCTCTGTCATCCCGGGGGAGGTACTGACCTGTGCAAGCTCCTCCCCACAGTCTTTCCGTTATTGAGGCGTCCCAGCCATGTAAGACTCTCAACTCTCTGTTATCCAACTGGGAGGCATCCATAACTGAGGGATCAGGGGAGAGGAGCTTGCACAGGTCAGTACCTCCCCCGGGATGACAAAAGGCAGTGCCCCTGGCTTGCTACACCGCGCTTACCCATTGGGTCAGTCAATCAGATTGGGAGTGTCTGTAGACTAACATGTTCAGGGCTCTCCAATGATGTTAGTCGGGCTGAGCTTTGGTTGGGCCAGACAAGGACAGAGACTTGTCCCAAAGCCACTCTGGATTTCAAAATACACAACAGTTTTTCTTGACTACAATTTTAATTTATGATTAAGCTTTGTTGCTAGGTGGGTTTGATGGCTCAGTGCTGACTTTCACCATCTGGCAGTTTGGGGGAACATACAGTTCTGACAGCCATTTACCTCCTCTCCTTCCATTTTACTGCGGTTTCACGTGGACAGTGAAGCTCATACATCCCTTTCCCCAGCCACACTTGCCAACTCATGCTGAGGGAAACCAAGGAATTCCCAGACCATCTGTATTCCTTCCAGAGAGCCTTGGGTCTTCCCCGAGGTCTCCCCCAAGATCATTGTGCCCATAAAACTGGCATAAAACCAGACGGCCCACAGGAGGCATATGAAGTAGTAACGCTATAGCAATAAACAATATTGTTGTTACTGATGAGATGCTTCCAGATTTTGCTTCCATATCTCCATCGTCATTTTCTGCACACGTCTTACTAATTTCAATCCCCTTGCTCAGTTGCTCCACGTGAGCCTTGCTGGCTCCTTTTCATCTAATTATTCATCAGCTGTCCCACAGGACACACCGCAGGTAATATCAGCTTCTGTTTGGTTTAGTTAATTAAAACTGTTTTTTTGTTTCAC
The DNA here is from genome assembly GCF_016835505.1 of Polypterus senegalus. Taxonomy (NCBI): domain Eukaryota; kingdom Metazoa; phylum Chordata; class Cladistia; order Polypteriformes; family Polypteridae; genus Polypterus; species Polypterus senegalus. Next base: position 1,923,250 of record NC_053164.1, on the reverse strand, counting down.
TTTTGCTAATTGTTCATAGAAAATTAAATGATGAGGTTCAGAAGGCATTTAGCCAACAACATACAGCTTTCGTAGTAATGTGCTTGCCCGGTAACGTCAACTAAACCACAAAACATCAAAAACAAAAATAAAATGAATAAAGTCAATTCAGGTTATCAACTACAAGGCTAAGCGAAATCCATTAAAAAAAAAAAAAAAAAACTCCACAAACATCAGTCAAGACCACGTCAGGGACACAGAAGTCAGCTTCGGCTTCTTTATAATTTGTAAATGTTGGCATAGCTTGAAGTTTCATAACAATGGGCTTCCCTGAATGGTACACCAATATAAATATATTCTGGAGAAGTTACGAAAGAGGGGAGAATCGATGGAAAAAGTGATAGATAGATAGATAGATAGATAGATAGATAGATAGATAGATAGATAGATAGATAGATAGATAGATATGAAAGGAACTATATAATAGATAGATATGAAAGGCAGTATATAATAGATAAACATGAAAGGCACTATATAATAAATTTTAAACAGACCTTTATTAACAATTATAACACAATTACAGTAAAATTTACAGCCAAAATTCAACAACATTTAAAAACAAAATTTTCCTACTCACACTTTAGTACTAGACATTCATTTTTCATGGAGCATTAAACATCATTTACAGCCCAGATTTCTCTAAATATATCTAATTGATTAATTAGTTTAAAATATGCAAATTCTATACAAAAAGGACCTAAAACATTAACAGGGTGTCAGTAGTTTTCGGATCTTTATCTCTATATCTTCTTGTTTTTAAAGTTGCCATCTTGGCCTGGCCTAACAAAAATTGCAAAGTAAACATTGTCTTTTACAAATTCTTGACAAAGACATTCCAAAATTATAAATGAGTTCATTAAATATGATTCCCTAATCCTTCAGCAATGGTTTTAATCTGGTACAATACAGAAATAAATGATAAACTGTTTCTTTCTGAAGGCAGAATGGCCACTGAACTGTTGTGCAGGCACCAATGGTTTTTAAGAATGAACTGGTGCCCTCTGCTCCATGTAGAATCCTCCACTGCAGGTCCCCAACTCTTTTCTCAATAGGTGGTTTATATAAAGTCCTCCATGCTGGAGATGTCATGTCATGCAGACACAGAGTGTTCCTCCAGAGGGTATCAGTCATCTCCTTCAAATTCATAAAATGGGATATTTTAAGACACCATTTATACAATTCATTTTTTAAAAAATCTTGGAACAAAATTCCATTTATGTGATTAATTTTTAAAATTGAGTTTTTAGGACTGATAAAATTTTTAACATTCGGTTTAAATGTAATGTCACATTCAGGAGGTTCTGCCTCTTTTATGAGAACTCCAGAGATATAATCCTCACACAGAGGACCTGCACCCAATTGCACTAAAGAGACTTTAAGTTTGTTAATAATTGACCCCCCAAGACAGACAGCCTTAATTCCGAGCCCACGTGCCACAGCTGCCCCAGACTTCCACTGGTTGCCGACCTGATCAATAAAGTTAGCTACTCTGGTAAAGCCTTTGTCCATAAGCAGGGAGTTTAAACTAACCGAGTCAAACTCCAAGATTGGATTCCATACTACTGGTTCTTCAAGTAACCAGAAGACTGATTCCAGATTAATTCCCACTCTATTTTAGTGTGCCAAATTAATAACATGTTGCGGTAAAAGGTGGGCAGCACAGATAGCGGCAATCGCTTGATGTCAATGAAAAGGAGTTGGCAATCAAAATTAAGATTTCCGACCCTATGAAAAAAAGCGAACGCCAAACTCCTCCACAGTAAAGGTTGACTGGCGAACAAGAGACGCTGTAAATCTGTCAGCCTAAAAGCTTCAATTTTGCACAGAATGTCCACCAAGCCCTGACCACCTTCATCCACAGGCAGATGTACCACACTGTGTTTAACCCAATGAAGTCTGTCACAAAAAAAAAAATTCAGCAATATCCTCTGAATTTCTTTTAATAGCCAAAGTGGAGGATCTGCACACCTAAATTTATGCCAAAGTATTGAAGCAATTAAGCTTCAAATTATTAATAATAAGCATTATACCCAGAAAAGAGAGCTTGGCGACCACCCATTTCCATTTCTTCAGTCTCCCCTGAATTTGATCAATTAAACTCTCCCAGTTATCAGCTGTGGCTCCAGATTTCCCAATGTAAATTCCCAGATGTTTAAATACATTAGAGTTCCATGTTAAATCACTTGGGAGGCTTGGGGGAGGACAGTCCCAGTTGCTCATCAGAAAGGCATTACATTTGGACCAGTTGACCCTGGCAGATGACACCGTTTGAAATACCTGTAAACAGTCCTGCAGCAGGACAACATCGTCAGGTTCAGTGATGACAACTGTGACATCATCAGCATATGCCATCACCTTAAAGGATGCAGTGGGACACACAGGCAGTGACAGGCCGTGAAGTTATTGGCGAAGTCTGTGGAGCAGGGGCTCTATGGACAGCGAGTATAACATACCGGACAGTGCACACCCCCGACGAATGAAAATGGGGCTCCCAATCCTCCATTAATTTTTAAAACACTAATTTAATATATCCTAGAAAGGTCTCACCAAAACCAAACCTCTCTAGAATTGCAAATAAATACTGGTGGTCTACCCGGTCAAAGGCCTTCTCTTGATCCAATGAGATGAGACCTGCCTTAAACCCAAAAATCTCAGAGGCAGATACCAAATCCCGCACAAAGAAAATGTTATCAAAAATGCATCATTCAGGGACATAGTATGACTGATCGAAGGCCACCAAGCAGTTCATGACAGTCCTCAGATGAGCCAACGCTTTGGAAAAGATTTTATAGTCTGAGCAGAGCAGGCTGACCGGTCGCCAGTTTGTCATGTTTCAGAGATCCCCTTTTTTAGGTAAAAGAGTCAAAACAGCTCTCCGACAACTCACAGGAAGTTATTTATCCCTTTTTTGGGTGGTCCTGAGAGGAGTGCGTTACAGTAATCTAGTCGACTGAAAACAAAAAAGTGTGAACTAATTTCTCAGCATCTTGCAATGTAATAAGAGGTCCAACTTTTGCTATATTTCTTAAGTGAAAAAATGGACCACTCCGTTGGGCCCTTGTTCAAGGCCCTTAACCTGCAATTGCTCCATCCTGGGTATGACGTTAATCTTCATCCAGCTCTAGAAGCAGGTCCTCCGATGTAGAGGGAAAACTTAGGTGTTGGTGGCAGGATTGGCACTCCAGCCACCGTAAAAAATCTTCACCCTGTTTCAATGTGGTGCTGTGGTGTCACCCGTTACACAGCTGCACTCAGATCTTAATCTGGGTGGTTTGCCATGTGGGTGCAGCAATGCTGTGTGATCAGCGCATACTCCCAACCTCTCTATTGACTCTGACCTAAATTTGAAATCATATATTAATCAAATTACTAGGACAGCATTTTTTTTACTTAAGGAATATGGCAGAAGTTTGACTTTACAAGATGCTGAAAAATGAGTTCACGTTCAGTTGACTAGATTCCTGTGATTCATTCCTTACCTATGAAAGACATCAATCAGTTACAGTTAGTGCAACTAGAAAAAGAAAATTTGAGCACATCACACCAATCTTAGCGTCATTACATTGGTTACCCATGTCATTTAGAATTGACTTTAAAATACTACTAATGGTTTACAAAGCCTTAAATAATCTCACTCTGTCCTAGATTTTGGAACATTTGTCCCCTTACACTCCAAGTCATAACCTCAGATTTTCAAATACAGTTCTGCTTATAATTCCAAGAGCCAATCTAAAAAGAAGTGGCAAGGTGACTTTTTGCCGTTATGCACTGAACTAAAATTTTGACTACTTTACCAATAGAAATTCACAATCTATACTGTAGAACAATTTTTTAAAATTGTTGTAAGGGACAGGCGGCAGCCACACCCAGCCAGGACGGCCAAAATAGTGAAGAATGGGGGAAGGCGACTGCTTTATGGCACTGCCTACCTCAAAACACTAGATGGCAACTCCCCTGTTTACAGTGCTGCCCTGGATTCCCACAGGGCACCATGGGACTTGGAGTTCTGTAACTTCTGTTGTGTGCCGTGGGTGCCACCAGGGGGTGCTGTGGAAGAACCATAGGGCATAAGGTTTTCACTTGACCTGGAAGTGCTGACAGATCACTTTGGGCGGAAGACAGACGAAGCTTGTGGGAGGAATGGAAGAGGAAAGACAGAAAGAAGAAGAATTGTGTGTGCTGTGCTGCTTACTTGTGGCTGTAGAGGTGGCAAACACTTTGGGAAGAGTTTCCTTAATAATAAAAAGCTCTCTTGTGCTTTTAACTTGTGCCTGGTGTCTGTCGTGTTGGGTTTGAGGAGCAACAGTGCCCTCTAGTGTCCACACTGGAAAAAACAATAATTTTAAAATGGCCTTTTCATAGATATATTTTAGTTGTATCCTTTTAACTGTATATGGGTATGGAATTATCATTTTCCTCTGGGTTGTGTAATTTCCTACTAATCCCTACTATTCCCTGTGATCTGCACCATCACCGCCTGATCAAGGTACCATGCTGCCCTCCTGTGTTCATGGATTGAATAGCAGGTGTCCCAAATGCCCACATGACCATCATCATCACATTCTTTCATATGAAACCTGAAAATCATGAGGACTTATAGAATGTCCAGTGGAGGCCTTGGAACCCCTGCAGATTTTTTTTTCTCCAGCCTTTTTCTGTCCTCCTAGCTATCCAACTTTTCCTTTGTTACATGCTGTAAATTATTGACTAATCTTGTTTATATTTTATATCAACTTCCTTCTGTTTAATTTTTTAAAGTACTTTGAGCTACATTGTTTGTATAAAAGCGTACTATATAAATAAATGTTATTGTTGATTTTACTGTTGATTCTGATGAAACCAAGCTGGGCTTCATTTCTAGAGAAAACCAGGCATTGCTCATCACCTCTGTAATACTATGCCAACGGTGAAGTGTGGTGGTAGCAGCATTATGCTGTGCAATTGTTTTACAGTGGCATGGAGTGGGAGAGTAGACAAGGTTTGAGGGAAAGGCAAGTAAAGTAAATTACAGAGGTATCCTTAATGAAAACCTGTTTGGAGTGTCCTGGACCTCAGGTTGGGCTTAACACTAGAATTACCAGATCCTACGAAAAAACTCATAAATCTGGCCCACCTTAAATCCCTTTGCACCACTCCGTCAGCGTCTTTTGTCTTGTAAATGTGTCGATAAGCCCAAGCAGCAAGCAGCCTGCGATACTATCCTCCCCAACGCCTCAGAACGGGCAAGAAGTTCTTCCAGTTCCTGCCTTGATTGATTAGAGTCATAGGTATATATGATATTTGGAACATCTCTCTGTTTTTCTGTCAGTACGGCTTTGACATCATGGACCATAAGGTGCATACTAATTCAGTGTGAGTAGGAACACAATAAAACTGAACTAAACAAATTCAAGTGACTGCGATATGAAGAAGGCAAATTAACTAGTGTTTGTGTGTCAGCTTTTATCCCTCCTGATCAGAAAATTTCCAGTTCCATTGTCTCAAAACACCACTCATATCTACAGTTGTTCCCAGTTTCAGATAAAAAGTAACCACATCAGATCTGGGGCAGGGGGTGGGTGTTGTGTCATAATCGTGACTGAGAAAATAAAAGTGAAAAAAAAATTTTGAACTTTTACAAGTTCTATAAATTTACACCAGCTGCTACAGACACAAATCAAATGTAAGTTTTTATTGTATAGTATAAACAAGCTCACTACTCAAAAATGGTACATTTTTGTGGGGGGCGGGGGAGCTGGTTTTGATCTCATGACCTCCAGAATATAAGTCATCAGTGCTAACTGCTCCACCACGGAAGCTGTTATATTGTACTTGTACCTTTTGTGAAAGTGTTTATTTGATATTTGGCCATCAGCCTTCACACATTATACAGTTCATGTGTACATTTTGTCATTTATTACTAAAACATGAAAAACATTTCTGTTTTAACAATGTGTTTACATAGATTGTTGTACACACAGAACACACATGAAATTATTTCCCCTTACAATTCTGTGTAGCTCACTCCCAGAAAATCAATCAAGACAGGAACTGGGAGAACTTCTTGCCGTTCTGAGGTGGTGGGTGGGATGGTATAGCAGACTGCTTGCTGCTTGGGCTTATCGACAAATTTACAAGACAAAAGACGTTGGCAGAGAGGTGCGAAGGTATTTAAGGTGAGCCAGATTTACGGGTTTTTTCATAGGCTGACCAAGGCTTCAACTAAGTACTGAGAAAAGGGTCAGAACATTTGCATCCATTAGATATTTCACTTTTCCATTGGCAGGATTTGTAAAATCCTGTTTTCACTTTGTCATTCTGGGGCCGCTGAGTGAGGCTTGATGAGGGGTAAAAAGAAATTTAAAGGATTTCAACAGAAGGCGGCAACTAATAAAATGTGAAGGGATATGAAGACTGGTTTAGGATTATCAATGGACTAAGTGGCCTGTTCTTAACAAAACTGTCATTTTATTCTGTTTATTCACTTTCAACATACTCTTTTTGTGTTTTTACGTACTTCACGTTACCTTTTTTTTCCACAATAAGAACAAATTTTGAAATCCAATTTCTACCACCCATCTCCACAGCACTTGGTGCTAATTAGATAAAAGCTTTTCTTCCGTATCTAAATTGAACTTTGATCGATTCCATTGTCTGTAAGCTTGAGGCTGGTGTCAGATATGGTAGTCAGTATGTAAAATGGTTTGATTTAACAGATGTTCGAACCCCTGGAGCTCACCAATACTCAGTCTGGTGCCCTGACGTTACGGATAAGGCAGGCAGATATATTAACAAGCTTTATTTATTTTTGTGTGGTAACAGACCAAGATGTGACATAGGCTCTAGTAAACAATTACATTTACATTAATTAAAATGCAACCTTGGCGTGGTTAAAGAAGGCCCTGGCGCCTTGGGTGTTGGCCTTTTCTTTCAGCATTGAAAAACAAGCTGGCACTAGAGAGATAAGGAGTCAGATGTAAATTTAGTTAAAATACTCCACAAAAAAGTACGACAGCCGCAGCAGGAAATGAGAAGTTAAAACAGTCAATTCATTTACTTTTTCCACATTTAATAACTACAGTGGATTCAGAACGTATTCTGTCCCCTTCGCTTTTTGCACACTTTATTGTGTTGTAGATTTACTTTCAAAAGGATAGCTTTGCCATCTTTGCATATCAATGTACACATAATAACCCTTAATGACAAAGTGAAAATATATTTTCAAAAATGGAAATCAAAAACTATATAAACTGCTCAAAAAATTAAAGGAACACTTTAAAAACACATCAGATCTTAATAGGAAAAAAGATTTCTGCTGGATATCTCTACTTATATGGAATGATATGTTAATGTGTTAGGAATGAAAGGATGGCACGTCGTTTGATGGAAATGAAAATGATCAAACTACAGAGGGCTGAATTCAAACACACCCAGAAAATCATCCATCCATCCAGTATCCAACCCGCTATATCTTAACATAGGGTCATGGGGGTCTGCCGGAGCCAATCCCAGCCAGCAAAGGGCACAAGGCAGGAAACAAACCCACTGCAGGCCACACACACTAGGGACAACTTAGGATTGCCAATGCACCAAACCTGCATGTCTTTGGACTGTGCGAGAAAACCCTTGCAGACACGGGGAGAACATGCAAACTCCATGCAGGGAGGAACTGGGAAGTGAATCCAGGTCTCCTTATTGCGAGGCAGCAGCGCTACCACTGCGCCACCGTGCTGCCGCTGCCGCAACCAGAAAATCATAGTAATGAAAAAATGATGTGGCAGGCAGGCAGGTGAGTCCATTGTGCCGAAATTTCATTGCAGCAACTCCAAATCATACTCAGTAGTTTGTATGGCCGCCAAGCGCTTGTATGCATGCCTGACATCGTCCTAAGACTGGAGTTTGAAGCTAAGACTGGAGTTTGTATCACGTGGCTGACGTGTGCTTTGTGCTGACATATGCTTTGCAAATGCTAGAGGCTGTTGAGAGTTTTTGGTGTGTTCTGTGGTGTGAGATTTAAATTTAAAAAAAAAAAATAAACTTGGGTTTTGGTTGCCGATAAGGAACCATGTGGGAATTTTTAAAGCTTTTTTCCCTTTAGAAGTGTTTTTTTTTTTTTGTTTTTTTTCACCTGTACAAGAGCAAAAGTAAGCTGGGTGTTTGGAGGTGCGCTTGGAAAAGTTACTTGAACTGGTATGTGTCCTTGTTATCTGTATTTGAACTAGCATAGAGGAGGCAGGGTAGAAAGCAGCAGTAACTGATATCGGCTTTTGCAAGCAAATAACCTCATCGTCGTAACAGCGATTCCTTAGTTTAAAGGAAAAGAAAAAAAAGAGGCCACGGCTGACTTCAAAGCAGCAAAGGAGAAGGCTCAGCAATGCGTAGGTGAGCGGCCAGCATTAAGATGCCGATCAGGCACAAGGGGCTGTAGGAGCAAATAAAGTAGTAACATTTTATTTATTTATTTGTTTTAGATTGAACAGTCCTTAGCGATCCAGAGGTAGAACAGTTAAGTGGGCGACAGCGTAAGGGTTCATTAATACGGGGAATACAAACAGTGTGAGTGGAGAGCTTATAAGTAAGAGGAGCGCAAAGTTAGGAGAAGAGGGAGAGAAAAGTAAAGTTAACCTCCTAGAAAGACAAATAGCAGGCAGCTGAGAAGTAGAACAGTACAGTACAGGGGACAAGGTGTACAATAGCTGTAGCTACCTTAGTGTTACCATTTAAGTTGAATCATTTAATTTTAAGAAAAGAAAAAAAAAAGTTAAGGCAGTTTACTAATCCTGAATCAAATTTTAATAATGAGGCCTGTGCAATGCAAGTCCTGTTGGATGTTGGACTTTTTAGATGATGGTTTGGAAAAGCCAGTTGTCTATGAGGGCCACATCTGCAGGAGATGCCAGATGATCCAGCACCTCAAGCTCGGGGTCGCTGAACTGGAGGAGGAGTTGGCTGACCTGTGTTGTAATAGGAATTGGCGGACTTGGCCCAGGTGTCCTTAAGAGAGATAGTGTGCACCCCCAAGGTGGCGCTGGAGGAGATTCCAGACCAGACAGGTAGAAATAGATGGGTCACGGTCGCAAGGCGTAAGGTAAAGAGTGCACACTGTCCTGGGGCGTCAACCCCAGAATTAGATGAGTCAAACCGTTATCATGTCCTTGCGGAGCTGGACGGTGACTCTGATAATTCTGAGGTGGTAGGGAGGGTTGAGGAGCCCCAACGGGCCACCTCAAAACCAGTTCCTAATAAGAGAGACGTAGTGATAGTTGGGGACTCAATCATTAGGGGGATTGAAGTACAGGTGTGCTCCAGAAAGAGAGAGTCTCGCACGGTGTGTTGCCTTCCGGGTGCACAGGTGGAGGACCTCACTCCTCACTGGAAGGGTAGATAGGCTCTTGGCCAGAGCAGGGGTGGATCCAGTTGTCATTGTCCATGTTGGAACAAATGACATACATAAAGGTAGTTTGTCAGTCCTGTGATCCAAATTCAAAGAGTTAGGTGCCAAGCTCAGGAGCAGAACTGAAAAGATAGTCTTCTGGGAAGTTCTGCCTGTGCCACACGCCAGTCCAGGTAAGACTGAGGAGATTAGAAGGTTTAATGTGTGGCTTAAATCTTGGTGCAGGGTAGAAGGGTATAGGTTTATGGGGCATTGGGACTCCTTTTGGAACAGATGGGACCTGTTCCGCCGTGACGGGTTACATCTGAACTGGAGGGGCACCAGTGTATTGGGGAGGCGTATGTGTAGGCTAGTCAAGGATTGGGGGTGCAGGGAGTTTAGGACAGGCCAGGTTTAGATCTATGCATGGAGGTACAAACAACAGTGTAGAAATAAAAATGTGTAGCAATGCAAATTCTAAGCAAACATTTAAATGTAGAAGCAGTAGCACATTAAAAATAGCTTGCCTTAATGCTAGAAGTATCAAAAATAAGGTAAGTTGGAGTTGTATGTAGCAGAGCATAATTATGATATTATAACAATAAAGGAAACCTGGCTAAATAACAAAGATGGGGATGAGTGTAACATAGAGGGATACACATTTTTTAGGAAGGATAGACAGAACAGAAAAGGATGTGGAGTTTCTATTTATGCCAAATAGGGTTTAAATGTAAGACCTCTTCAGTTGAATGATGAGCCCCATCTTAGTGAGGACATGTGGCTTCAGCTGGAAACTATTAGGGAAAGAGGTCTTATTTTAGGAGTGTGTTATAGACCACCCAATTCAGACAGTAATTTCAACACACATCTTTTTAGTAATATCAAAAAGGCAAGTTTACAGGGGGATATTATAGTCATGGGGGACTTTAATTATCCAAATATTAACTGGAATAACCTTGCAGGTGGAGGAGCACAAGAGCAGGAGTTTTTAGAAGTAATCAGTGACTGTTTTGTAACACCGCATGTTAAAGCACCAACACGGGGTGAAGCCTGTCTGGATTTAGTATTCTGTAATAATCAGGACAGAATTGAGGGTGTAGAGGTGATTGAATCACGAGATATAACACACTTGACTTGGTGGCGATCCGTGAGCATGTACTGTACAAGGCATGCACGGTAAGCACTAAGAAAAGAAGAGTGTTCTTTGCTCAGCTTGCAGAGGAGCTTCGTCGTCGCTTCTTACAAAAAAGGCGATGGATAAAGCAAAAGAGGATGCAACATCGACAAGCTTTTGTTCCAAGACTGCCGCTTCCCCAGGAAAGCAAACTCAGTCAGTGTCAGGCGCCTCTTTAGTGTATGTTTTTATTAAATGATAATAATAATAGCAGCTCACTTACTCAAAGTTACTTCAGTTACTTCGAGCTTGCTAAGCAGGAGCTTTTCCATAATGTCATCTGAGCAGATTCATTGGATTGGAGCAGCGTCACGACTGTGACAACTGGTTGACAATCAAACACACCCGCGTATCCGAACATCTTTTACTTTGTACTGACTGATAGTTGGGTTTCAGCAACGTGTCAATTGAAGGATTTCTTTTACTTTGGTTTAATCCTTGAAGAGAAGCCTACTTGTTTTGTTCCACCTTTTGTGAAAGTGTTTCTTGGATATGTGGGCTTCACACATCCTACACTTCTCGTCAAAATTTCCTCTGTCATTCTACACTTACACAGATCGTTGAAGACACGGAACACAATTGACATGTATGTATTTCAAATCATGGTATTTCATTACATATAGGGGGTGGTCCAGATCTAATTATGCAATTTTCATTACACTATAACTTACTCATTTCATAGAAAATCACCCGAAAAATCATGGATCACGGAGAAGTGTGCGAACTGACGACGTGAAGAATGGTCTTCGCACCGAACAGGAATCGTCCCTACAAACAGATAAACACTTCAACACAAAATTGAACTGTGGGGATTGCAGTAGGGCGATGCCATCATTTGACTGAATTGGGGGTTTGGTGGGGGTTGTGTAGCCGGCTGCATTCTACTAATCCACACATTTACAAAACAAAAGCGGGCTGACAGCACAGGGATAAGGAGCTATGAGCTTCTTGGCGTATGAAAATTTAAGGAGGTCAGGGACAACAAAAAAAATCGTCAGCTTCAGGGATTCTAGTGTTAAACACCTTCATTGGCTTGCTGTAAAGTTCACATTGATTTAATTTTTTTTTTACGTACCTTCAAAGCACTTCATAACCTTGATCTATTTTATCTCTCAGACCTCATACATGCTTGTGAAAAGAACAAACTCGACACACACAAAAAGGTTTGGGGCAGCCATCCATATATTGTGCCTGGCTGCAAGTGGGTTTTGATAGCGCACTCATGTGCATTTGTTTGAGTCCTGAATTGAACTGATGTAATGATGAAATGATGGTGGCTTTAAGGACCTAAAACGGAAGTGACATCGTCCATGGTCGGAACTGGAAGTGACATCATTGGTGGTGTGTCTGGTAGGTTGTCCCATATCTGGCCTGCAGAGATAACAGAAGTGGGATTAGTGCACCCTGCCACCTCCTGGCCTGGTGGGTAATTACCTTGACTTGTTCCACTCACCTTCCTTCTACTCGCACATACTGTATGTGACAATGTTTATACACCTAACCACACACTTAGGTCCTCTAAATATGGTCTTCTCACCATGGGCTCCAGAGCGCTTATTCGTAGTGCTCCTCGTCTCTGGGACTCACTACCACAAAACATTCGGGACTCAGATTCCCTACACATTTTCAAATCTCGTCTTAAGACTGTTTAGATTAGTTTACACTACATCACCTCAGGCTGTATTCTTACTGCTGTATTTTCAGTTCCATAGATATACGTCTATGTGTATGCCAACATGCATGTTTGCTTTTTTTTTGTCTGTTTTATGATTTTATTGTTTGTACGGTGTCTTTGGGTGTTTAGAAAGGTGCCTTGAAATCCATCCATCCATCCATCCTCTTCCGCTTATCTGAGGTCGGGTCGCGGGGGCAGCAGCTTAAGCAGAGAGGCCCAGACTTCCTCTCCCGGCCGCTTCTTCCAGCTCTTCCGGGAGAATCCCAAGGCGTTCCCAGGCCAGCCGGGAGACATAGTCCCTCCAGCGTGTCCTGGGTCTTCCCCGGGGCCTCCTCCCGGTTGGACGTGCCCGGAACACCTCACCAGGGAGGCGTCCAGGAGGCATCCTGATCAGATGCCCGAGCCACCTCATCTGACTCCTCTCGATGCAGAGGAGCAGCGGCTCTACTCTGAGCCCCTTCTGGATGACTGAGCTTCTCACCCTATCTTTAAGGGAAAGCCCAGACACCCTGCGGAGGAAACTCATTTCAGCCGCTTGTATTCGCAATCTCGTTCTTTGGTCACTACCCATAGCTCATGACCATAGGTGAGGGTAGGAGCGTAGATCGACTGGTAAATTGAGAGCTTTGCCTTACGGCTCAGCTCCTTTATCACCACGACAGACCGATGCAGAGGCCGCATCACTGCGGATGCCACACCGATCCGCCTGTCGATCTCACGCTCCATTCTTCCCTCACTCGTGAACAAGACCCGAGATACTTGAACTCCTCCACTTGGGGCAGGATCTCTCCCCAACCCTGAGAGGGCACTCCACCCTTTTCCGGCTGAGGACCATGCTCTCGGATTTGGAGGTGCTGATTCTCATCCCAGCCGCTTCACACTCAGCTGCGAACCGATCCAGAGAGCTGAAGATCACGGCCTGATGAAGCAAACAGGACAACATCATCTGCAAAAGCAGTGACCCAATCCTGAGTCCACCAAACCGACCCCTTCAACACCCTGGCTGCGCCTAGAAATTCTGTCCATAAAAGTTATGAACAGAATCGGTGACAAAGGGCAGCCCTGGCGGAGTCCAACTCTCACTGGAAACGGGCTCGACTTACTGCCGGCAATGCGGACCAAGCTCTGACACCGGTTGTACAGAGACCGAACAGCTCTTATCAGGGGGTCCGGTACCCCATACTCCCGAGCACCCCCTACAGGATTCCCAGAGGGACACGGTCAATGCCTTTTCCAAGTCCACAAAACACATGTAGACCGGTCGGGCAAACTCCCATGCACCCTCCAGGACTCTGCTAAGGGTGAAGAGCTGGTCCACTGTTTCGCGACCAGGACGGAAACCACACTGTTCCTCCTGAATCCGAGGTTCGACTATCCGACGGACCCTCCTCTCCAGAACCCCCGAATAGACTTTTCCAGGGAGGCTGAGGAGTGTGATCCCTCTATAGTTGGAACACACCCTCCGGTCCCCCTTTTTAAAGAGGGGGACCACCACCCCGGTCTGCCAATCCAGAGGCACTGTCCCGATGTCCATGCGATGTTGCAGAGACGTGTCAACCAAGACAGTCCTACAACATCCAGAGCCTTAAGGAACTCCGGTATCTCATCCACCCGGGGCCCTGCCACCAAGGAGTTTTTGACCACCTCGGTGACTTCAGTCCCAGAGATGGGAGAGCCCACCTCAGAGTCCCCAGGCTCTGCTTCCTCATTGGAAGGCATGTTAGTGGGATTGAGGAGGTCTTCGAAGTACTCCTCCCACCGACCCATAACGTCCCAAGTCGAGGTCAGCAGCGCACCATCCCCACCATATACGGTGTTGACACTGCACTGCTTCCCCCTCCTGAGACGCCGGACGGTGGACCAGAATCTCCTCGAAGCCGTCCGAAAGTCGTTCTCCATGGCCTCTCCAAACTCCTCCCATGCCCGAGTTTTTGCCTCAGCAACAACCGGCCGCGTTCCGCTTGGCCTGCGGTACCTATCAGCTGCCTCCAGAGACTCACAGGACAAAAATGTCCTATAGGACTCCTTCTTCAGCTTGACGGCATCCTCACGCGGTGTCCACCAACGGGTTCGGGGATTGCCGCCACGACAGGCACCGACCACCTTGCGGCCACAGCTCCGGTCAGCCGCCTCAACAATAGAGGCACGGAACATGGCCCATTCGGACTCAATGTCCCCACCTCCCTCGGGGCGTGGTTGAAGTTCTTCCGGAGGTGGGAGTTGAAGCTACTTCTGACAGGGGACTCTGCCAGCCGTTCCCAGCAGACCCTCACAACACGTTTGGGCCTACCAGGTCTGACCGGCATCTTCCCCCACCATCGAAGCCAACTCACCACCAGGTGGTGATCAGTTGACAGCTCCGCCCCTCTCTTCACCCGAGTGTCCAAGACATATGGCCGCAAGTCCGACGACATGACCACAAAGTCGAGTGCCTTGAAATAAAATGTATTATTATTTATTATCTTTTCAGTGGGTCTCTCTTGCTCTGCCCCCACAGACTCCATTTCTTCTAATATTCAAATTACATCTGCAGTTTGTTACCTTTTTTTATTTCAACTTAACTGTTTGTGTTTTTAATTGTTAAAGAAATTAATATAGTGCCCCGGACGTAAACATGCGTGTCTCTGTGATTTAGTTTAATTTATTCTAAATAAGTTTGCTTACAATTACAAGCCCAGAGTGCCAAGCACTAATTACAAACACAGCATGGCTAGCAGAAATCAACATCATCACAAAACATCACATTGAGGCAAATGCTAAGAAACTGTCTGCACTGTCTTAAGGATGCTCAAATTCAGTCCTGCAGGGCCACCGTGGCTGCAGGTTTTTGTTCTAACCCAGTTGCTTAATTAAAATCCAATCCTCTGTCGGTAACCAAACTGATTAAATTTCATGGTTTGTGAGTCTTCTCTTTCTGACAAGTCTGGTCAATCTTGTATTGTAGATTTTTTTCTTTTTGAGGATACTGTAGTATCATGTCTGTAACATGTCTGGAAGGGAGACCCAGCTGGACAAAGATGTAGTTGCAAAAACAGTTTACTGTTATCAGTGTAAAAAAATGCAGAAATACGCAACAAGAAAGAGGGAACTTAACCCTTAAACTGCCACATACTTGGGGGGGTTAATTCACGCCTGGATGCCAAATGCTTTTTTGATGCACTTTTTAAGGAAATGCCACAATTCACCAAGAAAAAGTGAAATTTTAATGGAACACATTTTTTTCTTGCAAAGAGCATCACATTTACTGCAACACTGATCATTTTATACACTGCCAATGAACCGTAAAAACTATTAAAGGAAACTATTGGAATATGTACAAGGTGCAACTGACACCATTGATGAAATTCAGTAAATCACAGAGCCGACTGAGCTTGAACTGGCTGCACGCAAGTAAGCTAGTCCAGTGCAGCGGCTGAATCCCAGGGACAGTGATGCTGCAGTGCTGCAGGGGGCGGCAGTGGTCATGAGCTGGCTGCTCAACAAATATATGGCACTGACTGGTCAGCTCTGGCTTGCTGGCAAATTGCACTGGGAAACGACTATAGCCAGTTGTGGCATTCAACAAATGTACATCACTGAAGATACTCGGCTCCGGGGTGCTGGCAAATTACATTGGGAACTGAATACAGATGTTTTATGGCAGTTTAAGGATTAAGCAGAAACTATTTACAACCTTTATTGTTGTGGCCATGAGAGTCGGCCTAAATATTTGAGTTCCATACACCAAATCCTCTCTGTATTTCCACTCATACCTCACCCTTATATGCTACACCTTCCCTTCATCCCCTAAACTGTAAAGAAACCCCCCGCCACCCTTTCCAGCTCCTACATTCAGGGTACCACCCCTTCAATGCCCTCTAATGTCAATCATTTCCCTGATGGTAGCCCACCCTGCTCGACTCAACAGTCACTTTAAACACCAGGCCACACCCTGGCCAGGACACCACAATATCATCCAAAGAATTACATTGCATAATACATTTCTGTTAATTTTTTTACAAATATCTTATCTTTACACTGTTTTATTTGAATTCAAGTCAAATAAATTTCCAAATCAAAGTTTTTGTTTTATTTTATTAGCATTTTCAGTGCTGTTCCAGTTCTTTTTGGGATGTACTCAAACAGGGTAATTGGTACCCACTTAAACGGTGAGCTTCTAGTTTAATGGGCATTTCTATGACATTATTTAGGGGTAACTGCTGTCACACCCGTGCACATAGCAAGCAGCGAAAGGGCCTGAATGAGTGGAATTCCATGCCAGACCAGGGGGTGGCAGAGTGCACTAACTTTTTCTCTCACTTCTCTGAAGAACAGTTAACGGAAATTCCGCCTGGCTCTGATGATGTCACTTCCGGTTCTGGCCACACTGATGACATCACTGCCTCCACTCTCATTTAAAGCTGCCATCTTTGTGCTATCAAATCAGTTCTGCTGTGGACTCCGGTCTGCACAAATCTGTACACTGGTAATATCCAATTTTGCAGTCAGGAATAATATATGGGTGTCTTCCCCAAACCTTTTTGGGGCTCTTTTGTTGTGTTTATGACACTGACTAACACAAGGTCAAGTCAGGTTAGGGAGCATGAACTGGTAGAGCACTGGTGTTGCACCCACCACATGACATCGGGATCTTGTTTGGTAACCCTCCAGGCAGACATGCGGTCCAGTACCACACCCTGGAAATGACCATTTATTTGCCACAGTCAGGTGTTACATGTGCATCCTCTTGGCCTGGACCAGCTACTTAGGTTCTCAACATTGAGGATCCTGTGATCTGGATCACCCTCAGTGAATCACACCACATGACAATAGTGTTGTAACTGATGCTCCCTCAAAATGCAGGGCTCTGTGATCAACCACTCATTTGATGCAAATTCCAATCAGCAGTATCCAAGGATTCTCCAAAGAGACACAGTATTGAAGAAGTCCTGTCTTTGTCTCAGGTCACTGGATAGTGTCCTTGTCTCACAACCATATGGCAAAACAGAAAGTACCAGGACCCTAAAGACTTGTAACTTCATCCTATTGCAGAAATATTGGAAGCGCCACAAACCCCTTTCCACAAACCTGCCCAACACCCAGTCCATGCAAGCATTGCAGAGAGTAGGAGAAGAACAAACGCTTGACAAACCCCAGAATCAACTGGGAAAAACACAGAGGCTCTGCCTCCACTCTGCACAGCACTTACAGCACCAGTGTACAGGCTGGCCATGATATCCAGCAGCTTTAGGTGGATCCTACAAAGTCTCCATATGTCTCACAGGGCAGTCAAACCCTTTTACGAAATTCAACAGAGACTGCAAAAAACTGTTGATATTTGCCTTTGTGCGCCATGCGAACCCTCAGTGCCAGGATGTGGTAGACTTCTTAGGTGTAAAACCAGACTGCTGTGATTGCTGGTAGGTGAACAAGTAATCACAGATCCAGCCTGGAGAAGTTCACCCTGGATATCATAGATCTCTGCAGCTTTCCCTACCCTCAGCTGGTTCACCACCTGTGCAGTGACACTGGCTGGTTCACAGCTAATTGGAGGATCAGCCTCAATAACTGTGGACCCAGAGGATCAGCTTTGAACAGCTGTTAAACCCAAATTGTATCCCTGACCCTAAACACAACAGAAGCATTTAAAGCAGCATTTTAATGCATCTGTGATGAAGTGTGTCTGTAGTTCACAGTGGACTTGGTGGGTGCAAAATTAAAAAGAGCGTGGCATAGATTTTGTGTGTGTAGTTTTGTGTGGAAAAAAAGATGTGTGACTATGTAGTGCTGAAGAGGGGAATTAGCTGATTTTTTGGTTACATGTGTGAGTGCAATCAGTACAGCCATCCCTCGGCAGTGCTCAATGGATCATTGAGAGCATCTACACTCACAACATGTATAAAGGGTCTGAAAGAGAGAACAGAAGAGCGAGATATGGTGTCCGTGTCAATGCATGCAGTCAGGGATGTCCTATGAAGGGATAAGAGCAATGGCACTTCAGGGGACGATTGAACTTGCTGAGAGGTTGGAGCAAGAGAAATCTGTGGCTCCAGGGGTCCTGTGGGTACTGACAGAGGTGGCCTGAAGAGGGAGCTGGGCTCATTGTGTTAGAGACAGATATCAAAGGAGGGGGCTGGCAGTTGGATTGTCAGCTACATTTTCCCGGGCCTCAGCCCCTCTGAGCAGACCTTGTGTGTGAGCACGGGAGACGAGAATGGAAGAGAGGCACTGAGGATGAGATGGGAGAAGCTGATTCTTCTGACTTGGTTTTAACTCTTCATCAAACTTATTTATTGGTTTCATCCCTCATCGCATACAGGTTTTTGGGATTATTATTGACATCTTTGAATAAAACATGCTGTAAATAAAACACTCTTTTGAACTTTGCATCTTTCAAGTTGTTGTTGTGTCCTCACTTGTCTTGGTCCATCCTTGGTTATGAAATACTGATGCCTTGGATAAAAGGAGATGCTTGTGGCTGCAGACATGGAGCATCACACTGTTTATGACTAGAATAAGACACGGAAATCTTAACAAGTGAGGTAACTGAAAAAAAGGACAAAACACTGAATGAACAACAACAGCTTCAGCTGTAAAAAAAAACTCAGGCCACTGTGGCCATCCGGGAACCACTCAAGGACCCCTGGAGTATATTCCTTTAGTCCAACTGTTCTAAAGAGTGAAGGATTTTTTTTATATGTTGTGGATATATGTGGATAGTGACAATGTCTGATTACCGAAACATTTTGTATGCTATGATGTTTTAAGGATTAGTGATTTTACAACACTCAAAAGATGAAAAGTGTGAGGCCTCTAAAAGACCCTGAAATCACGCCTCTCTTTACAATGACACCAAAGTTTACAGACAGGCATTGGCCTACACAGGCACAAAAGTTCAATGTATTTCTTTAATATAGAGGAACAATTGTAGTAAAATAAAATATATGAGTACAAAAACAAATAAATACATTTTGAAATGTGACAATAAACAAATAAAATAGAACAAGCTACTGAAAAAATATGACAAAAGATACAAATTATCCTGCTTCTGAAAAGTAACACCATAAAATAAACCAAGCAGAAATCGTGACACAATTATATACACTAACCAATTAAAAAAATTATAAAGTAGCCATACAATCACCGAGTACAGAAGAAGCAATTTATCAACAAATCACATAAATCTGCTATGTGCATGTTAATTATCATTAAGAAGGAATAATTTTTACATTAAAACTATTATAGATAAGACAAAAAAATAACAAAAAACATCTTAAAACCAGATTAACAACTTGAATAGAATTACAATAAGAAATAACTTTGTATGAAATCAATCCACAATCAACGTGTATATATATATATATATATATATATATATATATATATATATATATATATATATATATATATATATATAGTGGTATATGGCCAGCAAGTCATCCCGCTCAATACCCCCAGGCCATCAGAGGGAGCCCTCGCTGCGACATGGAGATGCCCCAAATTCCAGCAGGGCATCATGGACTAGTTTTCATCCACAGCCCTGCTGGATAACATCGGGACCACCAGGGAAGCACGCCCGAGTCACATGGACAGAAGGAATAACATGCTTCTGGGGTGAAGAAAAAGAAGAGTTTTTGATCTGACCCGGAAGTGCTGAGAAGTCACATGGACTGAGGGCTCAGAACCACTTCTGGGTCACGGACTATAAAAGGATTGTGGGAACTCCCAGACAATTAGCTGAGCTGGGTGGAAGGGTGGCAACGTGTCTGGGAGTGGTGGAGAGTTTATTATTGTGTATTTGTGTGAATTTAATGAGTATTGCAGAGAGGAGGGTGCTTGTGCACTGTATTTGACCAAACAATAAAGATGATTTTTGGACTTTTACCTGGCGTCTGTCACAATATATATATAATCTGTCACTATATATATATATATATATATATATATATATATATATATATATATATATATATATATTATATAAAGCAATCCTGGGATGAGACAAGACTTTTTAGCCTGGGACGAAACGTGACTTTTTCAGAAAGAATACTTTCAAGTCCCACGAGACGAGATTTTGTGCCAAGAGATTTAACCAATATCTGGGGCCAGAAATAAAAGACAAAGAGCAAATGACAAAGTACAACTTTGAAGAAATCAAAAACATTAGCATAATACACGTGCAAAGCAGGCTAGAAATAATGGAAGTACTAAAATTCGAAAGTCTCAAAAGAAATGAGTTTGGTTCAGTCCGGCCGGGATGTCCCTGAGAAAGAAGAATGGAGGGGCACTGCATCTCCTGGGACGCTAGGTGGCAGCTCCCCTGGACGGCAGCAGTTCCCCGGATTCCCTCAGGGCATCCTGGGACATGGAGTCCATTTCCTCAGCCCTGTTGGGTGCCATGGGTGCCGCCAGGGGGAGCTCACAAAGAACCTGGGGACTCCTATTGTTAATACAACCCAGAAGTACTTCAGAGTCACGAGGATGGAAGCCTGCAGTAGTTCTGGGCTACTTGAGGATGGATGATGTGGCGTTTGACCCAGAAGAAAAGAAGGAACACTTCCGGGTCATGGACTATTTAAAGTACTGGTGAAAACCCATCAAGGGGAGCCAGAGTTGTGAGGCTAACTAACGAACCTGCTGGGAATGGAGGATTGTGTTATTGTATTGTGATTATAGATTATTATATTATTATTGGAGAATTGTGACGAGTGTGATACTTTGTGCGCTTTATTTGAAGAAATTATTAAAGAATTCTTCTGGGTACTTTTACAAGTGTGTCCTGGACGTCTGTGTGGTGGGTTTCATGGGGCAACAGCGACCCCTAGCGTCCACACCATCCATTATCCAATCCGCTATATCCTAACACAGGGTCAAGGGGGTCTGCTAGTGCCAATCCCAGCCAACACAATGCGCAAGACAGGAAACAAACCACGGGCAGGGTGCCAGCCCAACGCATAGTAAAGATCACAAGAAAAGATCACAAGTAAAGAAATTATTACTTGGTGAAATAACATTGAAAAAAGACTGAATATATTGTTTGGATTTAAACTTTAAGTCGGAGACTTGTAGATCGTGTAATTCTTCCCAATGAAGAGTTGTATGCCTGAGAATTATAAGTTTTGTTGTTTGGTGAAGTGAAATCCACATACACGAGAAGCAGAGACATGAAGTGGCTGGTGCACAGCGCAGGTTTGGGGGTTGGAGAGTGAAACAAGCAGGGGTCTAAGCTCCCTAGTGTATATATACAGTATATATATATATATTAAAAAGAAGGCACATGGAACAATATTAAGGGTTGGGCAAACCGTCCCCATATAGTATCACTCTTTCTCGTTCTCTTTTAGGTCAGTACAAACAGCCTAGCTGCATACATCAGCACAGACAACATGTTGGTGGCAAGATGCCCTATTTGTAGAGGCAGGGATGGTGAAAAGGATGTCGGGAACAACGGGGAATCCTGGGAGCAAGGTGATGTCATAAGGAAGGGAAAACACATGACTTTATGCAATGCAGAAGGAATCCTATCGTCTGGTTGTAACCCGGGGGAGTGAAGTCGCGGTCCGGACTCTTTTGTGGATCATCCTTCCTGAGAGAGAGCAGAGAGATGGGTTAGTGCACTGGCTTTTTCCCCAGTCTTGTGGGTTCACGCCACATGTTGGGTCCTTTAGCTGCCCCCTACTTGTGCGTGTGTGACTATATATATATATATATATATATATATATATATATATATATATATATATATATATATATATATATATATATATATATATACTGTATATAGTGAAGATTCCATCCCGAATTACAGATGGACACTAGGAGACACAGAAGTCCAAAAGTACACGTGATTTATTTACAAATTGCAGTAATTGTACCACCCCATGGCAGTGCCCATGGATCCCAAAAAGGTTGTACTAAACTCCAACTCCCATGAAGCTCTGCGGGAGTCCGAGGCAGTGCTGCAACCCAGGGCGGCTGCCATCTAACATTCCAAGGGAATTAATGCTCTGGCCACACTCCCCTGGTGTTCACAGCTTGGAGGCGTCCCGGCTGTCCAAGGACCCTGGCCGTTTGCCACAATATATATACAGTATATATATCTATACTGATCTCACTCACTCACTCACTCACTCACTCACTCACTCACTCACTCACTCATCACTAATTCTCCAATTTCCCGTGTAGGTAGAAGGCTGAAATTTGGCAGGCTTATTCCTTACAGCTTACTTACAATAGTTAAGCAGGTTTCATTTCTAAATTCTACAAGTAACGGTCATAACAGTCTATAACGGTCAACATCATCCGCCATGTTGAACTTTCTTATTCATAGCCCCATCTTCACGAAATTTGGTAGGCGGCTTCCCTGCGCTAAACAAAACCAATGTACGTACTGTGGAAAGCATACCCCCAGACACAGACAGACCGACATCAGAATGTCCAAAACACACTTCTTTATTTTCTTTTCACTGCACCACAATGTTCGCACACCAACTCTCTCCACTGTCTTTTTCTTCTTTCTCTTTCTCCTTCTCTTTCTCTCTCAACCTCCTTCCTCCTCCTCACAAGCTTCGTCTCCTTCCTCCCAACTCTAGCTTGTCTACTGGAGGGAGACTTTCCCTTTTATTATGATTCAGATGAGCCCCAAGTGCTCCCTTTGACATCACTTCCTGGTGTGGCCAAAGTGTCAGGAAAGCACCTGGAAGCACTCCGGGTGTCCTCGGAATTACTTCCGGCAGCACTTCCTGGTGTGTGGCAGAAGTGCTGCCATCCAGGCTTCTCTAACTGTCCGGGCGAACCTGGTGGTGGCCACGTCCTCTCATAAAAAGCGTCCCAGCTCCGTCCCTGTGGCCCCCAAATAGCCCCGGGCAGCTGCCCTCTCGTGGCCGAGAAGTAACATTGTCCAAGTCGGGGACTATCCAGGCGTCCCGGCCAGGCCGTCTCCCCGGACATCTGTGACAGTACTTATTTCGGTGGTATGACGCCACTGTCAGCCGCCATACTGAACTTTCCAACGTCACTAATTCTCCAACTTTCCGTGTAGGTAGAAGACTGCAATTTGGCAGGCTCATTCCTTACAGCTTACTTACAAAAGTTAAGCAGGTTTCATTTCGAAATTTTAGGTAGAAGGCTGAAATTTGGTACTTATTTTGATGGTATGATGCCACTGTCGGCCGCCATATTGAACTTTTCAACGGTCTTTGTTACTTATGGGCCCATCTACAAGAAATTTGGTACGTGGGTTCCCAACGCTAACTTAAACATACGTACTTATATACGTCCATAGCCTGCAGCTCGGTCACCGCGTGAGGCGGCGTTGGGTCCTCCATCCCAACGCCTCCCACGTTGTTGGCTGCCTGCCTATATAAGGCTGTCTGTCACTCCAGTCTCTACATTCCCTTCCTTGCTTCGCCACGGATTCACGTCTCCCTGCTGATAACTACAGCCTTTTTATTTAATCCACGGCTTCTCCGCTGTTTTATTGTTCATTTATTATGATTATAGTTATTGTGTAGGTATTTTAGACTTACTTTACATTGTTCAGGTACCCATTTCCTTTATCATTCCAACCGTACCCCCATTAACATGTCTATCGAGGTGATCACCATCGATCAAAGAACTGTCACTTACCAAGTGGTTTCCATGCCCGGAGATGGCATCTACCTTTTCCATTCTCTTTGTTACATATTGCACGGCCATATCAGGCTCACTCTTGATTTCTGGAGGAACATTGTGTCTTATGTACTGAATGACTGGGACAGGTTCAAGGTGTGGACTGATGACGGTACAGGAGATAATTAGACTACACAGGAACACTAGAAGAGTGAAATGCATAAGCCCTTCACCTATGGTTCTGCATGTGAGTTGATGGCTACTGGTGAATTGTTCGGATGTCGCTTTCAAGTGTACTAAAATGGCCAAATATTTTAAACCTTTCGACAACCACCAATGCCTCTTAAACATCTTAGATTCACAGGTGACGATTTCAGTAGTGGACACTTTGATGTTTATGAATATTTAAACTCTCAAAAGCTGGATGTGAAGTTATCGATGAAACCGGTTGTGTGCTTACAACGCTTGGCAAATGCCGAATGTCTCTTCAACACGAGTCCTACAAATACTGTCGTAATTAAAACAAATCATGGAACTCAAACCGATTATGACAGCAGCAATCCAAGCTGTTAGATTTGAAACAAGATCACTGTTCACATGGCCAACTGTACGTTACATGCTTAAGAGTAAGCTCAGCCAGTACTTTGCCGCTGTGAAGCGCGGGTATTTTGCTTATATATATATATATATATATATATATATATATATATATAGATAGATAGATAGATAGATAGATAGATAGATATTTGTAGCTAGAAATCCAGAAAGGGAGAAAATAAATCACATCTTAAAGTAGTTTTATTTATTTATTTAATAGTTTTATTCATTTTATCCTAAACTTTCAAGGATAATGGTTTGACTTACAGGAATCCAAAGTAATATACAGAAAATAATGAGGGGAGGGGAGGTGGATGGGTGGAGCGGTCAATGAGGTGGGGTTGGAATGGTGTTGGTCATATTTAAAATTCAAGGCTAGTGCTAAAAGTGCAAGAGAACTGGCTGAAACAGCTATCCTGTGAAAATTCCATTAACAGATATTTGGACAGGAACCCTGCATATGCAGACTTGAAAAGAAGAACATGCACATAATGAATAAGACTTTATGACCAACTTCCTCTGTATGATTAAGATATATACGTATTAATGCTAGCAGCAGAGAAGTAGTGTGTTAAAGAAGTTATGAAAAAGAAAAGGAAACATTTTAAAAATAACGTAACATGATTGTCAGTGTAATTGTTTTGTCACTGTTATGAGTGTTGCTGTCATCAAGGATTTGATTATCATTGTTTCTTTCAATCAGGTTCGTATTTGGAGGATGTATTGTGTTCAAGTTATATTCCGTGTTTGTCAACCGTTGTAAATATAACAGGTTTCATTCATCGAAGTGTTCAGTACCCAAATCGGTACTCGTGAATCTAAGATGTTTAACAGGCATTCCTGGTATTAAGTTGTGGATTTGCTTGTGAATATTTAGCAGTAGCGTGTCTATGAACTTAATTTAACCTTTCCCAGTCCTGCAAAGTCCGTTCACGTGAGCCGCTCGGAGTACATGCATCTCAGCTTCTCAGCTGTGCTTGTGCTATCTCGTGCGATGTCGCGATGTCCACGGCTTTATTTAATGTTAGCACAGACCCGGCACTTAAATGAGTTTGCGCCAAATAATATTCTATCCCTGACCATCTCATCTTCGTTTGCATAAGAACAGTCCTTCACCAGCAATTTTAACTCCGCTACAAAGTGCTGAAAAGTCTCGTTCATACCCTGCGTCCTCTCATTAAACTTGTATCTCGCGGATATCGTATTCGTCGTAGGCATGACAAACACCAATGACAGCCTGTCTATGAATCTAATTTAAACTTTAGGTTTACACCGTGCTTTGCTTCCACAGTAGCTACACTTATGAATATGCTTGTATATGTCACTCGCTTCATATTCTTTTACTGCCTTCTCAATTGTGTAATGCATTTTTTGAACAGGTTTCATTCATCGAAGTGATCACTACCCAAATCGGTACTCATGAATCTAAGATGTTTAACAGCCATTCCTGGTATTAAGTTGTGGATTTGCCTGCGAATATTTAGCGGCAGCGTGTCTATGAACGTAATTTAAACATAAGCTTTACACCTTGCTCTCCTATTGATATGTGTACAAAGGCTTGTTCAGCGTCAGAGGGTTTCCGCAGTAGCTGCACTTATGAATATGCTAAGCACAGTCCTTCACTTGTGAATATTTACCTTATATGGGCAGGTACTCAATTAAGTGGGAGGCGTGATGATGCGGGACGCAACTCTACCTCACACGGCGACCGAGCTGCTGGCTATGGCCGTATATATGGACGAAAGTAGGTTCCAGTTATGACCATTACGCATAGAATTTCGAAATGAAACCTGCTTAACTTTTGTAAGTAAGCTGTAAGGAATAAGCCTGCCAAATTTCAGCCTTCTACCTACACAGGAAGTTGGAGAATTAGTGATGAGTGAGTCAGTCAGTCAGTCAATGAGGGCTTTGCCTTTTATTATTATAGATTAATATATATAGGACTGTAGGGGGCGATCCATCTCCCCAAATCCTACAAGCTCAGACATCAGCATAAAAGTACTAAAGAGTTTTTATTCATGGGAATCACTTTTTCTGTGTTTCCCACCACACTGCCACAGGTAGAAACACAATAAGCAAATAGCAATTCTTTGTCTTTTTCATCTTCTCTGTCTTTCTCTCCCTCTCTGTGCCTCCTCCACTCCTCCAGCAAACTTTATCCTCCTCCTCCTAACTCTGGCTTACTGAGTGTTGGATGTGGGCTTCTTTTTATGTTTCACCTGGAAATACTTCTGGTGGTCTATTAACATGGTCCAGAAGCATTTCTGGATGAGGCGGAAGCCCAATGAAATAGGGTTATGTACACCTCACAGCAGCCCCTGGCGACAACTGCGGAACTCAACAGGGATGAGTCTGCAAACTGCTACTCTCAGTGTGCCCTGTGGGAATCTGAGGCACCGCTGCAACCAAGGGGTGCTGCCATGTAACAATCTGGGGCAGACAATTCCCTGTGCTCATTCTCTCCCCATACCTTCCATTATGAAGGTGTCCTGGCCGGGTACCCGCTTTTCCTCTCCCCCTCTCTCTCATATATACAGTGGGTACAGAAAGTATTCAGACCCCCTTCAATTTTTCACTCTTTGTTATATTGCAGCCATTTGCTAAAATCATTTAAATTAATTTTTTCCTCATTAATGTACACACAGCACCCCATATTGACAAACAAAAGAAATTATTTTTGAAATTGTTGCAGATTTATTAAACAAGAATAACTGAAATATCATATGGTCCTAAGTATTCAGACCCTTTGCTGTGACACTCATATATTTAACTCAGGTGCTTTCCATTTCTTCTGATCATCCTTGAGATCACCTTCATTTGAGTCCAGCTGTGTTTGATTATATTAATTGGACACACACCTGTCTATATAAGACCTTACAGCTCACAATCCATGTCAGAGCAAATGAGAATCATGAGGTCAAAGGAACTGCCTGAAGAGCTCAGAGACAGAATTGTGGCAAGGCACAGATCTGGCCAAGGTTACAAAAAAAATTCTGCTGCACTTAAGGTTCCCTGAAACACAGTGGCCTCCATAATCCTTAAATGGAAGACGTTTGGGACGACCAGAACCCTTCCTAGAGCTGGCCGTCCGGCCAAGCTGAGCTACCGGGGGAGAAGAGCCTTGGTGAGAGAGGTAAAGAAGAACCCAAAGATCACTTTGGCTGAGCTCCAGAGATGCAGTCAGGAGATGGGAGAAAGTTGTAGAAAGTCAACCATCACTGCAGCCCACCACCAGTCAGGGCTCTATGGCACAGTGGCCTATTGGAAGCCTCTCCTCAGTGCAAGACACATGACAGCCCGCAAGGAGTTTGCTAAAAGACACCTGAAGATTCTCTTTTCTGATGAGACCAAGATAGAACTTTTTGGCCTTAATTCTAAGCAGTATGTGTGGAGACAACCAGGCACTGCTCATCACTTGTCCAATACAGTCCCCACAGTGAAGCATGGTGGTGGCAGCATCATGCTGTGAAGGTGTTTTTCAGCTGCAGGGACAGAACGACTGGTTGAAATCGAGGGAAAGATGAATGCGGCCAAGTACAGGGATATCCTGAACAAAAACCTTCTCCAGAGTGCTAAGGACCTCAGACTGGGCCGAAGGTTTACCTTCCAACAAGACAATGACCCTAAGCACACAGCTAAAATAACGAAGGAGTGGCTTCACAACAACTCTGTGACTGTTCTTGAATGGCCCAGCCAGAGCCCTGACTTAAACTCAATTGAGCATCTCTGAAGAGACCTAAAAATGGCTGTCCACCAATATTTACCATCCAACTTGACAGAACTGGAGAGGATCTGCAAGGAGGAATGGCAGAGGATCCCCAAATCCAGGTGTGAAAAACTTGTTGCATCTTTCTCAAGAAGACTCATTACTGTATTAGCTCAAAAGGGTGCTTCTACTAAATACTGAGCAAAGGGTCTGAATACTTAGGACCAGGTGATATTTCAGTTTTTCTTTTTTAATAAATCTGCAACAATTTCAAAAATTCTTTTTTTTTGTCTGTCAATATGGGGTGCTCTGTGTACATTAATGAGGAAAAAAATAATTTAACTGATTTCAGCAAATGGCTGCAATATAACTAAGAGTGAAAAATTGAAGGGGGTCTGAATACTTTTCGTACCCACTGTATATATAAACATATATATATATATATATATATATATATATATGTATATTGTGGTGGACAATCAGGCCTTTACCCGGAAGGGCGGTGGAGAGAGTATTTTTAGGACAGTTTCTCCCCCAGAATGACGAAGGGCAACCCCCTTTGGTTTCCAGTGGGGCATAGAAGCTCAACTCTGTTGAGGCCCGTGGCCACCACCGGGGGCACATGGAAATTTGCGAGACCCTATTTGGCAGCACTTCCGCCATACTACCAGAAGAAGTTTGTTGGGCACCTGCACTCCTTCCAGGTGCTCTATAAAAAGGGGCCAGTCAGGAGGAAGTGGACAAAGCTTGTGAGAAGGAGTGGAGGAAGAAGGACTGACTGACTGAGGGAGCTGTGAATTGTCTGCACTGTGCTGTGGGGAGCGTTGAAAAGCTCTCCCTAACTGTAAATAAACTGCGTGCTGGGTGCAAAATAGTGTCCTGCCTGTCTGTGTCGGGGTTTGATGCCCTTCTGGCATCACAATATATATATATATATATATATATATATATATATATATATATATATATATATATAATGCATGTGTGTAAAGTTCCCATAAATTGATAAAATATCCAATTTTAATTATTCCAAGAGTCTTTTCAACAAAACATTACAAACCTACAAAAAAGAAACAATTGTAGGTTTACAGGTGCCGAACATACCAAAGGATACATAATAATTACCTTCAAAAAATATATACAGTAACAAAAAGGGAGAATGAAAAAATCTAAATAAATGTGTAAAAATGGATATAAACTAAACATAACAATAAAAAACAGTGTGAACCCACTAAATGAACCAATCAGCCCTAGGTTTCTAGAAGAAATATCAAAAATATATATATAAATATCACAAGGCCCAGACAAGCACATATCATAAAGTGGATTCCTGGCTCATTTTCGAAGAAGGACCTCTTCTTCAGGGCACAGCATACCAGCTTTGAACTTAAAAAGAATAATAAAACCAACTAACTGATTAAAAAAAGAATACAATTTATAAATCAAACAACAAAATCCAGACATATTATTGAACTATCAATTTCACGATTTCAGCCGCTCAAAACGGTAGATCCACCTTCTATGAAGTGCTCAAAAATGAAAGCTGCATAAACAACAGTAGGAACAGTTGCCGTAAAGTAAATATAACCAAGTGCATATAAACTTAAGGGAAGAACTACTGAACCAGAGATGACAGTTATCTCACCAGTATATAAATAAATACTGAAAAAGCTAGCCTGAAGTGCTCGTAACTGGCTAAAATAAAATAAAAATGAAAAATTGCAGCAGCGGCCAGGCTACCAGCCCTAGGCTTGCTGAGAGTGAAGAGAGTAAGCAGAGAGTTCTTCTCGAAAACAATACCATTAGGTCACCCGCAGCTCTGCTCTAAAAAACATACAGAAAATGATCCAAACTTTCAAAAAATAATAATCATGCCATTGGAGATTATTAGATATGAAGCTTTTTCAACAGGAGATGGAGAAGAAAAGACCCTGCTTAGACAAACTGAATGTTCGCCGAAAATGTTGTCGAGAATAGAGAACAATTCAGAGGACAACTTTGAGAAGATGGAAAATACACTGGTGACCAGAATGACCCAAGTGTTGGTTTTCACAAAGTTTGCTGCTTCTGTGTTTTTAGAACTTTGTGTCAGATGTTTCTGTGGTGTACTGAAGTAGAATTACAAGCAGTTCATAAGTTTCAAAGGCCACTATTGACAATTACATATTTGCAGTGTTGGCACGTCTTTCTTTTTCAAGACCACTGCATTTCACCCTGGCAGGCTGTTAATCAACTTCTGGGCCAAATCCTGACTGATGGCAGCCCATTCTTGCATAATCAATGCTTGGAGTTTGTCAGAATTGATGGGTTTTTGTTTGTCCACCCGTCTCTTAAGGATTGACCACAAGTTCTCAATGGGATTAAAGGTCTGGGAGTTTCCTGGCCATGGACACCAAATTTCAATGTTCTCACTTAGTTCTTAGTTTTATCTTATGGCCTGGTGCTCCATCATGCTGGCAGAGGGATTTGTTGTCACCAAACT
Organism: Polypterus senegalus; assembly: GCF_016835505.1. Lineage (NCBI taxonomy): Eukaryota > Metazoa > Chordata > Cladistia > Polypteriformes > Polypteridae > Polypterus > Polypterus senegalus. The sequence goes on along the minus strand of NC_053164.1, from coordinate 1,892,636 downwards.
GTTCTTGGATGGTTGGGAGTTGCTCTCGGAGGATGTTTTGGTCCCATTCTTTATTCATGGCTGTGTTCTAAGGTAAAATTGTGAGTGAGCCCTGCACTGCCTTGGCTGAGAAGCACCAAACAATCGGAAAGGGGGATTCATCAGAGAAAATGACTTTAACCCAGCAGTCCAATCCCAGAATATCAGTCTGTCACTGATGTTTTTCTTGACTTCTTTGCATTCCTTCTTGACACCAAAAGTCTTTGCCTCACTTACACCTGCCTGCTGCCATTACTGAGCAAGCTCTGAAGTGGTGGAGCCTGCAACTGCATAAACTTTAGGAGATGGTCCTGGTGCTTGGTGGGATTACTTGGGTGTCCTGAAGCTTTCTTCACAGCAATTGAACATCTCTATTCAACTTAATCAGCATGACAGAGTGATCTCCAGCCTTGTCCTCGTCGACATTCTTACCCGTGTTAACTAGAGGATCACTCGGATGATGTCAGAAGGTCCTTATGTGGCAAGGCTCAAATGCAGTGGAAATGTTTTTTTTGGGATGAAGTTCATTTTCATGGCAAAGAGGGACTTTGCAATTAATTGCAATTCATCTGATCACTCTTCATAACATTCTTGAGTAAATGAAATTGCCATCATAAAAATTGAGGCAGCAAATTTTGTGACAATTAATACTTGTGTCATTCTCAAAACTTATGGCCACGATTGTAGTATTGAGATAGGTATTGTCACATGGCAGCTTAAGTGAATGTAAGTATCCAAACCAGGCCAGGGGTTGGCACTGTTTTCTGGTCCTATCTGTCCCTCTCACTCTATACAGATTGGATGATTGACAGCCCTTCCACCACTGACATCATCTCCAGGGTCCCTCCTCCTGGACCCGCCCACTCTTAACATCTGTCTTCATAACCCAGAACACCAGCTACTTACGTCACTTCTGTTTTGGACTCGTGTCTGTAAAGACGTCCCTGCGTATTTATTTACATGAAAACCTTTCAAATGTATGAGGTTACCAAGATGTTAACTCTTTACCTGTGTTCTTTGTGTCATTTTTCAGCATTAAGATTGAGATGAGATGATATGAATTAATGGGTGTGCAGTCACTTGAACATATGATGTTTGTTGGCCCTAGAAAAGTTTGTTGACCCCAGAAAATCAACATAAATCACGACAGACAAACAAGAAAAAGAAAAGACTCTTTATTTTCCTGATATACCAGAAGGCTCCGAGACTGCATGTGGTAATCCAATCCAATAAATTTTTGACTCTTTAATAGAAATCTTTGGTGAAGTGATTAATGGGAGACTGTAAAGTTAGAGAGATCATTGCTTGTCACAAAATGGTCGCCACATTCCTTCATTGCCAAATTTGATAAAAGAAAAGGTGTGATTCTGTTCTGGAGACATGGGAGAAATAATAGTTTTTTTATTCCTTTTTTCATTCTTTTTAATGCAGCAGCTGCTGAAAAGAGAGCCTGTTATAACCGCATTAAGCAAAAGCTGTGAGAAGCAGATATCAGATAGATGCTTGTTTTCCCTGCCAAAATGAGTTGTGAATGCTGACCACACCTACATGTTTAACACTCCCGAAGAAGCCGAGGAGAAATGTGCCTGAAAAATTAACAGGTTATATATTTAAAAACAGAAAGTGGGACGCACTTCCAGTAGGGGACAAGCTCCGGCACTTGTTGAGAGTGAAGACAACAGTAAGGAATCCTCCTTGAAAACGACTCCCGGAGGTCACCCACATCACTGCTATCCTGCCACCTTCAAGAACTGAATAAGATGTGCCCACAAACTGGACTGGATTGGAAAATGATTTACTGCTAATGCTTGCAAGTAACATACATCAGTCAGTGAGCAACAATAGGTTAAAAACTTAAATGAGGCCGGTGAAAAACACTACTTAATGTAATTTTTAATGGTATACAGTATGTAAAAGTAAATGGCTTAATGCTTTAGAGGTCTAAGAAAAATTGTAATACAAATGTTAATCCATAGGTCTTCTTTTTATTACTACAACTAGCTGTTCCCTGTGGCTCCACCTGCGTAGTAGTGAAACAAATCAATAAAAAAAAAAAAAAATTTAATGTGCATTGAGAAGAATTTATATTGATAGGTTTCATATCCAGAGCCCTCTTGACATACAATATTTTTGGTTTTGCTATCAGGGGCAAGAATGTAGCTGTGATCTCTTTGCCAAAAATGTAAAAAAATTGGCAAGGTATCTATGGCCAAGTGAAAGGTAGTTACACTCCAGTTTCAAATGTTGTCTCTATTTCTGAAGGGAGAGTGTCCCCCACGTTGGGAAAAGAGCACGTGGCCGTGATATCTCTGCCAATGATCAGCTACCCTCTAAAACACACATAGCTGTGATCTCTCTTTTAAAAGGGTCAAATGTTACTCTTTAACACTTTCTAGATGATATTGTGTGCTGAACAAACTCATATTTCTTTATCAGCACAGCAACTGCCTGCTTGCTAGCTGAGTGGAGACAAGGTACACTCCAACAAGTGGTGGGAGGTAGAGCGACTTGAACGGAGGCTGACTTGTGTGTGAGGTGGGCTCCGTCTGGCTCCCTACTTCGGAGGTCTCACCTCCCCTTCCCCTCAGCCCACAGCCTGTCTCTCGGATTTGCACAAATAAACCGGTGCCGCAACCAAACTATGATAGTGCAGTGGTTCTCAACCTGTGGGGGCGCGAAGTAACAAAAAAGGGGCGAACATGTGAAAAAAGAAAACAAGAATCAAAAATATGAAAAATACATCTATTGAAACCAAAACAAATTAACTTAAACTACATTCTTTTACTAAAAAAATAAATATAGAGTTAGATAAATGTCAATAAAAGTTAAGTAGGTATAATAAAATATGCATCTATGATATATCATTAATTTAAAAAGAACAAATTGATATTAGTGGGCTTCTTTCAAAAAAACGTTATGGGGCGCGATTAAAACTGTTATGAAAACTTGGTTCGCAAATACTTAAAAGGTTGAGAAATGCTGACTTGCATTTGAGAGAAGTCCCAAAATCAACCGGAATGTTCAAGGAAAATATAGAAAAAAATCCGATCTAAATCCGTTAAGTAGTTCCCTCGTGAAAAGCAGACAGACATAAAAACAGATAGGAGTTGGATTTTACAACAACAACAACATTTATTTATATAGCACATTTTCATACAAACAGTAGCTCAAAGTGCTTTACATAATAAAGAATAGAAAAATAAAAGACACAATAAGAAAACAAAATAAATCAACATTAATTAACATTGAATAAGAGTAAGGTTCAATGGCCAGGGGGGACAGAAAAAACAAAAAAACTCCAGACGGCTGGAGAAAAAATATAATCTGTAGGGATTCCAGACCATGAGACCGCCCAGTCCCCTCTGGGCATTCTACCTAACATAAATGAAACAGTCCTCTTTGGATTTAGGGTTCTCACGGAAGGGCTTGATGAAGATGATGGTCACGTAGACTTCTGCCTTTTAATCCATCCATCATTGTTGGAGCATCATGAAGCTTTGAGTAGGTGGAGGTGGCGCAGGCCACCATCACAAAGAAACCGGAAAAAGAAACAGAAAAAGAGAGTAGGGGTCAGTACCGATTTTAGAGCCACCATGAATAGTTATTATGATGAATTGAACATACAGAGTATCAGTATTAAGTTAAATTAAAGTTATAGAAAGGTTATGTTAAAGTAATGTGTTTTCAGCAGTGTTTTAAAGTGCTCTACTGTATCAGCCTGGTGAATTCCTATTGGTCAGCTATTCTAGATTTTCGGTGCATAACAGCAGAAGGCCGCCTCACCACTTCTTTTAAGTTTTGTTCTTGTAATTTTAAGGAGACACTCATTTAAGGATCTGAAGTTACGATTTGGAATATAAGGTGTCAGACATTCCACCCCCAGCCGCATGTCACAACAGATATATTATTACTATTACTACTATACAGCCGCCCCCCCAGATTTGTATATTTGACATACATAATTTTGGTTATTCAGTAATTGACAGTGAACAATTAAATAAGAATGTTATTGGAGGATGCCAAAAGATTGCAGAAACTCACGGACAACAGATAAGCCAAAAATATATCTCTCTATTATGATAAAAAAAATACTGGGACGTGATTTTTTCAGACAGATACTTTCATGTCCTGCTTGACGAGACTTTCTGCCAAGAGATTTAACTACACCCAGGGCCAGAAATAAAAGACAAAGAGTGATACACATGCAGAGCAGGTTAGAGATAATGGAAGTACAAAAATGTGAAACTCTCAAAAAAATGATAGTAAAGATTGCCTTAGTGCAAACAAATGGAAATTATTACTCAGTGAAATAGTGGAACAGCGAAAAGAGATCGAATATATTCTTCGGATTTAAACTTTAAGTGAGAGACTTGTAGATCATCTTGTAGATTCGTGTTGCCATCAGGGAAAAGTAGTGTTTCTGCCAAATGAAGAGGCCTATCTGTGAGAATGAAAAGATTTGTTGTTTAGTGAAAGTGAAATCCACATACGCTGTCACGCTTGGGTTACAGGGTTGCACAGATACACAGGAGATTTTAGAGACAGAAACGTTATTCAAACACTTCAAACAAACAGAAGTTTCCTTCAGGAGTGAATTAAGCTCCATGTGTAGTCGGAGGAGATAGTTCCATCTCTCAATTAAAAGAAAAGAAAATCTTTCTCTTCATAGGGGACCCCCAACAGGAGCGGAGGATGTCCGGGGGAGAAGAGAGACAAGGCAGTGAGACAAAAGGACAGATACCGTACAGGCTTTAAAATGTTTGAAGCACCGCGCGAGATGCAGATCATGCGGCATGGCAGCAGCAGCTGCTGATCGAGCAAAGAGGAGGTAAAAAAAAAACTGTATTTGTTTCTCATTATATCACCTTTAAGGAGGTGGTTTTGGAGGAGCGACCATATCTCCTTGGGGTGCATTCAGCCCCACTCTTCACAACGCGAGCAGCAGAGACACGAAGTGGCTGGCACAAAGCGCGGGCCAGGGGAGTTGTGAGTGAAGCAAGCAGGGGGCAAAGCCCAATAGTAAATGCTGAAAATGATTTGCATCACATAAATTCATATCATATACAGTATAAATGTTAGTGTCATTTAAAACTTGTTCATACAAAGTAGAAATGAATAACATATTGATGGTATTAAAAGCTATTTTTGTCAATGAAAAGAAAAGAAGTGTGGGATCTAATCCAGCTAACATCCTCCTTCACTGCTCCCTTAGTTATTCAGCAGCTGGTTTAACACTAGAATCCCCACCAAAATTTTGTTTCCCTTGATCACCCTATTTTTCCCGACACATGCGAGGAAACTCATATTTCTTTATCAGCACAGCAACTGCCTGCTTGTAACCACCTTTGTTTTGCACATGTTATGCACTGACCCATTCAGCCAGCCGTTTGTCCGTCCTGACTCTGAGACCTTTTGTTTAGCACCACCAGCATGAATCCTCTCCCTTACAGCTCAAGTCTGCTTTGAGGATTTCATATGGCAAAGAGTTGTAAGGAGTTATATAAATGTAGGAGGAGTAGTGATTGGTCGTGTCTGAGATTGTCATGTGACGAGTTCTGTCTGGTAAGCCAGCTGCTCTTGCAGATTAGTATAAGAGTTGTCACCCAGTGGTGAAGATGGCTGCGAAACTTAGAAATTGCACCAAAGAAGAACAACGTTCTGCCATACGTCTTTTGTGGGTGCCAGGAGCACAAATTCATCTCTGCATGTGTGCTCAGTATGGGGATAAAGTTCTCTCTTGTAGAGTGGATTAAAATGTCTGGAAATGGCCATACTAGTGTGACGGATGTAGAGTGCTCCGGACATCCAGCTACAGCTGTGACCACGAGGAATGAAGAAAGAGAGAATTGAATCCCGCAATCCCCTTTGCAAGGCATTTTTTGCTGAGGGCCAAAAAAGTTTCTGTGGATCTGGGAAAACTGCATCATAAAGGAAGTTGACTATTTAGAAAAGTGATGCAATTTATTTTTTAAATTCTTAGTAAACAGAATTAAAAAAAAGTGACAAAACTTTTGAATGTCCCTCGTATATCATTATTTGGAACACTTTAAAAAACTGCTTAAAACACATTACTTTAACATGGCTCTCTCATAACTTCATTTTAGTTTAATCCTGATGCTCTGTATATTCAATTAATTATCGTTACTATTCATGGTGTCTCCAAAATCCGCACTAACCCCTACTCTCTCTTCTGTTCTTTTCCCAGTTTTCTGTGGTGGCAATCTGCACCACCACCACCTGATCAAAGCACCGTGATGTTCCTACATTGATGGATTAAAGGCCAGAAATCCATCATCAAGTCCTTCCATGAGAACCCTGAATACAATGAGGACTGATCTTTTATGGTAGGTGCAATGCCTAGAGGGGGCTGGGTGGTCTCATGACCTCGGAACCCCTGTATATTTTATTTTTTCTCCAGCCATCTTGTTTTTTCTGTCCTCCCTGGCCATCGGACCTTACTCTTATTCTATATTAATTAGTGTCTCTTATTTTTAATTCTTACTTTGTCTTTTTTTCTCTTTCTTCATCATGTAAACCACTTTGAGCTCCATTATTTGTACGAAAATGTGCTATAGAAATGAATGTTGTTGTTGTTATTTGAAATGCACTCCAAAGATCCAGCAATATGACTCTCCCCTTCTCCATTCCACTCAGGTGACCTTCGTCCAACAGCTCTCCCACCTCTGATTCCCCTATTGAAGTGGAGCAGGTTCTTTTATACCAGATCCAGGAGTACTTCCGGCACTGTGACATTGCATCAATTAAGCACTTCCGGGTCAGGGGGAATCTCCCCATGATTGGAGAGTCTGAATCCAGCAGCTCCCCCTAGCAGCAGCTGAGGACCCCAACAGGTGTTGTCCACCAAAAATACAACTCCCATGCAGCCCTGTTGATATCCAAACAGAATCCATGCCAGAGGGAGGTCACCACCCATTGTATTGAGGAAGCACATGGCCCCCTGGGTAGCTGTCTCATCCTGTCCATCCATTATAATGTCCTCCCTACCAGGTAAAGTAACAATACCCAATCTGTTCGGAATGCACACCCACCCATACCATTCCATTAAAAAGGCAAAGAACTATCCATCCCGGGTGGGATCCCAGCCATCTCATACTGCCCACTATATTTCTATAACGTGGGCATTGTAATTACTTACTGATGAAACACACAGTAATAATTGTTTTAATGTATTCTTTTTTGAGAAGTAAAGAATTAACTTAATTCTAAGTCTTCACTTACCTGATTTAACATAGCTAGACAAACATTTTCTAAGCACATGACTTTTAATTCACCTTCAGACCAGAGGTGGGTTTACTTTGAACTTTAACTTATCACATCTTCTGAAGTGACAAAAGTGCCTGCTCTTCGGCCCTGACCTCCACAGAGGAAAAGCAACACTCGGAAGTCACTGTTCAGTTTGGAGCCTGCAAATGGTAGAAGAGAGGAGAGGTTGAGAGCATGCGCTGATAGCGCGTTTCCACACTCACCACACGGCAAACCACCTGGATTGGGACCCAAGGGAAGCAGGTGACACCCCAGCAGGTTAATGTCATTCCCAGGACAAAGCAATTGCAGGTTAAGAGCCTCGTTCAAGGGCCCAACATAGTAGAGTCACTTCTGGAATTTACGGGATTCGAACTGGCAACCTTACTGATTGCCGGCCCAGATCCCTAACCTCAGTATCCTTACATTTGAAATTAAAAAAATCAACGGACTTGTCAACTCTCCATTACAATTTTTTCACCCACTTTGGTTTTCATTTAGTTATTAGGTGTGCCTATTAAATGGCGGGACGGGCACCCCTGTCCTTTACGTTGTTCAGTCTGATTCCATTGCAACACTTGGCTTGGCCTTGACTGTTGGAGTTGACAAAATTAGTGACTTTCACATTTATGATTGTAAATTAGATGGGACAAAGAGCTGCGTATTGTACTTCCTGTTGCTACTTACTCTTGCACTTTGAAATAATTATCATGTCAAAAGGATCTCTACAAAGAAAGACTTATGTATGTTGTAATGAGAGACAACACACATATAAAGGGTCTGGGGCACCGCTAGACAAACTCCATATATTTTGGCACAAAAGGTCAAAAAAAAAAAAAAATGTGGTAGGTGCACAGGGATTAGTCCCACTGACACTGGTCAAGTCTGAGTCAATCTGGTGGTACTTCCAGTTAAGTATTCTGGGAGGAAGGGGCAGGCAAAGGTGGAAGTGACGTCATGGGAGTCTGCACGTCAATCACTCTGTCTGCAAAGGGGAAAGAAGAAGAGATACAGTTACTGCTTAGTGCCATCGGCTGGCCTGGAATAGTAGTATTATAATCTAAGCCCTTAAATTGTTCTCCAAGCACACATGTGTGACAATGTATTTACAGTCATATGAAAAAGTTTGGGAACCCCTCTCAGCCTGCATAATAATTAACTCTCCTTTCAACAAAAAAGATAACAGTGGTATGTCTTTCATTTCCTGGGAACATCGGAGTACTGGGGTATTTTCCAAACAAAGATTTTTAGTGAAGCAGTATTTAGTTCTATGAAATTAAATCAAACGTGAAAAACTGGCTGTGCAAAAATTTGGGACCCCTTGTAAATTTGCTGATTTGAATGCCTGTCACTGCTCAATGCTGATTACTTGGTTGGATGAGCTCATTAAGCCTTGAACTTCATAGACAGGAGTGTCCAATCATGAGTGGTCAAAGGTATTTAAGGTGGTCAGTTACAAGTTGTGCTTCCTTCCCTTTGACTCTCCTCTAAAGAGCGACAGACAGCATGGGAGCCTCAAAGCAACTCTCAAAAGATCTGAAAACAAAGATTGTTAGGGGAAGGCAACAAAAAGCTATCTCAGAGGTTTAAACTGTCAGTTTCAACTGTAAGGAATGGAATCAGGAAATGGAAGACCACAAGCACAGTTGCTGTTAAACCAACCCAGCAGGTCTGGCAGGCCAAGAAAAATACAAGAGTGGCACATGAGAGGCAGGATTGTGAGAATGGTGACAGACAACCACAGATCACCTCCAAAGACCTGAAAGAACATCTTGCTGCAGATTGTGTATCTGTACCTCGTTCTACAATTCAGCGCAATTTGCACAAAGAACATCAGTATGGCAGGGTGATGAGAAAGAAGCTCTTTCTGCACTCACACCACAAACAGAGTCACTTGTTGTACTCAAATACTCATTTAGACAAACCAGATTCATTTTGAAACAAAGTGCTTTGGACTGATGAGACAAAAATTGAGTTATTTGGTCAGAACAAAAAGCACTTTGATTGGCGGAAGAAGAACACCGCATTCCAAGAGAAACACCTGCTACCTACTGTCAAAATTTGGTGGAGGTTCTATCCTGCTGTGGGGCTGTGTGGCTAGTTCAGGGACTGGGGTCCTTGTTAAAGTCGAGGGTCGGATGAATTCAACCCAATATCAACAAATTCTTCAGAATAATGTTGACGCATCAGTCACAAAGTTGAAGTTACGCAGTTTTTGGATATTCTAATAAGACAATGACCCAAAACGCAGTTCGGAATCTACAAAGGCATTAATGCAGAGGAAGAAGTACAATGTTCTGGAATGGCCGTCACAGTCCCCTGACTTAAAAATCAGCAACAATCTATGGGATGAATTGAAGCAGGCTGCCCAGGCTCAGCTGCCTTCAAAATTAACTAAACTGAAGAGATTGTGTATGAAGAATGATCAGAAGTACCTCCATCCAGAATCCAGACACTCATCAGATGCTATAGGAGGTGTTTACAGGCTCAAAGGAGCAAAAGGAGGCTCAACTAAGCATTGATGTCATATCTCTGTTGGGGGTGCACCTGTCTAATTTTGTTTTGATGCATATTGCATATTTTCTGTTAACCCTAAAAAACTTAATGTCACTGCTGAAATCCTACTGTTTCCATGTCAGATATTAAAAGGAAGTTGCTACTTTGAAAGCTCAGCCAATGATACACAAACATCCAAAGAATTAAGAGGGGTTCCCAAACTTTTTCATATGACTGTATATTAGGACTAATATTGAAGCTTACAGTTTCATCTGCTGGATCTTCACTCTAACAGAGCTGTGTTTATCTCACAACAGCCGTCTATTTGCAAATGTATCACCAAACTCATTTTAGAAAAATAAAACCAATTAAACGGTTACAAGAAAATCAGCCCAACAAACTTTCCCAATCCTATTTACTTCATTTTTAACAAAATAACATTGCATTTTGCAGGTCTCTAAAGTCCTACTCTCTAGCACACTACTTGGTAATTTATTCTACGTGTCTACAGTTCTCTGTATAAAGAAAATTTTCCAATGTTTCTGTGAAATTTACCCTTAACACGTCTCCATCTGTGCCCCTTGTTCCTGCAGAATGTCTTAATTTAAAGTAACAACTGGGAACCATTGCACTGTATACTTTCATAATTAAAAAATTTTCAGTTATGTCAACCCTTATTCTCAGTTTGCATAAAATGAAAATTTTGGGGCTTCTCCAATCATTCGTATTCACTTATTTCTCCTCTAATCAGTCCAATTGCTCTGAATTTTCTTTACTGTCGCTATTGCTTTTATGTAATAAGAAGACCAAAAATCTACACACAACTCCAGATGAGGTCTCGGTAGTGTATGATATGCTTCAGTCAGAACTTCCTTTCACTTCCAGTATACTCTACAAATTGGACTATTTAGCCTAACATCCTATTCAAGTCAGGTCAGGTCAGCACATTGTCGCACCCACCACATAATGAAACAGCTCAGTGTCCTGGTTGGCAAATCCCAAGGCAGAGACGCGGCCCACCTTCTGGAAATGGCCATTGATTAGCTGCAGCCAGGAGTTATGTGGGCATCCCCTTGGCCTAGTCCTGAGGGGGAATCCTGGCCATAGTGCTGTAACTGAAGCTCCCTCACAATGCAGGTAATATGCTCATTCCAGAGTCCGTGAGCAACCAGTCATTTGATATAAAGTCAAAGTAGACACAGTACTGAAGGAGTCCAGTCTTCATCTTAGCTCACTGGATACTGTCCATGTCTCACAGACATATAGCAAAGCAAGAAGCACCAGGACTCTCAGACTTGGACCTTCATCTTTTTGCAGAGATATCGGGATCGCCACACACCCCTTTCCAGTGACCCCCCATGCTCTCTCAATCCATCTACTGTCTTCACAGGAAGAGTCACCAGAGACATGAATGTCACAACTGAGGTAAGCAAATTTCTTGATGTGGTTGGCATTATCTTTGCAGACAAGTACACTGATGATAGTTGTGCCCAAAATGTCATTAAAGGATGGAGGCACTGAATGTCCCACTATGACGCTTGAGTCCTTCTCATATTGAGTTTCTGTTAAAGGCCACATTTCCCCCTAGGGACAAATAAAGTTCTATCTATCTATCTATCTATCTATCTATCTATCTATCTATCTATCTATCTATCTATCTATCTATCTATCTATCTATCTATCTAAAACTGAAATGTAATTCCTACAGATAACTTTGTCTCCTTACATTACATTTCACCCATCAAAAATCTGCATTCACATTCATTATGTCCCAGTCTCTCTGCAATGATTTAGTCGATTCTACATTTTCTACCATTCAGCCTACTTTGTTTTCAACTATAAAATTATAGCGCCTATAAAAAGTATTCACCCCCTTGAAGGTTTCAACATCATACTGTTGTAAAATACTGAATCACAGTGGGTTTGATTTGGCTTTTTGGACATCGATCAGCAGAAGAAGACTTTTTATTATCAAAGTGAGAGCAGGTCTGAAAAGTGGTGTAAATACATTACTTATAAATAAATGATAAATTACATATAAATAAATAAATTAATTAATAATTGAATTTTTATACAATTTAGTTCTACTCTTTATAACCTAGATGTGAAGAGAATGATCATTCTTTTCAGTTAGTTTGGTGTTTTATTAATCTACTATCTGCTTTCTTTTCCAGTTCTTCAATGGTGGTGTTCTGTGTCACCACCACCTGATCAAAGTCCTCTGCAGCTAATATGACAGTGGCAAGCCAAAATTGTCATAAGACCCACTGTGTTAAATCCTAAATAAGACAAATAAAAGGTTACATTATATAAACTGCTGAATTTAAATGAATGAATGTTATGCTCAAACTACACTGCTCACAAAAATTAAAGGAACACTAGAAACACATTAGATACATCAGATCTCAATATGAAGTTGGATATCTATACAAATAACGACAGGGTAATGTCTTAGGAACAAAAGGATGCCAAGTCTTTTAATGGAAATAAAAGTTTTCTGCCTACAGAGGGCTCAATTGTGTAGACACCCTAAAATCAGAGTGAAATGAAGATGTGGCAGGCTAGTCCATTTTTTCAAAAACGTAATTTCTGCTACTCAAAATGCTTTTCAGTATCTTGTGTGGCCTCCACGAGCTTGTATGCATGCTTGACAACGGATGGTTGAGACGACGGATGGTGTCTTGTGGCATTTCCTCCCAGATCTGTATGAGGGCATCCCTGACCTGTTGTACAGTCTGAGGAGCAACCTGGCGGCGCCTAATGGACCGAAACATAATGTCCCACAGATGTTCTATTGGGTTTAAGTCAGGGGATCGTGAAGGCCATTCAATTGTTTCAATTCCTTCATCCTCCAGGTACTGCCTGCATACTCTTGCCACATGAGGCCGGGCATTGTCGTGCATTAGGAGGAAACCAGGACCTACTGCACCAGCGTCGGGTCTGACAATGGGTTCAAGGATTTCATCTCGATACCTTATGGCAGTCAGAGCACCATTTCCTATGCAGCAGATGTCTCTGCGTCCCTCCATGGATATGCCTCCCCAGACCATCACTGACCCACCACCAAACCTGTCATGTTGAACGACGTTGCAGGCAGCATATCATTCTCCTTGTCTTCTCCAGACTCTTTCACGTCTATCACAGCTGCTCAGGGTGAACCTGCTCTCGTCTGTAAAAAGTACAGGGCGCCAGTGGTGGACTTGCCAATTCTGGTGTTCTTGAGCAAATGCCAGTCGAGCTCCACGGTGCTGGGCAGTGAGCACAGGGCCCACTACAGGACGTCGGGCCCTCAGGCCATCTTCATGAAGTCTGTTCCTGATTGTTTGGGTAGAGACATTCACACCAGTGGCCCTCTGGAGGTCATTCTGTAGGGCACGAGCAGTGCTCAGCCTGTTCCGCCTTGCACAAAGGAGCAGGTATCGGTCCTGCTGATGGGTTGAGGACCTTCTACGGCCCTGTCCAGCTCTCCAAGAATAACAGCCAGTCTCCTGAAATCTCCTCCATGTTCTGGAGATTGTGCTGGGGGACACATTAAACCTTCTTGCTGCAGCACGTGTGGATGTGCCATCCTGGAGAAGTTGGACAACCTGTGCAACTTCTGTAGGGTTAAGGAATCGCCTCATACTGCCAGTAGAGATGATTACTCAAGCCAAAACTAGCACGAGTGGAAAACCAGCCAAAAAAGATCAAGAGGGAGAAACTTGAAATGACCTCCACATGTAAAACGTCCTGTTTTGAGGGTTTTCTAATTGTTGCCACTTTAGTGCACCTGTCGTTAAGTCCATGAACACCAATACAGCTGAAAGTGATTAACAATGACCTCAGCTGCTTAACCAACCAGAAAATTATCAGACAGGTTTAATTGATTTCATGCCAGGCCCAATAAAAATAGTGTTCCTTTAATTTTTGTGAGCAGTATATATAATGCACTAGTGAGACCTCATATGGAGTATCATGAGCAGTTCTGGTCACCACGGTAAAAGAAAGACATAGCAGTGCTTCAGGCTCTGCAGAGGAGAGCAACCAGGTGCATCCCAGGACTGGATCCCAGCTACTCCTGAATAATGAAGCAATAGAATTTTAAAATGTTTTGCAAATTTGTTAAATTTAGCAAACTTACAGTAAATATCACAAGAAAACGAGTATTCAAAATCTTTACTCACTACTTTGTTTTAAGGACCTTTGGTAAGCCATTCCAACCTGGAGTCTTCTTGGATCTGACATGACACTCTCTGCACACCTGGATTTGGGAATTGTTCTGCTATTTTTCTAAGTAGATTTTTGGTGGACATTTATTTTAGGGCTCTCCAGAGATTTTTTGATTGATTTTAAGTTTTGGCTAAGAACTCTAGAACATTCCCCTAAGTCACTCCTGTAATGGAAAGTGAATCTTTGGTCCTTATTGCCTGTACATACTTACCTAATGCTCCCGGCAACTGTGGCACAAGAATTTCACTACACTCTTACCGTGTATGTGACAATACAGATCTTTAATCTTTTCTGATGTGATTCTCTGTTTGCCCTTTTAAGATCTATCATGTGGAATGGAGACCATTGGTGAACAGCTTTTCTCAGGTCTCTTTAGAGATGTTCAGTTGGGTTCACGTCGGGGCTGTGACTGGGATGCTCAAGAACATTTAAAGAGTTGTCCCTAAGACAATTCTGAGTTATCTTTGCTTGGTGCTTAGGGTACTTGCCCTGGTGGAAGGTGAACCTTTGGCCCAGTCTGAGGTCCAGAGTGCTCTGCTGCAGGTTTTCATTAAGAACATCTCTGCATTTTGCTCCTCTCAAATTTCCCTCAACCTTGACTATTATCCCAGTCCCTGCCTCTGAAAAACAACCCCACTGCATCATGCTGCCATCACCACATTTCTCCATTGGAATGGTGTTGCACAGGTGATGAGGACTACTTGGTCTCCTTCAGACGTGACACTTAGAATTAAGGCCAAACTGTTCAATCTTGATTTCATCTGAGCAGAGATTCTTGCTTCTCATAATCTCAAATTCCTTTTGTTGCCTTCAGGATTTCATATTTCTCTGTCATAATGCCTAGACTAGTGGTGGATTCTCTTCCGGAAGCTTACCCCCATCTTAATGCATGTTCTCCGGTTGCTCAGCTAGAATGACCATCAGGCTCTTGGTCACCCATGTTAAAATGGCCCTTCTCCCAAAATGCTCTGATAGCTTCAGTTGCCAGCTTCAGGGAGAATCATTGTTGTTCTGAACATATTTCATCTAAGAATTATGGAGGCCACCAAGTTCTTGGGAACTGTCAATGCTGCAGAAGTCTTTTTCTATCCTTCTCCAGATTTGTACCTCGATTGACTCCTGTCTCTGCAGGCAATTCCTTTGATCCCAACCACAGCTTGGTTTTAGCTCAGCTATGAGACCACCTATAGACAGTTGTTGGCCTTTTCTAATCATGTCCAATCAATTAAATTGACCATAGATGGATTCCAAACAAGTTGGAAAAACATCTCAATGACAATCAATAGCATGGGACTGCATGAAAAGGATTTCAACTGTGAAACAAACTTTCTGAAACTTGTACCAATGGGATATTTCAGTTTTTTTACTAAATTTGCAAAAATTCTCAAAATCCTGTTTTTGCTTTGATGTTCTGGAATATTGAATGTTGTGTGATGAGGGTCACAATCATTTTAGCATAAGGCTGAAACGTAACAAAATGTGATATAAGGGAAGGGGTCTGAAGACTTTCTGAAGGTAGTGTAGAAAAGTAAGGGGTCAATGGTTTATTTACGAACTCCTTTAATTCCATAAGGCACTCTTCGATAATTGTTATCTGTAAAGGCGATTTGTAATAGTTTGGACTGTTTAATCCAAATTAAATGTTGTGAACAGTAGGGGGTGCCACTGAGCCCCCAGACCCCTGAGACACACGACCTAACAATACAGTACAATACAATACAATTATTTTTTGTTTAGCCCAAAATCATCCAAGGAGAATAGCAATGGGCTTTAACAGGCCCTGACTTTTGACAGCCCCCTAACCTTAACTCTCTGGGAAAACAAGGAAAAACTCACAAGAAAACTCTTGTAGAGAAAAAATGGAAGAATCCTTGGGAAAGGCAGTTCAAAGAGGAAAGACCCCTTCTCAGGTAGGTTGGGCATTCAGTGGGTGTCAAACAAAAAGGGGGTAAATACATTACAATACACAGAACAGAACACAAGTAATCTTCAATACAATACAGTAGTGCAATAGAAATATGACAAGTGCAGAGCAGAATTCAACAGGAGATGATATCACATAATATGATTTGAATTTGTTCAGAGTCTCGGAGACCTCGGCCATCAAGCTGCCTCCCTCTAATGGCCATTACACAGCCACAGCCAATCCGATGAAAGGACCCCTCTACTCGATGATTCCTGCGATCCTCCATCAGAGATGACTTTACTTTAGGCAGGCAGAACAACCTGGCAGATGGGCAGTGGCACCAAGTGTCACATTTGAGTACGAAGAAGAGAAACAGAATAGGTGAGGGCTAGTAACAAATTGTAACTATCAATATTATTTATGTTTTAGTGCTGTGAACGCTGGCCCCGGCCAAGACAGACGGACAACATATTTTCACCCAACACATCGTTTATTAACACTATGTACAATATTTACAGTTCCAATGTCAAAGTCACATGCACTCACAACCCCAGTGCCTCTTGCACCGATTCCCCAAAGTCCAGGGCCCACAGTCTTTGTGCCTTCCTGGCGCCTCCGCCCTCTCTCCAGTTCAGTCCTGCTACCTCCCGACGTCCACCAAAAACTGGAGGGAGGCGGCCCCTTTTATGGGAACCCGAATGGGCTCCAGCTGCTTCCCGGCACTTAACGTTGGCCACACCCTTGCGCACCCGGAAGCCGTCTGTGTCTCCTCTGTCGTCTTCCCCCCCAGCACTTCCTGGTGTGGCGGAAGTGCCGGGCTCCCGGGATCAATAGGCACTGGGGCGCCGCCTGGCGGTGGCCACGGGTCCCTACAGGGCTGGGCTTCCAAGCCCCCTACCCGAGGCCACCTATCTAACCAAGACGGACGCCCCCTCTCGGTCTGGAGGAGGCACACGCCCTCCTCTGGTCCTCGAAGGCGTCCCAGCTGGGCTCCATCCCCGACCAAAGACCACATGGGATAAACAGGCATCGGGGCGCCGCCTGGCGGTGACCACGGGTCCCTACAGGGCTGGGCTTCCAAGCCCTGTACCCGTGGCCCCCAACATAACCAGGTGGTCTGGAGGAGGCACAAGCCCTCCTCTCCTCCTCCTGGGCTGGAGCCCGGCCGGGGACCACAGTGCTAATGACTAATGACAGAGATGCACTCTGCACAGCTAGCCAACAGCTCTAGTCAGGGTATGCTAAACTGAAGAAGTGAATCTTCAGTCAGGATTTGAAAGCTGAGACAGAAGGGGCATCTCTGCTAGTAGCAGGCAGACCAGTCCACAGTTTAGGGCCACTGTAATTAAAATCTTCACTTCCCACATAACACAACTTTTAATTATCTCATCTCAATTACAGTTACAATTACAGTCAATAGACAGAATTTTAAGTTCTCTATCATCCAATGAGTGTCACCTGCTGCCTCCCAACTCTGACTTGTCCATGTGTGGCAGCGGGCTCCTGTTATGCTGGACCCAAAAGCACTTCCAGTGACATGACGTGGCCATTTGGCAGTATGTCCGGGTCATAAGAAAGTCAGACAGCGTCCTCCCCTGGCAGTACCTTCTATCATCCCCCAGGGATCCCTAAAGAACTACACTTCTGGACTCCAACTTCCATGCAGCCCTGTGGGGGTCCAAATTGGGACTCTATATGAAGGACACTAACACCTAATATAGTGGAAGATGAATTGCTTCCTGCTGTTCTCTCTTACTGGTCCCTGAAGCCTTCAGGCATCCCACTCAGGATGGGAATCATAAGGCTTTCCAGACGAGTAATACCCACACTTAGTACATCCTTCTGTTATGACTTCCCAGCTGGGTAAGGGATCCATCTCCATCCTGGGCAGGACCCCCATCCATCCTCTGGGTTATCTACAATGTTTAATTTAGTTCAGAGCTGCAGAGAGCTGGAGCTCATCCCACCAAGATTAGGTGCAAGGCAGGGACCAACTCTGGAACCAACTGAGTAATTCAGTACAGTATCTCAGCCCATTAGTGAACCATGCAGAACTTTGCATGGAAACAGCCCAGGATGCAGAAAACATATGCCAGTCTGCAGGATCCGTTAACACCTGTTCTCCCTTTCTCTGAATTTGCAGAAGGTCCTCCAGCAATTGAAAACTTCCTGTATGGTACCAGTGACAAAAAAGGTGCATTCCAGTGATCCTAAGGACTTTGGACCAGTTGCTCTTACTTCATTCATCATGAAAACCTTTAAGGGGCTGCTCCTAAAACAGCTCTGACCTCTGGCTTCAGAACAACTGGATCCTCTGTGGCTTGCCTATCAGACATATACAAGTGTGGAAGATGCTCTTGTCTAATGCTTCATAGAGCTACTCCCACTTGGACAAAGCTGGCACCACAATCAGAATTCAAGTTCTTTGACTTTTCCAGTGTTTTTAACACTGATTGACTGGGGATAAAGCGCAAATCTTTGCATCTTGATGTCCCCACATCCTGTTTCTGGATCATGGACGAACTGACCAACAAACAGAAGTGTGTAATGCTGAGGAACTGTGTTTCAGAAATGGCAGAGCACCTCAGGGAACTGTCCTGTCTCCCTTCCTGTTTACTCCCCCACACATTGGACTTCCAGCACAACACCAGCACTTGTCATCTACAGAAATGTTCAGATGACTTGTCTATGATAGGCTGCATTAAAAATGGAGGGTACAGGAAAGTCATGGAGGACTTGGTCTTGGTCATCAACCTGAAAGTCAACATCAGCAAGACAAAAGAGCTGATGGTGGCCTTCCAGTGTGTCATAAAGCCTCTGAGACCCGTTACCATTCAGATGGAGGATGTGCAAATGCTGCAGAAATACAAGTTCCTGAGGGTCCACATAAACAACAAACTGGACTGGTCTGAAAACACAGACGTGACTGGGCAGACTGGACTTGCTTTTGATGTGTGCAGCAAGCTGATGGAAATGTTCTTCCAGTCCATAGTAGCCAGTGTGGTGCACTACTACACTGGGGAAGCAACTCAGAAGACACACAATGCCTGAACAAATTTATCAGAAAAGCCCGCTCCATCACAGGACAAACCCTGAACACAATGGAAGCTGTTGTGGAAAAGAGGATGGTTGCAAAATTAGATGGCATCATGAAAAATCCCCTACAGGAGGAACTCACTTGGAGCACTTTCAGCTGCAGGCTCATTCCACCATGGTGTGCTAAGAAGCACATCTAGGGGTCTTTTCTATTCTGCCCACTGCTATCAGGAAATTCAATGCTTCCTCTTGATGTTATTTATTTATTATATTTATTTATTTTATTTATTATTGATTGATTGATTTACAGTATTATCTGTTCTTTGAGTCATATCCTTGTTTTTTGATGTTTCTGCTGCTGTATACAACTGAATTTCACCCTGGCATTAATAAAGTTTTTCTAATCTAATCTAATCCTTATATATAATCTGATACTATCCATATGTATGGTGTTCGCGTCAATACCTTGGCTCAATACAAGCTAGAACCATGTAATGGGACTCTGTCTAAGTAGTTAGAACGCGGACGCAGTATTGCATGATTGGCTAAGAATGTTTGAATGCTTCAGTGACACCGCTGGACGGCCGAGTATAGTAAGTCGGTGTTAAATTCGAGCAAATAACAGTAAGCTTGGTTGGTTTTTGAAACGTTGGTTTGGTGGGGGGCGTACTTTCCAGGACTAACATCGTTGACTGACTTAAACCCTTCGACAGCTCTGCAACCATATGTAATTTAGAACATATCGCCATTTGCTTTGTACTTCAAAATCTATATTTAGGCAGTTCGATTTTGGCATCTGATTAATGACGGCTGGGTATTAACAATGGTCATTGTTTAAATTTTAGCCAATCTCATATCTAAAATGACCACGCCAACATTTTTTAATTATTACTCCAACTCTGATTAGAGTCGTAAAATACGGTCTGTTTTGAAAATTTGTTTGCTGAAAAAAATCAAATGAGGTGCACCGAAGAGCTGAGTTCACGTCTCGCAGCCCCATTTAAACAGGCAGCTCTTCATTACATTGGCCGAAAAGGTCTATTTTAAGCACAAATCAGTGCCATTATAACAAAATCATCTCAAGGACTTTAAAAAACAAATAATTCTTTGCTGAGAAAGTATGGATTTCACAAAGGTAGAATTTGATCGGGCTCCCAGTTGCTAGTCTAATCTAATCTAACCTCATAAAACATTGAGTGTTGCGAAGATACAAAACAACCAAGCCAAGCACCGAGTCCACATCTTATAAAATATTCTCCTTTTTTCTTATCCTGGTCTAAAGAAGTGGAAATGTTCCCAGCAGGAACAAGCACAGGCTAGTGATTGACCCCAAAGAGGGTGACAGTTCATCCCTGGTCTGTAAACTGCTTGCTTGGGGTCATTCAATCACTCAACCTTTATTTTCGACAGTATTTATTTTTATACCTCATTTGTTTCTCCTTTTTAATAAGCCAGCGCTGTACTTGCTTTGGCTGAAAGATACAAAATAAGACAGTCAGAGAGGCAGATCAGGCCTAAATAAGCATTAATATTCACCAAGCCTGAAAAGAAACAATAATGTATCTCCTGGGCCATCTGCTTAAATTCGCGTGTCCCATTATCTGGGTCTCTCCAACACCCTCAGTGTCCATCAGAAACTGACAGGTTTATTGAGCCAGTGGCTCTGCTCGGTAATTTAAAGATAAGCGCGTCACCTGCTTTCTAACGCTCACTATAACCACGAGGAGGGATGGCACACCATTAGAATTGGAGATGAGAAAGAAAGCAATTTGAAAAGAAGAGAATTGCACTGGAGGAGGCTTCAGAAAAAAGGGAAAGGATCGAGATGCTTCTGTTGGTGGAAATAACAAAAAAAAAAAAACAACAGGAAGGGACCTGAAATTGATATTGGAGTGTGACTGGGATGAGAGGGGGGCTGGAATTAAAGATTCAATGCTATTTTAAAAAATTGAACCTTGTTAATCCAATTAGGGATCAGGGCTACTGGGCTCAAGGTGTAAGCCCAGGATCAAACCTAGTGTGAATGCCATAATGGAGGGACTGGCATTGTACTGGAGATGGTTGGCACAATGGAAAGATGTGGATGCACATGGATCCTGGCTGAGTTGATGCCATAATTGAAGAACAGAGGGATTCATCCCCCTAATATGCAGGGTGGCAGCATCTCTCTGGTGGAACTCTGCAGGGCATATTGGGAGCTGTAGTCCTGAAGGGCAGCAATGTTGGGATACTTAAGTGCCAGCAGGGGGAGCTGCAGGGGAACACTACCATTACTGTCTGGCCCAGAAGTGCTTCTTACGTGATGTGCTGCGACACCAGAAGTACTCCAGGGTTTGGCATAAAAGCTAACAGGGCATCAGAGTCGGGAGGCTGCGGACAACACTCGTGGATGGAGTTGTGGTGGAAAGAGATGAATTGTGTGTTATTATTGTGTTGGACTGATTGAAACCCAGTATAGAAATCATTTTATGTTAACTGCCTTTTATTGCACCTAAAATGGTGTTTGGTGGAGTTGTGTCTGGTGGTTTATGTTTCTTTTTACAGTGCCTTTCCCATGCTCAAAGTGCTTCACAGAAATTCAGAAAGAATAACAGGACATATATAACATTGGATACAAATAATATTCACATAAAACAGGATATACAAAGCATTAATATAGACAATAAACCACAATGTGAGACACCATCCAATGGAAAAGCAGGGATCTTCAATATGGGAAGTGGTGCGTCGAACCTTAGTAACAGTGCATGATAAGTTTCAAAATGTTTGGTACGGTCAGTTGGTTGTGCGCTACGGTTGAGAGAAGGTGTGTTTTAAACAACAGATTAAGTTTAAGATTAAATTTTTCTTCAAACTGAAAAAAACGTGCTAAAGAAACATACGAAATGTTAAAATTAGTTAATGGTGATGCTGCAGTGATCAAGTGGTTTGAGCAATTTCATAATGGTCGTGAACTGGTTGAAGACGAGGAGAGAGCAGGACATCTTTCAGCATCAAAAACCTAAGAAAATGTTTGAAGAGTAAGCGAAACAAATCGTCTGCAAATCCCCTTAAATGAAAGTCTGTGCACTTTAATCGGAATGTCTGAATTGTTTGATTTGTAATTTTAAACTGTGCAAGGAGTTGCATTGAGTCTTTGCGGACCTGGAGAAAGCATATGACAGGGTGCCTCCTTGAGAGGAGTTGTGGTATTGTATGAGGAAGTTGTGAGTGGCAGAGAAGTACGTAAGGGTTGTACAGGATATGTACGAGGGAAGTGTGACCGTGGTGAGGTCTGCAGTAGGAGAGACGGATGCATTCAAGTTGGAGGTGGGATTACATCAGGGATCGGCTCTGTGCCTTTTCTTATTAGCAATGGTGATGGACAGGTTGACAGATGAGATTAGACAGGAGTCCCCGTGGACTATGATGACATTGTGATCTGTAGTGTGTCACACACATGCGCATGGGAGGCAGCTAAAGGGCTTGAGTGACGGCAGTTCTGAGGCTGGGAGCTGGCAGAGTGCACAGACTTTTTTTCTCTCTTTCCTGTAGACCATTCCCGGAAGATTCCATCTGGCTCTATTGACGTCACTTCTGGGACTGAGCCAATGGAAGGAGACCTTACCGGCTCCGGCCCCTGTGATGTCACGTCTGTGCCCGAACCAATGGCTAAAGAACACAGGCCTGATCCTTATGACCTCACTTCCTGTCCTCCCCTTTTAAAAGCCTGCCCTTTTCCCTAAATTCTTACTCTTGTTTTGGACTTATTTGTATGCACATCAGTGCTGTTTATTTTCATAAAGAACGACCTTGCAGCCAGGATACCAGATTATACGGGTGGCTGCCCCAAATCTTTATCTGAGTATGTCTCGTTATTGTGACAAGTGATAGTAGGGAGCAGGTTGAGGAGATCCCTGGAGAGGTGGAGATATGCTCGAGAGAAGAGAGGAATGAAGGTCAGTAGGAAAAAGACAGAATATATGGTCAGAGGAATGGTAAGGATGCAAGGAGTAGAGTTGGCGAAGGTGGATGAGTTTAAATACTTGGGATCAACAGTACAGTGTAATGGAAGAGAGGTGAAAAAGAGAGTGCAGGCAGGGTGAAATGGGTGGAGAAGAGTGACAGGAGTGAGTTGTGATAGACGGCTATCAGGAAGAGTGAAAGGGAAGGTCTACAGGACGGTAGTGAGACCAGCTGTGTTATACGGGCTGGAGACGGTGGCACTGACCAGAAAGCAGGAGACAGAGCTGGAGGTAGCAGAGTTAAAGATGCTAAGATTTGCATTGTGGTGTGACGAGGATGGATAAGATTAGAAATGAGGACATTAGAGGGTCGGGTCAAGTTGGACGGTTGGGAGACAAAGTCAGAGAGGCGAGATAGCGTTGGTTTGGACATGTGCAGAGGAGAGATACTAAGGATAGAGCTGCCAGGGAAGAGAAAAAGAGGAAGGCCTAAGAGAAGGTTTATTGATCTGGTGAGAGAGGACATGCAGGTGATTGGTGCAACAAAACAAGATGATGAGGACAGGAAGATATGGAAGAAGATGATCCGCTGTGGTGACCCCTAACGAGAGCAGCTGAAACAATAAGAAGAAATTTTAAACTGTGGAGCAGAGGGGATCTAAATCAAAGAAAAATTTTCTTTGTCCCAAAGATTATGGAGGGCAGTGTATATGTTCGCCGTCAGGGGTCTGTGTAAGGACTCTTGCTGCAGAGCTCTAAACCTGCTGGAGATGTGACAGAAGATAAGAAGGGGCAGCTGCCAGTATGGAGTTCCATTTGTGGATGCCAAGTTACTCAGCGTGAGGAAATGTAAGAATGAGTGAACACAGGATGTAACTGAGCTGGAAGAAAGAAAGTTTCTTAAAGTGGTCTTTGTGGGTGGAATAAGAAAGGGAGGAATTACAAATGAGACCGAGATTCTTTGCAGTAGAAGAAAGTCTGACCTCATCAACAAGGATGACTGAGAAGGAGCTCATTTTCTTAAGATTTGCTTTAGTGCCAAATATCAGAGGAGTATCCAGTTGC
This sequence comes from Polypterus senegalus, assembly GCF_016835505.1. NCBI lineage: Eukaryota > Metazoa > Chordata > Cladistia > Polypteriformes > Polypteridae > Polypterus > Polypterus senegalus. The sequence goes on along the minus strand of NC_053164.1, from coordinate 1,868,699 downwards.
AGTCAGGACAGTTTTAGGCCTCTGACAGATCTGAGCACTTCAGACACTATGAGGCCTGGAACCTGTTCATATTCATGTGAGAAACACAGCAACGTTTATTTTTTACTTTTTGTATAATGGTACAATTAAATAATTAACAAATTGGATTCAATAGACACTATTAATGTGAAGTCTTGCATTACCTAGAAATTTGATTCATTTTATTATTTTCATACGAAAAACTTCTCTTCACTTCTGAAAAAAAATATATATTGTCATAAACTTAGACAAAAGCCACAAAAAGGTTTGGGGCAGCCACTCATATATTGTTTCCAAGCTGCAAAATTGAAAGAATTGATATGTTGAAGTATACAGATTGGAGTCCAGAACAGAACTGATTTCTTGTTAAAAGATGGCAGCTTTAAAAGAAAGTGGAGGAAGTGATGTTATCAGTAGAGCCGGAACTGGAAGTAGTGTCATATGAGACAGGACCAAAGTGACGTCATCAATAGAGCCGGAAGCAGAAGTGACATCATCGGGGACAGGTGGAATTTCCTGTAATTGCTCTGCAGAGAAGTGAGAGAAATCTGGTCTGGCATGGAATTGCTCTCATGCAGGCCCTTTAGCTGCCTTCCATGCGCACGTGTGTGACAGTATATGTACTGTATACTGTATATATTATACAGCATATTACCTGTCCCCAACGGCTCTGCCCATGTATTAGTGAAACAGGACAAACTTTAAGAATCAATAAAAAAAAATGTAATTTTGGCCAAACAGGAGGTAGGTACGCGCCAACGTTAAATGTTGGCACTGTATCTGATTGTGTTCAGCTCTGACGGGAGACTGTCATCCATGTGGGGAGAAAAGCATGTGTCCGTGTTATCTCTGGTAAACAGCAGCTACACTCTAAAACACACGTAGCTCTGATCTCTCTCTCAAAAAATTAAACGTTACTCTTTAACAATCTCTAGATGATAATGTCTACTGAACAAACAGGTATCAGTAACTACGCAGAGGCGAGGTACATTCCAACACGTGGCGAGAGGTAGACTGACTTGAACAGAGGCTGGTGCATTAGTGAGGAGGGCCCTACATCGGCTCTGAACTCCTGAGGTCCCGCTTCCCCCTTCCCTCGGCCCTCAGCGTCTGTCTTGGATTAGCGCACATAAATCGATACCTCAAGTGAATTATGATACTTAGTGTGATAACAGAAGTCGCAAAATTAGTCAATTCTAGAAAAAGATTCAATCTAAATCCATGAAGTAGTTCTCTTGTGAAAAGTAGACAGACAGACAGACAGACAGACATTGAATTTTATATATACTTGGGGGATTTGCCTCCTGCTCACTTCGCTCGCCCGCCCCTGGGGTTTGGTTTTCCAGATATACAATTTAAAGAGATTGTTACATATGCATTATTTTCTCTTTTACTTTAAAACTATAAAATAATACTTGTCATTTATTTCCGCTCCCGGTGTGGTTACATCTCTTTCTCGCAGGATGTATAACGCTGCTTGCTTTGTGAAGGGGGTGCTGCTGAACACACGCTAAAGAGATGATGTCGGATCATCTGCTGTCTTTCTGCTGCTGGCGAGCTGCCTGTTCTGCTTGTCTCTTGTCCTTGTTTTAAGAGCTGGGAGCACATGAAGCGTGTCTGCCAAAAGCAATCCAACAACTGCTAGGTTAGATGTTCGTGGAGTTGTTTTAAAATGATGTCTCACTTCCTTGTCTGGCGTGACATTGTAAAAACAATACTTGTCCTTTATTTCCAGCCCCAGGCATGGTTAAATCTCTCGTAGGACGTATAACGCTGCTCGTATTGTGAAGGTGGGGCGCGGCTGAACGCATGCTAAGGAGATCTTTCTGCTGCTGCTGACGCTGTCATGCTGCCCGTCGATCATTTTAAAGCCTGTACAGTTTCTGTTCTTTTTGCCATTTCGCGTCTATGCCGCTCGCGTTGTTGGTGGTTAGGGTGGCTGAACGCACGGAAGGAGAAGCGGTCGGATCATCTGCTGGCTTTCTACTGCTGGTAAGCTTCGTGTTTTGCTTGTTGCTTGTCATTGTTTTAAGAGCTGGGAGCAAGTTAAAGTGTCTCTCGCAGGACTTCAAATTGTCCTTTGAGAAGATCACGTCTCGTTTCCCTGTTTCCCTCATCCAAGATTTTTTTTTTTATCATAGAGAGATATCAGCCAATAACAAAAGATACATTCAGTTTTTTTGCTTCGGATGCAAAACTGAGAGACCTCAATAGTTTAGAAGTTTAATAAATGCTGAGCACACAGGCCTCAAAACTACTGAATCCACTGGTTTGAGGGGAGGAACTAAAAGGAACTGAAATCAACACGAGGGGTGTGTAATGCAGGTGTCAGTACACCAGCAAAACAGGGGAGTGGCTCCTGAAAAATGGACGGATTCAAGAGAGATGCCTCTGACAGGCCTGACAGGGGCTTCAGCTAATGGGCCTCAGAATGTCTCAGGTCGCTGAATCTGCCCAAGGCTTCAGAATGTCTCGCCGGCAGCTGGACTATTGAAATAGCGTGACTTTGATTCTAATGTAGTTTAACTTTAGAGAGTGATATTATATTTAGGTTTGAGTTTTACTGAGTTAAGTTGCAAGCTGAGTAAACTCTGAGGAACACTGAAATAGATCTGAGTAGTGGGTTAGATAATGGATGGATGCATGGATTATCTGCTGTGAGATGTGGCTGGCTTGTCATTCTGGCCAATACCCCCAGGCCACCAGATGGAGCCCTCCCTGCAGTATGAAGGTGCCCCGAAGACCAGCAGGGAGTCATGGGACATGTAGTTTTTATACAAGACCCTGCTGGATACCACAGGGGCCGCAAGAGGGAGCTGCATGGAGGACCGAAGACTTCTTCGTGCCCTATAACCCGGAAGTGAGTCAGAGGAAGAGCGATGTGTTTCCGGGGTGAGAAGAAAGGACTTGTCCCGGACCCAGAAGGGATTGAGAGTCACATGGGCTGGGGATTGGAACGCTTCCGGGTCAGGGTATTTAAAAGGACTGTGGGAGCTCCCAGACGGGAGCTGAGCTGGGTGGAAGGGTGGCAATGTGTCTGGAAGTGGAGGATTTTTTATTGGATTATTATTGAGTATTGTGATTTGTTTATGAGTATTGTGGAGGAAAGGGTGCTTTGTGCACTGTGGCGATTTAATAAAGTCAAATCTTGGACTTTAACCTTGTGTTTGGAGTCATGGACAAGGGTTCAAGGGAGTGATAGCGCCCCCTATCTGTCACACTGCATATCTTTGCCCTAACTACTAAGTTATAATAAATAGTCCTCGGTGTACTTATAGTCTGATGTCACTGGTCAGCGTTTTCCAGACACGCTTTCTTTGTTTTAGGAGCTTCTCTCCTCCTTTGTCTTAGTCGCACCTTCTGGTTGTGGCCGGTACTGCAGTTTCTTTTGAAGTTCAAACACACCATGTTGATCCTCATGTTGCTAGTAAAATCACATCTTCTGGGCAACTGGTGATCAGTCAGTTTCCATTTTCAGCAGGACAAACATACTGTGTTTATTATGTGGGCTCTCTGTGCTTGTTTTTCCTCAGCAAGGTCTGGACTAATGGCACTCTAGTCTAAGTGAAATATAGACAGGTTTTCCACACTTCCAGTCCAGCACAGTTGCCCTTTGGTGTAAAGGGATTGCTTCAGCCTCTGTTATGGCCACATTTTATGGACTATCAGGTCGGACTATGGACAGCCAAAGTTACAGCCAGTTTGAAAGCTTCATAAGAAGAGGGGAAGATCTGGGTTTTACAAGGATTTTTAAAGGAAGAAACAGCGGTCTTACCCTTGGATTAAATCAAGCTCTACAGGAAACAAACAACGTATTTCTTTTTTTGTGATTTTTGACAACCTTGGACATTACAAAAGGTTATCGTGGAGACCCATGCCTTTTCCAGTTTCTTTGTGTTACATTTAGAATATATGAAACCTTTAAATATTATTTTTACCCAAAATCAAGTTCCAAAGAAATGAAAGTTAGGAAATATAAGATGTAAAGAACAAGCAGAACAAGATCAAAGTTTTGGGGCATCTTGCGGCCAACCCAGCATAACTGAAATGACCAAATCTGAAAAAAAAATGAAATGTGTGTACAATACAAAAAGTGAGTCGTCCCAAATTCCATATCAGGCAGACATTCTGGGAGGAAGAGGTGGGTCCAGGTGGATGGACCCTGGAATGACATAAGGGATAGAAGGGTGTCAATCTTCTTTTCTGCGGGTTGGGTCAGAGAGACTGTCAGTGCGCAGTGCCTGTCTCTCCTGTCTCAGTGGAGAATTACCATCACCTAAACCTTTTAGCTGATCCCCATGCACACATAAGTGACAAAAAACATAAGAAAGTTGACAAACGAGAGGAGACCTTTCAATCTATTAAGCCTGTTTGTTTAGCTAAGCTGTCCCCGTATCTCATCCAGATTCTTCTTGAAGGCTGTCAACTCCATGTCTCAGTAGTTTGTTCCAGTGTCCCTCAACTCTTTATATTATACAATCAGGTGATCAAGTTGTCCCAAGTTATTATAAAGCCAGTAAGCCCAATTTGTATTTGCAGCTAAATTAATGGAAACAATTATTAAGGAAACGATCTAGCAGCACATGTCCTAAACAGAAGTTTTAGCAAATACCCACTGGGTTCAGACAATATGCTAACATTTAATCAGAAATCTACAAAAGCATACGATTAGAGACGTGCCTATGAGATTATTTATCTTGATTTTCAGAAGACTTTGGATAAAATACCACATGTGGGCTAAAACTAAAAGAATTGGGTATTTAGGGTGCAACATGTAGGTGGGTACAAACTTGGGAACAAAGGGTTATGGTGAGAGGAACCTTTTCGGAATTGGGAGATATTAAAAGTGGTGTCCAGCAGAGGGCACTGCTGGGCCTGCTGTGCTTTATAATAAATTATCTGACAAGAATGGAATCAATAAGTTGGTGTGAACGCTGGCCCAGACACAGACAGACAGACATGTTGTTCATCACCACACACTGTTTATTTACACTACTATTTACAATATTACCGTGCTCACAAAACCCCAATGCCTCTTGCACCAATTCCCCAAAGTCCAGGGCTCACAGTCTCTGTGCCTTTGCAAAGTGAAAATTGGGTTGATTCGGTTTCCTGAAACAATTCGGGCATTTCTGATTCTGCTTCAGTCTCGACAGACCCGACAAAATAAAGTAGCACCATTTTGGCCAGAGGGTCCATGAGTAACAGTGAGATGGGGTCAAAAGTTACTCTCTAGGAGTAAGAATCTGATGAAAGCTATGGGACCCCCTTACCCAGAAATATTCACATAAACACAACTGTGCATGCAATAAATATAATGTACTTTATTTAATTAGATTTGATTGTCTCATATATATATATGGCATTGTCACTCACGTGTGATTGGAAGGCAGCTAAAGGGCCTGAAAAATAGTAGTACCACGCCAGACCAGAGGATGGCGAGCTGCACTGACTTTCTCTCTCAATCCTCTGCAGACCATCCTTGGGAAATCCCTCTAGGTCCCGGCACCACCGATGACATCACTTTCCGGTATTGGCACCACAGCAATTCCAGTGCTATCGATGACGTCACTTCCAGTACCAATGACATTACTTCCGGTCCCGGTCCTGATGATGTCACTTCCTGTTACAGCCTTTGAAGCTGCCATATTCTTACACTCAAGTCAGTTCTGTTTCGGACTCAAACCAGTGAAGAACTCAAACAAAACTACCCATTTGCAGCCAGGGCACAATATACAATACAATATACAATATAATCTTTTTCAATATCTTTGGACTGTTATCGTGACAACATACACAGAGTATTAATAAACTTTAAAGTAAACAATCTAAAAAAAACACTCTTTTATGCAAAAAGTAATGGCCACTCATTATAATTATGAAATACAATCCTCTTGTCCAAATTGAAACAGATCTACTATGTTTTCTACTACCATTGCTACTACTACTACATCTACTCTAAATCAACAGTACCAGGCTGTATCGTGAATATAAATGTTAATTTTTATCTGACTCTCACGGACCCTCTGAAACCCATCAATGGACCCCTAGGGGTCCGCAGACCTCAGGTTAAAAACTGCTGCTCTAGGCATTCCAGGTCACTAATTTGGCCCCCGTCCAGATACTCAGCTCTTTTATTTTATTTTTTCTTGATTGGATGGTTCACATGTACTTTGTTCTATTATTGTTGTTTTACTATGTTCTACACAGATGTTGTATTTGTTGTGTTGTTTAGTTTTTTATTTATTGAACCTGCCTGTTGATCTTATTAATTTAGACTTTGTGCTAAAATAATGGGAGGGTGAGGAGGGTACGTTGCAGGGCCCCTGTAGTTTTCTGACTGTCCAGTAGAATCCCCTCAGATCGTGACACATTGCCAAAGAGAGCAGCTGAACCAAAGGCCAGACCCCGGTGACAGCTTTGCTATTTTGTCACTTGTTAAACACGCACATGTCACCTGCAGCATATTTAAACGGCTTAGATTTTAAATGTCTCATAATTTTCAGTCTCTCAGAATTCAGGCAATATTACTTGACAACATAAAAGCACGTTTTTCCTGAGATTTTGTAATGTTTTATTTTGTAGCACAGCCTGAATTGAAAAAACGCTGGTTTATTATTCATTAATGCAAATTGGTCACTTTTAAATTCTGTGAGCGTTGACTTAAGTGTCTTCTACTGCCGTGTGCACTGCAAGCTTCACAACGCCCTGAGCAGCCATCAAATGCAATATAGATACTTCTTAGCATAAATGAAAAATGGATGGTATTATCTGGAACAATATCTAAGAAGGGTGAGAGGTGTCACACCAGTAACAGCTACAGACCCCACTGGGACCCACCTGTACATGGGTGAGATCCGCCTCGGAGCTGAACTAGCATACAGCCATTGGAAACTCTACCTGCAAATCAACAGTTTACCTTGGGACCACTAAGTCACAGTGCCCTATTGTGGGTGATGAAGCCTCTCCACCCTCCAGCTTTGGTTTATTTCTCTCAACACTCCTGGAAAACCGTCTTCAGTTTGAGGCCCTAAGCTAAGGTTATTCTTTACTTTATTTATTTATATTTCTTTGTTTCTTCAGTTTGACATGCACGGACAATTTGTTTTTAAAATGCATTTTACTCACATAACTCAACACACATAACATAACTCATGGCACACAACTACCCAATAAGTTCCAAAATCACTTACAAAAAATGGCCACTAGAGGGAGATATTGTGAGAATGCACCCCTAGAAGACATGGATGTTCCTCAAAAACCCCTCTTAAGAAAAGCTGATAGACTTCCCTCACATTGCTCCCTTACTTGCTCTGTCAGGTGATATGCTTCTCGTGAAGCGCTTCACATACTTAAAAGCCTGAATAGCACCTGTCCTTTTTGGCTGATTGCTTTGTTTCTCTCTCCTACCCCAGACATCCTCTGCTCCTGTTGGGGTCCCGCTCCCGTTGTGCACCCCTAAGATGTTTGTCTACGTATTCTTATAATTGAGAACTAACTGCATATTGAGTTTGTTTTACTTCTGAAAGAGACATGTTTGTTTGCAGTGTTTGAATAAAGTTCTTGTCTCTACAATCTCCTGTGTTTCTGTGCAATTCTGTGACCTAAGCGTGACACGGAGAGTGTGCCCCTGGCAATGCAATTGCACCACCCTGTCTCCAAGCAGTCTGGGAGCCTTCCAATCATTTGTCGAAGGTGGAGAACGAGACAAGATCATGACAAAATAAACTCATCCTGGAAAACTTCAGGAATCCCCGCCAGTACCACATCACTGTCTACTTTCTCCACAATCCGCTCAATCGAGTCCCCCTCAAACCAGCTGTGAATGAGACAAATTAAATCCTGCAACTGAGCACAAACAGGCCGATCCAGGTCCAGTTTCCATTGGCAAAGTGCAGAACCCGTAGCCAGACCCAGAAAATTTACATTGTCTTGATGACCCATCTGTGCAACCACTCCTAGTACCACTTGTCATGCTTGGGTCACAGAATTGCACAGAAACACAGGAGATTGTAGATTGTAGATAGGAGATTGTAGTGCTTTCTACCTAACATAAATGGTGGTAAAAGAAAGTTGGTCCTGTAGAAACCTGAGATGCCCACCCTCATTGCATCCTCACAGGGGGCTGAATGATGCCTTGATCGGGTGGTGGTGCAGATTGCCTCCATAGAAGAACCGGAAAAGACAGCAGAGAAAAGTGGAGTTTAGTAAAGACTGCGGAACCTTGAAGAATATGATAATATGATGACCATATAGTCTATGAGGAATACAAAATGTAGATACAAAATATGCCATATTAAAATAAATGGGTTTTAGCAGTTTTTTAAAATATTCCAGATTACTTCTTCTTCTTCTTTTTGCTCCTGCCATTGGGGGTTGCCACAGCGGATCATGTTTTTCCATCTCTTCCTGTCCTCGTCATTGTGTTCTGTTACACTCATCACCTGCATGTCCTCTCTCATCACATCCATAAACCTTCTCTTAGGCATTTCTCTTTTCCTCTTGCCTGGCAGCTCTCTCCTTAGCATCCTTCTCTCAGTATACTCAGTATCTCTCCTCTGCACATGGCCAAACCAAAGCAATCTCACCTCTCTGACTTTGTCTCCCAACTGTCCAACTTCAGCTGACCCTCTAATGTCCTCATTTCTAATCCTATCTATCCTTGTTACATTCAAAATCTTAGCATCTTTAACTCTGCCACCTCCAGCTCTGTCTCCTGCTTTCTGGTCAGTGCCACCATCTACAGCCCATATAACAAAGCTGGTCTCACTACCATCCTGTAGACCTTCCCTTTCACTCTTGCTGACACCCGTCTGTCGCAATTACTAGCCTGGCAAATTTCAATTGGTAAAGTATTCCAGATTTTGTGTGCTAAATAGCAAAAGGCCACCTCATCACTTCTTTTAAGTTTGGCTCTAGGAATTATAAGCAGATGCTCATTTGAAGATCTAAGGTTATGACTTGGAACGTAGGGGGACAGGCATTCCACAGTATGCGATGGCACAAGATTACTGAAGGTTTCATAAACCATTAGTTGTATTTTAAAGTTAATTCTAAGTGACACGGGTAACCAATGTAACGCCGCTAAGACTGGTGTGATTTGCTCAGATTTCCTTTTCCTTAGTTAAGATTCTGGCTGCTGCATTCTGCACTAACTGTAACCGATTGATGTCTTTCTTAGGTTGTCCTGTGAAGAGTGCATTAATGTAATCTGGCTGAATAAAAACAAAAGTGTGAATTCATTTTTCAGAGTGTTGTAAAGTTAGAAGAGGTCTAACATTTGCTATATTCCTTAAATATCTGATTAATATGTGATTTAAAGTTATAGGTAAGTCAATAATTACCCCTACATTTTTTACCTCCATCTTAACTTTTAAGCGTAAGGGATCAAGTTTATTTCTAATTCCCTCATTATCCATGTTTGAGAATCACTAAGATTTCTGTTTCCTCCTTATTTAGTTTGAGAAAGTTACTACTCATCTAATTAGAAATAAAAGTAGGACACAGGATCAGAATGCCAAGATTGTCGGGGTCATCAGGTGCTATCAATAAATATACAGTAGCTATATGTCGTATACATGGTGGTGGTAGCTCACATTTTGCTCTGAGATCATCTGACCTAATGGATGTTTGGAGATTGAAAAGAGCAGCGGACCCAGAATTGATCCTTGTGGTACACCATATACAGTATCATGGGTCTCCAACGTACACTCACCTAAAGGATTATTAGGAACACTATACTAATACGGTGTTTGACCCCCTTTCGCCTTCAGAACTGCCTTAATTCTATGTGGCATTGATTCAACAAGGTGCTGAAAGCATTCTTTAGAAATGTTGGCCCATATTGATAGGATAGCATCTTGCAGTTGATGGAGATTTGTGGGATGCACATCCAGGGCACGAAGCTCCCGTTTCACCACATCACAAAGATGCTCTATTGGGTTGAGATCTGGTGACTGTGGGGGCCATTTTAGTACAGTGAACTCATTATCATGTTCAAGAAACCAATTTGAAATGATTCGAGCTTTGTGACATGGTGCATTATCCTACTGGAAGTAGCCATCAGAGGATGGGTACATGGTGGTCATCAAGGGATGGACATGGTCAGAAACAATGCTCAGTTAGCCCGTGGCATTTAAACGATGCCCAATTGGCACTAAGGGGCCTAAAGTGTGCCAAGAAAACATCCCCCACACCATTACACCACCACAACCACCAGCCTGCACAGTGGGATCAAGGCATGATGGATCCATGTTCTCATTCTGTTTACGCCAAATTCTGACTCTACCATTTGAATGTCTCAACAGAAATCGAGACTCATCAGACCAGGCAACATTTTTCCAGTCTTCAACTGTCCAATTTTGGTGAGCTCGTGCAAATTGTAGCCTCTTTTTCCTATTTGTAGTGGAGATGAGTGGTACTCGGTGGGGTCTTCTGCTGTTGTAGCCCATCCGCCTCAAGATTGTGCGTGTTGTGGCTTCACAAATGCTTTGCTGCATACCTCGGTTGTAACGAGTGGTTATTTCAGTCAAAGTTGCTCTTCTATCAGCTTGAATCAGTCGGCCCATTCTTCTCTGACCTCTAGCATCAACAAGGCATTTTCGCCCACAGGACTGCCGCATACTTGATGTTTTTCCCTTTTCACATCATTCTTTGTAAACCCTAGAAATGGTTGTGCGTGCAAATCCCAGTAACTGAGCAGATTGTGAAATACTCATACCGGCCCATCTGGCACCAACGACCATGTCACGCTCAAAATTGCTTAAATCACCTTTCTTTCCCATTCTGACATTCAGTTTGGAGTTCAGGAGATTGTCTTGATCAGGACCACACCCCTAAATGCATTGAAGCAACTGCCATGTGATTGGTTGATTAGATAATTGCATTAATGAGAAATTGAACAGGTGTTCCTAATAATCCTTTAGGTGAGTGTATAATCACCATATCTAACAAAGAATTTTATGTCTGCTATTGTAAAACTGAAACCATTTTAAGATTGCCAGAGAAGCCCACCCATTGTCTAAGGCAATTTGTAAAAACGCTGTGGTCTATGGCGTCACATGCTGCACTCAAGTCTATGAGAACAAGAACAGATATACGGCCTTTGTCCGCATTAAACCACAAATCATTTACTACTTTGACCAGTGCAGGATTTGCTCTAAAACCCGACTGGAACTTGTGAAGAATACAATGTTGAACCGAGAAATCATTTAGCTACTTTAGCTAGTTTTTTCCTTAATTAGAAATTGGTGTTGAGAGAGTTTAATAATTGCAGTCTTTAGACAGTCAGGGAAGACCCCCGTATCAAATGATATCGAGTTCACTGTGTCAAGTACACTATCAATTAGCACATCAGAAACAATATCTGAAAAACTCAATCCAAAGGCAAAATCAAATCCAGAGCAAGAATTCCAAACAATCTGAATCACAACACGAAGAGCAAAGCACAAGTCAACAATCAATAAAAGTTTCATTAACATAAATAAAAAAAAATAAAAACAAAATTAATTTGAATTTGAACCCCATCCAATGAGGAACTGTAGCTGACACATGACATGGTGTGTACTCTTTTATTTGTTTTCTAACATTGAATGATGTTGTATATCAAATAATAATGTTGCTTGTCGGTGCTGTTTAATATCATTATGGTTGTTGTTTTATTGCAGTAAACTTTGAAATTATTTGTTTAGTCAATGGCCGATGTCATAAAACACATCATTTTTTTGAGGATTTTTCCTTATTTAGAATTAACTTTTTAAGCATTTAAACAACTCAAGAGATTACTGAGGAAGATAAAAGTTTATTGTATGTCGTCCCTTTCTTCATCGATGCATCACGTAACTGCAATCGTCGATTTCTGACGTTACCGCACTTCCAGTATAAATATGGTGACAATTCTATTATTTCTATGTCTGTATTTTTGTATAGTTTATGTTTTTCTAATGTTTGAATGATTATTTGTAATATGTCTACATATTTCCTATTATGTTTATAATTATGTCCAAAAACAATTTTAACCTTAGCGCCACCTCTCGTCCCGAGGTGGAAGAGTCAGAAAGGTGGTCTTCCAGATGCACTTGCATAACAAGATCCTGACTGTGTTTTATTCTTGGGGGGACTTTAACTGCATGAATTATTCATTTCTTTTTGAATTACTTTTTTTAACCTCAACTTTTATTTATTTATGAAAGATTACCACACTTTTAGGATTTTGAACCCCTGTTTGATTTTTTGAATTTTAAAAATAAAAATTACTTAAGCACTTTTGCCCTAAAGTGTCCTCATTGCATGGGTCATCCTGGTCATGACTATGGATGGTCCCGGGTTCAAGAATTGTGGCAGCTGCAGCCAACCCAGACTGTCACCAGGGACATGCAGTCAGGGGAGGCAGAGCCTCTCCTTTCATCATGTAAAGTAAAAGAACTAATAATGATAACATAAAATAAATTTGTCTCCTGGTCTGTGCTATAAATTTGTTTTCTGTATGATTCCAATAACTTTGATCAGTTGTATAGTAAAACTTGCTGAATTAACACATTTCCTGTTCAAATACAGTGGAGAAACACGAGGTGCAGCAGCGACAAGCCTCACCTCACCTCACCTCAGACTGAGCTCTTCCTCACACACGGGGTTGATGCATGTGATTGGTGGGTGCCTGTTTTGTCTATCTGCATGTCGCCAATCTAATGTTTGTAGACACGTTTATTATACACCATGACTTTCCACAGTCGGGCTAATATCTTTAATGAACGTGTGTGACAAATTTATTCAGACATAAAACTGCAGCAAATAGGCACAAAGGTGAGGCAGACAGTACCATGCCGCCCTGAAGGTGCTCATTGCTGCTGAAGCAGAGGCGCCGATAAGTTAGCGATATCAGAAAATCAAGTGCACTGCTGCGCTCCGTTTGTTTTAATTTTTTTGTTCTGACTGACAGCCAAAATGGATAATTAAGACTTTTAAAACTAAAGGAAATTCAGGAGAACTTTTACAAGAAAATGACAGAGATTTTTGTGGAGAAGGATAGGCGCATGGACTTCATTTAGAAATAAAGGTAAGACTAGAAACGTTTTCAATTTTATAAAAAATGGGACCAGACTAAGAAAAAAAAAACAGTTCAGTAGTTAAAAAGTTATGATATGTAATAAAATATTCTCATTTTTCTTGTTATCCTTTGGTTGAACAGTCTGTATTAAAATTGATTAAAGCATCAGAATTAAAAGCTTTAAAAAACAACTAAATGTTTCAATTAAGGTCAAAATTTTTTGTACGCCTCTCTATACTCTCATTTTTATTGAATGAGTAGGAATTGTGGAATTGCAACGGCAAATTTTGAACACACGGAGGGTGCAGAGCAAATGCGCTCTCTCCACTCTCTCTCTCTCTCCACTCTCAATGTAAAGTTCTTTCTTAGCCACATATCTATCTACCTTACCAATGTGTGTATAAAGACTGCTGATGAGATGTGAAACATAAGCAGTAGTCAATGTGCAAGCTGCCAACTGAATAGTGAACAAGCGGCTCTTATTGGTTCATAAATTTGTAAATCTGACTCTGAAGGAGTCACCAGCTATGAACCTCACCGCAAGTCACTGACCATCACAGTGTTGATTTTTCTTCATTGTGTAGGGCAGACCGCCATAATGACTCACCACAACCCCAGACAGGTGATTGAACTAATTCTATGACTTTTAAAACCAATTGGCTGCACCAGTGTTGATTCATGGGTGTTACATTAACAAAGTCAATACTTGTGCAATCAATTATTTTGTGTGTTATGTTTCTAATTACAGTGGTGCTATGATAGTGCAGCTGCCTCACAATAAAGAGGGTCCATGTTCCAGAACCTCCTAGTATGGAGTTTGCATGTTCTCCCCATGTCTGGGTGGGTTTCATCCCACAGTCCAAAGACATGCAGGTTAGGTGGCTTGTCAAAGCCTTGTACCCGCTGCTTGCTGGGATCGGGTGGAGCCCCCCACCAACACTTGTCAGGATTAAGTGGGCTTAGACGATAGTATGGTATATTTGTAATTCATTTAGACCACTTGTAGAGATCTGTTTTCACTTTGACATTCGGTTGATGTAACAAGAAGCCAAATTAAATCTGTCGTGATTCAATGTCATTTAACAATAACATATGAAAATATCAATATTTTTTAAAGGCGCCACAAAGGACAGCCATCAGTTAATTTTGAGACGGACCCAAATCACAGTGGTCATTTTTTATTTGATGTGGCGTCTTCTCCAGCCAGCTTTGTCACAGGGCGCCTGTCTGTAAATGAATCCTCACCTTTCGTTTATCTGCACTCTTTACTCTTAAATTTCTCCAGCGGATCGACCTCCTCCAAAGGCCAAGTTGGCATTTTTAATAAAATTCTCTTTAAGAGATATTCCTCCTCTCCACACTCATAAGCTCAAGCTTCAAATATTGACATTCGCAAGGCGCTCTGACAAATCCAACTTGCTGGACTGTCAATATTGGCAGAAGGAGAAGCGTTTAGAGAGGGTGTCCTGTGCCTCAACATTGTGAGTTTGCTTTTCATTTTTTTCTTTTAATTTTGGCACATCCCAGAATTTATTTTGTTTTACCTCTTTTGACTTGTGTGTCCCTATTCCAAAACTTTACAGCACCTTGTGAAGGACGACATGGATGGATTGGTGTCCCAGCCAGGATAAAGCTTTGATCTGACACATGTGCACTTGGGTAGACAACTTCAGGGCACATCTAAAGGTAATTACACTCCTAACCAGGGGTTGACGCTCTTGCCTTTTCTCTTCTGCAGAAGCAGGGACTAACAGTTACATTCCAAGTGACATCACTTTCAGTTCCCGCCCTTCTGAACCTGCTTCTTCCTATCCTCCAGAATAAAAAGTGACTACGCTGTCATCTTGGAGATTGTCAACCATAGACTCATGCTTGAAACAAACAAAACCTATTATTTTGAATGGCAAGTGTACGGGCATCACTAGGTCATGTTTCTTCCATCCTTAAAATGTTGGGAAATTAAGGCGTTTTCTAAATAACTGGAATTCTGAGAAATTAACTCATGCATTTATTTCTAGTAGAATTGACAACACCAACAACATTTACTTATATAGCACATTTTCATACAAATGATGTAGTTCAAAGTGCTTTACAGGATGAAGAAAGAAAAAAAGAAAAAAAAATTAAATGAAATTATGCAATACTAATTAACATAGAATAAGTAAGGTCTGATGGCCAGAGACAACAGAAAAAAAAACAAAAAAACAGCTTCAAGTTAATCCAAAATGCTGCTGTAAGAACTATTACAAGAACAAGAAAATACAAACACATAACTCCAGTTCATAATTCCTTACACTGGTTCTTGGTTAAGTTTAGGGCAGATTTCAAAATCCCCCTTTTAACATATAAAGCCTTAAATGGCCGATGTCTTGCTTACTTATCTGAACTTATCACGACTTACAAACCAGAGCGCACATTAAGATCTCAAGATGTTGGTCTGCTTATAATTCCAAGGATTAATAAAATAGCAGTGGGAGGTCGAGCTTTTAGTTACAGGGCCTCTAAACTGTGGACTAGTCTGCCTGCTACAATAAGAGATGCCCCTTTGGTCTCAGCTTTCAAAGACTCACTATTTCAGTTTAGTACACCATGACTAGAGCTGCTGATTAACTGTGCAGACTGCATCTCTGGTGTAAGTTACAGTACTAGCACTAAAACATAAGTAATATAATAGTTAGAATTTGTTATTAACCCTCACCTATTCTGTTTCTCTTTTCTGTACTCAAATGTGACACTTGGTGGCACTGCCTACCTGCCAAGTAGTTCTGTCTGCCTAAGCTAAATTCATCTCTGATGGAGGATAGCAGGAATTGTTGGGTAGAGGGGTTCTTTCATCAGATTGGCTGGCCCAGCACTGACTCAGCTGTGGAATGGCCAATAGGAGGAGGCAGCTTGATGGCTGAGGTCTCCAGGACTCCAAATCCAAATCGTATTATGAGATGCCATCGGCCATTGAATTCTGCTCTGTACTTGTAATATTTCCATTGCACTATTATATTGCATTGAGGAATACTTGTGTTCTGTTCTGTGTATTGTATTGTATTCACCCCCTTTTTTTAACACCCACTGCACACCCAACCTACCTGGAAAGGGGTCTGTCTCTCTTTGCACTGCCTTTCCCAAGGTTTCTTCTATTTTGTTCCCTACAAGGGTTTTTTTTGGAGTTTTTCTTGTCTTCTTAGAGAGTCAAGGCTGTCAAAAGGCAGGACCTGTTAAAGCCCTTTGCAGCACTTCTTGTATGATTTTGGGCTAAACAAAAATAAATTGTATTGTATTGTATTGTACAGTCTGCGGTGGGCTGGCACCCTGCCCGGGGTTTGTTTCCTGCCTTGCGCCCTGTGTTGGCTGGGATTGGCTCCAGCAGACCCCCTTGACCTTGTAGTTAGCATATAGCGGGTTAGATAATGGATGGATGGATGGATGGATGTACTGTACAGTGCACTAACTATTTATCTGTTTATTTTTTTTTCTTTATGAAAGCCTATTTCCTGTCTCTGCCAGGAGGCTGACAAGGCATGCCAAAATGGATGGACTGGCATCCTGGTAGGGGATAGACAGAAGATTCTTACCCAATTGGGAGGCCAATACAACAGAAGCATATGGTGATATGGTCTGTCAAGACTGTATAATTCCATTATAAATCAGGTGGCAGTACTCCTGGACAGGTGAACACACCCGCAGAGCATATTGCTATCTGTAGTCCCTTTCAGCTGTTCTGCTGGATTCTATGGTTGCCACCAGGGGAAGAGAACCATCCCTACTTTAGTAGGCTTTCATCAGACCTAGAAGTGCTTTCTTTGGGCAATGTCCTGGCACTGGAACAATTAGACTCTCAGGACAGAAGTGGGGGGTGGGGGAGCACTCATCTGGGAAGGGTTTGAGGAAGGAGAAGGAGAAGTAATTGTACTGTTGTTGTGGTGGGAAATTTTGCATTTAAGTTGATAAATATTTTGCACGTCTTTATTTGTAAGTCAGACAAAGTAAATGTATTAGTGTTTTATTTCATTGATTTGCTTTCATGTCTAACCAACAAACTCTGAATCTTTAGGAATGGCTTAGTAAGTGAATTTTATGACAGGGTTGGGGGAACTGCCTAAAACCAGTTTGACAAGTGATTCTCTGCAGGACTCTCTCAACCAACCACCTCACAGAAGCCAAACTACTTAACTGGCAAGATCCACCTTAACCAATAGTAATGCTGGTAGGTGGGAAACCCAGTGTTTTGCACAATAATTCTATTGGTCTAAAGTGGGCAGTTTGGTTTTGAATCAGAAGCCATTCTGTTCCACAATGCCCTATTGGCTGTAGGATTTGAACAGAGAGTGTATACATTTGGTTGCTTTACCCTTCCCTTTCTCATAGACCGTGGACTGAAAAGAAGACCATCTCAGCAGCCATATTGGGACAGGCATGAGGCCTGTCCTGAAGAAAGCTAGTGTAAACACCACAGGGGTTGGATGGCATCCCAACCAGAGAAGAGGATGGTTCCTTACCCGTATTTTAAGCTCTGAGCAGATGAACGGAAAGACCATCAGAATATGTCATTGGGGACTCTTTATTCTCCCAGGATACTAGATGACAGCAGCCCTGGATATTAGTGACCAGTATGGAACCAGCAGGGTACGCTGGAAGTGTAGTCTGGCAACAGAGCCCTGCTTAGGGTCCATGGGTGCCACAAAGGGGAGCTGCAGGGAGATGAGCTCCCTAATAAATAGGGCTTCCGTATGACCTGGAAGTTCTTCCATCGGGCAGTAGCTCTGGCACTGGGCTGGTCTTTAATAAAAGGGACCGCACTCCCTTGTCCAAGTGAGTCAGAGCTGGGAGGACGTGGAACAACACTCGACTGGAGGAGGGCATTGCGGTGGTGAGAGAAATTGTGAGGAAAGGTATTGTGGAAATTACTTGTGCTTTTGCAACTTTGCAGAGGTATGTTTAATAAACCATCCTTTATTTGAACCCAGGACTCTGTGTCATCATGTTTGGGGGTCTGGGGATCCATCACGCTAGAAATGATGATTTAACTAGAAACATTTAACACTTCTTCTTTTTGTGCACATACACCGTTAGCATGATACTGTCAGATCTAAACAACAGCATGGAGAGTTGCTCACCTAATGAAGTGATGTTTAGCTGCAGGTGGAATTCCCATTTTATTTTATGGTGCCAAGCAGAGTTGAGCTTTGGTGCAGCAGTCTGTTATCCAGCAAAAGCATAGTGAAGAAGCTGTCTGTTGATACGATTCTGCCTTTGTCCAGAAATGGCTCCATAAGCTTTATGAACACAGACTCGGAAAGTCTTTGCCCTGAGTTATAACTCAAAACACAGCTCTCAAGAAAACGTTGCCAGATGTCCAAAATCGCAGCAAATCTGTCCTTTTTCACACGTTCTGCACGGGTGTCTTTGTTGTCAAAGCACAAATGCTGCATGGTAGTCTGATAGCGATCACAGGACATTGTATCTTTGATCGCCAGTACAACAAACAGTTCTGAGCGGGCATCAGCCACAGCACTGCTCTTGTGAAAAGAATGGAAATCAATGGCATCATGTAACAGAGGGAGAGGCAAGTTCATTGTACCTCGTGAACGTCACGGAGAGAATAAAATTGAATAATAAAAAAAACAAGCACTAACTTTTACAAGCATCCAAAATAATAATATATAATCCAAAGAATATCCCTGGTCGAGAGAATTAAATTGAATAATAAAAAAACAAGCACTAACTTTTACAAGCATCCAAAATTTACAGTGAGTGTTACAGACTCAAATAAAATGTATGTTTGTATTATATTGTAGAAATAATAATAGTAGCTCACTACTCAAAATGGAGAGTGCCCGGATTCAAACCTGGAACGTTAGGGTTATAAGGCAGCAGCTCTTACCTCTGCACAATTCAAGAACATGTATCAGCTTACTGTCGATTGACATTTGAGCTTGGGTTTTTAACTCATTGACAGCAACATGTAAATTGAATATTTTTTTTTTTCTTTGGTTATATTCTTGAATAAAAGTGTTTGTGTTTATTTAATATTTGGACTAAAGTCTTCACACATTATACACTTCATATCATTATTAGTATAACATGGAAAAAGTTTCTGTTCTAGTTATGTGTTATGCATTTCCTGTCATCCTACACTTACCCAGATCTTTGTAGACAGAGAACACACATGAAATGCCTGTATTACATCCATTCCACTATATCCTAACTACAGGGTCACGGGGGTCTGCTGGAGCCAATCCCAGTTAACACAGGGAGCAAGGCAGAAAACAAACCCCGGGCAGGACACACAAACACACACGCTCACACACACTAGGGACAATTTAGGATCGCCAACCCACCTAACCTGCATGCCCTTGGACTGTGGGATGAAACCGGAGCACCCAGAGAAAACCCACGCAGACACGGGTAGAACATGCAAACTCCACACAGGGAGGACCTGGGAAGCAAACCCGGGTCTCCTAACTGCGAGGCAGCAGTGCTACCACTGCGCCACTCTGCATGTATTCCAATAACAATATATTATTTAAACTATACAACTTCAAGCACCTCACTGTCAGATAAAGAGACTTGAGCTCTGAGAAGTATGCAACTGACTTCAGCTCCATTAGTGGGGGGGTGATGGGATAGCAGGCTGCTTGCTGCTTGTGCTGATCGACGCATTTACAAAACAAAAGACGCTGATGGAAAGGTGTGAAGGGATTTACGACTTTTTTCATAGGCTTCAGGGATTCTAGTGTTAAAGTAACTACAAGTCTGAATGCCACCTGCAACTACACATCAGCATTTATCAGGTTGTATGGCTGCCAGTATTCACTTGTATTTTGTTTATTGTTATTGTTTTATGACTATTATCAATGATAAGTTGTAACTTAACTCCTGCTTGTCTTTTACTCTGTGTAATTTTCTGAGGCTTTAGATGTAGAAGGCAAGGTGAAGAGAAAGTATAAAGTACAACACCTTATAAACAGTGGTAAATTCTGTGGGATATGATGCATTCTGACAAAGGTTCCACAATAAAGAACACAAAAAGGGAAAGTAGAGTAACAGAGAACTCTAACAAGACAAAACAATTGTGTTTATTGGAGGAGGCCTGTGTAAAGATACTGTGGTTAATCAAATCGGTCTATTTGATCCCGGGACTCATGTGTGGTGAATTGCGTGTGGTGTTTGGGGCTTCAAGACACAGCCTAGACCTCTTCAGTGTCTTAACTGGTTCATGTTTTCACTCCTTATTTCAAAATACTGTTGTTATCCAGTTCTGGAATTTGGGCAGATGTCTACTGTACAAATGCCAGGTTTATTCAATGTTGATTTACAGTATTATTTTTCAGTCTTTTTTTTACACATCCTCAGGTTTTATTTTCGAGACAAAGAATATCCCTGGTCGTTGTCTGACAGCTTTTAATAAATTGTGGAAGAGTCAAAGTTCAGCTGTGTGCTCCAAGCCGGCCGCCACACAATGTCAATGAAAAAATGTCAGACTTCGTCAATCGATCAATTTGTCAGTTCTGAATTTATTTTGGTACATCAAGCATCACTGAGCTGCACAAAGAAAACGAGAACACAAAGCCACATCAACGTGAACAAATGAGATTAGCCGAGAACTGAAAGAAAAGGATAAGCAGAAGGGATCTACTCAGAGGACCTCCTGCAGGGTTTCACAATCTCACTCCTACACTCCCCGTAGCCGATGGTTTTATCGGAAGCGGTACGTCTCAGAGAGGACGATGCCCACCTCAAATGTGTGTCCATTCCTGCTCTCGCTCGATAGAGTTCGATAAGAAACTGCCATTGGAAGGCTTCAATGTGGTTGGCCCAATGTACAGGTAGAAAATGTTGTCAATGGTTTGTCATTTGAGATTTTAGCACTTGCTTAATCGTCCTTATTCATTTTCTGTTCATTTTCAGGAGTTCACTTTCTACTTTGCAGTTAGCTTCCCTAATTGTTTTTAAATAGGTTAATTTAGAAATGACAATTAACAAACAGCAGGGATTGGCACTAATGACAGAAGTGTCTCCTCGTCAAGCATCTGCTGTAATAATTGACGGGAACAATGAAATCCATTTGTCTGTTTTGTTTACACTCTTTTTCCAGGGATGCACTCCGGAAACTAGAATTGCAAATCCCACCCTGTTAGGGGCCATTAGGTCATTAAGATGTAAGGGATGGCCAGCTTCCCAACCCGGGCAGGACTCCCAAAAGAAGGAAGGATTGGGCGGGGGTTTCTGCTGCCTCCCCCAAAATGCTAGATGGCAGCTTCCCTGGTTTACAGCAGAGCCCAGTGCACCATGGGACTTAGTTTGATATCTCAGCCCTGTTAGATACAGTGGGTGCTGTGGAAGAGACATATGACATGACATTCAGAAAGCATTTGATAAGGTGCCACATGAGAGGGTGGGCATCAAACTAAAAGAAGTGGCAGTTCAGGGTGATGTTTTTAGATGGGTGCAGAATTGGCTCAGACACAGGAAGCAGAGGGTGATGGTGAGAGGAACCTCATCAGAACTGGCCGATGTTAAGAGTGGTGTCCAGAAGGGGTCAGTGTGGGGGTCACTGCTATTTTTAATATATATAAATGATTTAGATAGGAATATAAGTAATATGCTGGTTAAGTTTGCAGATGATACCAAGATAGGACTATTAGCAGATCATTTGGAATCCATTATATCATCACAGAAGGACTTTGACAGCATACAGGCTTGGGCAGATTTGTGGCAGATGAAATTTAATATCAGTAAACGTAAAGAATTACACAAAGGAAGTAAAAATGTTAGGTTTAAATACATAATTGGAGGTCGGAAAGTCGAGAGACCACCTTATGAAGAGGATTTAGGAGTCATAGTGGACTCTAAGCTATCGACTTCCCGTCAGTGTTCAGGAGCCATTAAGCAGGCTAACAGAATGTCAGGTTATATAGCACCTTGATGTGTGGAGTACAAGTTACAGGAGGTTCTGCTCAAACTAACACACCGGTGAGGCCTCATCTGGAGTACTGGGTGACATAACAGCACAAGAGAAGGTCCAGAGAAGAGCAACTAGGCTGATTCCAGGGCTAAGGGGATGAGATACGAGGAAAGTTTAAAAGAGCTGAGCCGTTACAGTTTAAGGAAAAGACTTGACTGAAGTGTTGAAAATTATAAAGTGAATTAGTCCAGTGGACCGAGACGGAGACTTTAAAATGAGTTCATCAAGAACACATGGACACAGTTGGAAATTTTGCACCAACATTAGGATGTTTTTCTTTATACAGAGAACCACAGACACATAGAGTAAGCTACTAAGTAATGTGGCAGACCGTAAGACTTTAGGGACTTTCAAAACTCGACTTGATGTTTTTTAAGAAGAAATAAGTGGATAGGCCTAGGCAAGCTTTGTTGGGCTGAATGGCCTGTTCTCGTCCAGATTGTTTTAATGACTTTTCCACCTGACCCAGAAGTGCTTGCAGACCATGTGGATGGAAGAACAGAAGCACTTATGGGTTGGCCACTATAAGAGGACTTGCCAGCCTCACAGCGATGAGGCTGTGCTGTGTATTGTGGAGCAAAAGAAAAATGCTTTCCCTCTTAAATAAAGGTGTGCTATTTGGCAAGACTTGTGTCTCATCCTGTCTGTGTCGGGGTTTGAGGAACGGTACGCCCTCTGGTGGTCCACACAGGAAACATTCATGGACTGCCGGACAGCAATCCGTCACCCCTCAACCTGACTGTGGACTGTGGACGAGTGCCACCTTCATGAATAAATGTAGAAAATAAGGTCAAGGAGGGAGGTTCTGTACACCATTGACATGTGGCACCACTAGATTGGACTTTTGTAATAAAGCACTTTACAAAAATGTAACATTAAGTCTAAAGAACAATTAAAATGTGTGCTGGGAATTAACATGTGTAGTAAAACCTCTTTGAAGTGGATTATTTTAAAACAAGGAGTACTGGTCTCTTTGCAGCTGTCTTGGTGGAGATGGAGATGGAGATGACGTGAGAGAGACTGCAGTCAGTAGAGAAGAAGAATTAGTAAGGGCTCAACTGGCAAGGTGGAAGAGCAGGCCAGTGGATTCAGTAAAGGCAGACCAGGAGGTGAGAAGGACATATTTAATTTGTGTATAGGATCATCAATGGGCGACCTGTGTGCGTGAATTCTCTGCTGCCAAGTCATTGTCGGCCTTCTACTCAAACACATTTGTTTTTTCAATTATATTAAAATTTTTGTTGAATCTGTAAATGTCATGCGTCTTTAAAATTGGACACTTACAATGAGCATGAAAAGGGCAGGTGATCATTTGGCGCGGGAGAGAATTCATAATGAAATTTAATCCTTCATTCCAGGTTGCCCCATCGATTATACGGCGCTTAAATTTCATTGCAGAACTAAAGCTATGCGGCCTTTTTCATTAAAAACCCTGCCTGCATCGTAACTTAATAAACTTAAAATCAAGGGGCTTTCTCAAGGCCCAAAATGCTCCAGATATCTACCATTCTGAATTAGGTTAGAAATAGAAATAAACAAGAAGGGCATTGGCTTTGAGATGGCAATGATCTGAGTTTGTGACCAATTATCTGCCAGTTGTAATCACTTTAAGTTGTTTTCCCGCATTTGAATTACTGAGTTTACCACAATAGCAAAATCAATCACTTTTTAATGCAGCAACAACTACATAATGGAGGCTTCATATTCATCGCAATGTAATAGACATGGCTACACTTTAACGTTCAACTACATATCCACTATAATTAAAGGATAAGAATCTGTCTGTGTGTCAGTCCAGTTACTATGTCTCTGTCATTCCAACAGATGGCGCATCACAAACAATTTTAGTAATACAATACATTGCGTTTGTCATTCCAATAGATGGCACATCTCAAACATTAATACTTCATTTATGAATCCCATTCCAAATAAAATTTATTGAAGATACTGGATGTATGGTCATTGGGACAAAAACAACCCGAAGACTCCCTAGCAGTTTTACTATATTGGTGAAATTGCAGAGGTGACAGCTAAGTGGGACATTACAGGTCGTATCTTCTTCGTGATGGACGTGTAGTCAAGTGCAGCTGTGGCACAAATAGAGCAGGACAGCCTGGAACCTGTCTGAGGCAAACATATGTGTGAACGTACAACGTGCATGGACCTGAGTTTGTCTGTTTGGGGTGAATGAGAAGTGAGCTGCATGCAAGTGCCAACTCACCAAGTGCAAGTCACACTTGTAAAAGTTTCCACATCTCTGCACAATTCACACCAACTGTCATGGCTGTGGTCGAGTGGGGGCAGAGCAGACAGATCCATACACACTATAACGAGACTTGCAGACTTGAAAAAGAGTTGGGGAATTGCCCCTCATAATGTCCAGTGGACTTGCAGAAAAACAATGTCATATTCAATCAAAGATGAAAGACATTTGACAACAAACAGCAGTTAGTTGGTTGTTTTTATAGACAAAATGGTGCCCGGAAGGTATGAGTGGAAATGACATCATGACAGTAGAGGCGGATGTGACGTCATCGAGCTGAGACCGGAAGTGACATCATCACTTGGGGACAGGAAGTGACACCCTCACGCTGAGCTGGAGATGATGTCATTGCTGGGGGGTTCAAGTGATGTCATCATGCTGAGCCGGATGTGACTTCATCATACGGGGACCAGAAAGTGACTTCATTTGCAAATTGCAAATAGTATGTGAGATTTTCTATTACTTTTATTCCATAGTTCTGGTGAGTAAATAGGAGAGGCATTAATGCTCGATAACAACCCCTTTATCTTGCGAGAATTCACTCATTTTAGGGCTTGTTGGCTGCCTCCTAAGGGTTTGTGTGTCACAATACACACACACACATACACACACGTCTTTCACTGTGAGAACTGAGGTGCATGCAAGTTCTGAAAAAATTTTAAAGCATTTGCATACACCATCTAGTGGCTGTGGTTGAACATGAGTAG
The DNA here is from genome assembly GCF_016835505.1 of Polypterus senegalus. Taxonomy (NCBI): domain Eukaryota; kingdom Metazoa; phylum Chordata; class Cladistia; order Polypteriformes; family Polypteridae; genus Polypterus; species Polypterus senegalus. The sequence continues at coordinate 1,843,704 of NC_053164.1, read as the reverse complement.
AGCAGACAGCTCCACACACACACACACACACACACCACACACACCCTCACACACGCACACAGCAGTCTTTTTTTTTTATATATGTCTAATATGTATTGCATGGTGCACTGCAAACATTAACACAGATTACTTAGGTTTCAGTCCTTTTTAGACAAGTAACACAGCTAATCCACCATAATAAAAGAGTAAGTGTCTGTGTATCTGTGTGTCTGTCTGCTTACTATGTCTCTGCCACACCAAGAGATGGCGCATCACAAACATTTTTTAGTAATAAAATAAACTGTGTTTGTCATTCCAACAGATGGCGTTTCACTAATGTTAACACTGCTTTTATCAATCACATACCAAATAAGATGTAACAGAGGCCTATGTATTGCAGGGTGGACTGTAAATGTTAATGCTGACGTCTACTTTGAATATTTTGATTTCAGCCCATTGTAGACAGGTAGCACAGCTTGTCCATGTCACAGCTCTCTCATCTCTACATGTGGTTATTCTACAACAGTGATTAAATGGGTTGCTCCATTTGTTCATTCCAAAATATAATTTATTATCTGTGTTCCCTGGCTTCATTTAACTTTTGTAAGACAATAGGCCTCAATTATTGTGCTGGCAGTATCATTTGTAGTTTTCTTCCAAGGGCTAGTTTTAGCAACAGACAATATGGTGCAGTGGTTAAGGTGTTGGGCCTAGGACTCCATCTCCACACGTGTGGGTTCAAATCCTGGTCCTGACACTGTGTGATCCTAAGCAAATCGCTTCACTTGCCTGTAATTTCAAGAGGAAAAACTAAAGAAATGGAAAGCAATTGTATCTCAGATATTGTAAGTCACCTTGGATAAAGGCCTCAGTGGAATAATAGGACATAATAATATGATTAGGTGTCTGGAGCTGCTTACTCTTGAATATAAACAATTGTCCATGGGGAAAACATTCCTGCTGTAGATCAATTCCTTGCCGATGGTCATTGCAAAACACAATTTTACAGGAAGGAGTTTATTGTTTTCGAACTTAAACAGGTAATCAGTTGTGTTCCCTCTAAGCTGCAGATGCTCATCTTTTTTCTGGGTTCCTTGCAGCACTTTAAACTGCCACAGAGCTGTAATCACACCGTTCACTCCCTCACAGCCGTTATGGTGCCTTTCGCCTTTTGGCAAAGCACCCAACTACTCATGAAGCTCCACAGGTTACCCCGAGGTTGTCATTTATGTATCGGGGCATCGCAGAGCTCCCTACCCATACAAAATCCCCCCTCGTGTGACTGTGCTTCAAGGGGATTCATTGACTTTGATGCCTTGTGATGCTCAATACTTCACACCAGGAAACTCACAGAGTGGAACAGATGGCCAAGATGAGAGACGTTGTGCATCTAAGAGTGCAAGTGGTCAACACTTGTTAGGTGCCATTGTGTTTGCCGATCTTTATTTTTCCATTTCATCTCTTTTTTCCTGTCCAGGATACCAAGCGATCTTCACTTGTCCATCCTCTTGGTTACTGGTGGTATTTGTGTGGCCTGCCAGTCACTTCTGATGTGTTCTTTATTTGCAGAAGGTCTGCTGTCAGCACAGCACCGTACACGTACAGTAAGTTAGTATAACAGATATCAATAAATTTGAAAAAAATGATCAAGAAATAAAAAACATAACACAGTTTTCTTTCTTCTGGCAATTCTATATACATTTATTTCCCTCACTGCAAAAAATGTCAAAAGTATTTATATCTTATTTTCCCTATAAGAATTGACATATCAAAAAATGTATATTTACAATTATTTAGCTCACTTCAAAAAATATTGTCAAGTAAATTTTGCTCATCCCATTGGCAGATGTTTTTGCTAAATAAATGCAAAACAACCCCCATTTAAAGTTTTTTTTGCCTATTTTTTGCAGTGCTTTCTCTGCCACACAGCCTCCAGATCGGGTGTAGATGAGACCCTAAACCCACTCCGAGGTGTGAACGAGGCATCTGACTGATCCACCTGCATTTATACGTGAGTGTGTGATCAGCCAAGCACCACAATCGACCTCGGGGCAGCACCATCACGCGCCCAACTGCACCCGTTCTGAATCTGCATGCTCTCAGGAGTCGATTATTTATATACAAACCTGTGCTACATCATGGACCACTTATCACAGTCATCAAGACGCTAGTCCTGGTTGCTGGGGTGTGTTTTTGCTTTTTAACGTTTGATAACATACCTCAACTGTGGAGGTCGTCAACACCACCAAATTCCTATGTGTCCGCCTGGCAGAGAACTTTACCTGGTCCTACAAAACCAGCTCTTTAGCCAAGAAAGCCCAGCAGTGGCTCTACTTCCAGCATATGTTGAGGAAAGCCCATCTTCCACCAGCTATTCTAACAACATTCTACAGAGGAACCTGCCACGTGCAAAAGTTCGCTGATGACACTGCTATTGTGTGCTGCATCAGGAGTGGGCAGGAGGAGGAGTACAGGAAGTTAATCAAAGACTTTGTTAAATGGTGCGACTCAAACCACTTACATCTTAACACCAGCAAAACCAAGAAGCTGGTGGTGGATTTTAGGAGGCCCAGGCCCTTCATGGACCCAGTGATCATCAGAGGTGACTGTGCAGAGGGTGCAGATCTATAAATATCTGGGAGTGCAGCTGGATGACAAATTGGACTGGACTGCCAATACTGATGCTCTATGTAAGAAAGGTCAGAGCCGACTATACTTTCTGAGAAGGTTGGCGTCCTTCAACATTTGCAGTTAGATGCTGCAGATGTTCTACCAGACGGTTGTGGCGAGTGCCCTCTTCTACGCGGTGGTGTGCTGGGGTGGCAGCATAAAGATGAAAGACGCCTCACGCCTGGACAAGCTTGTTAAGAAGGCAGGCTCTATTATAGGAGTAAAGTTGGACAGTTTAATATCTGTGGCAGAGAGACGGGCATTAAGCAAACTCCTGTCAATCATGAAGAATCCACTGCATCCACTGAACAGTGTCATCTCCAGGCAGAGGAGTAGCTTTAGTGACACACTTTTGTCACCGTCCTGCTCCACTGACAGACTGAGGAGATCGTTCCTCCCCCACACTATGTGACTCTTCAATTCCACCCGGAAGAGTAAATGCTAACATGACTCAAAGTTATTGTCTGCTTTTACATTTTTATTACTATTTAATTTAATATTGTTTCTTTGTATCAGTATACTGCTGCTGGATTATGTGATTTCCCCTTGGGATTAATAAAGTATCTATAATAATAATAATAATAATAATAATAATAATAATAATAATAATACATTTTATTTGAAAGCGCCTTTCAAAACACTCAAGGACACTGTACACAGTAAAAAATAATAATAAAAGTAAGAAAATAAAAAGCAGGCAAAAGAGCAGGTAATTTACAAGATCATAAAAACATAAAACAGTTCCAAATAGGAAAATGGAGAAAGTTATGTGGGATAAGCTATTTTGAATAGGTTAGTTTTTAGTCTAGACTTAAAAAGAGAGAAAGAGGTGATGTTTCTTATTTCAGGAGGTAGGGAATTCCAAAGTCGAAGAGCAGAGCAACTGAAAGCCCTGCTCCCCATAGTGGCAAGACGGGGGACAGTGACAGAGAGAGAAAGAGAAGAAGAGGATCTGAGACACCGAGATGGGATGATGATCTGTACCAAATCAGAGAGATATGGAGGAGAGAGATGATGAATAGCCTTAAATGTATACAGAAGTATTTTAAAATTAATGCGATATTTGACCGGAAGCCAATGGAGCTGCTGGAGAACAGGGGTGATGTGGTGAATAGAAGGGGTCCTGGTGATAATACGGGCAGCAGAGTTCTGAACACGTTGAAGCTTATGAATTGATTTTTGAGAAAGACCAAAAAGAAGTGAATTACAATAGTCAAGCTGAGAAGTAACAAGGCTGTGAACAAGAATGGCAGTGGCCTGTGGAGTAAGAAAGGAACGGAGACGATCTATCTATCTATCTATCTATCTATCTATCTATCTATCTATCTATCTATCTATCAATCTATCTATCATAGAGAGCATCCTGAGCAACTGCATCACTGTCTGGTTTGGAAATTGCATGGTCAGGGATCGCAAAGCCCTACGACAGATAGTGAAGACAGCTGAGAAGATCATCGGTGCCTCACTTCCTTCCATCATAGGCATTTACGCTACATGCTGCATCCGTAAAGCCACCAGCATTGTGAACCCTTCACACTCACTGTTTACTCTCCTGCCATTGGGAAAAAGGTACCGAAGCATTCAGGCCCTCACCACCAGAATGTGGAACAGTTTTTTTCCCCAAGCAGTCAGATTCCTGAACACTCGTGGACCGATTTGATATCTGTATTATGTATTCTGCTCTGCAATGTTGCATGGTTGTGTAGCGGCTTTAGAATGGCTGCTGGTGATTTGGAAGAAGACAGACACAGCAATACCCGAATTCTGCCGTTTATTCTACAAAAGCGTCATCCAGCTTTTTTCTACAAGACAAGCAGTAAAGGGCACAGTCAGCACATGCAACGTCAGGCGCTCTCGGTCTCCTGCAAAAGCGTCATCCAGCTTTTTTTTCTTTTAATTAAACATGTATACACAAATACAATAAATACAAAATTTAACAATTGAATATAAACAACAATAATGAAGAACAATAATTAACGTTGCAACATACCCACAAGACAAGCAGTAAAGGGCACAGTCAGCACATGCAACGTCAGGCGCTCTCGGTCTCCTGTAGCAAGCCAAACAATATACCATTGAGGTTGAATCTCCGCCAAACCAAACACTTTTAAAACCCATTTCTGCCGACCAAAAGGTACAACAGAACCTTAAAGCACATCGACAACCACATGGCGTGATGGTTCCATTCAGTTTCATACAGAAAACACTTATTTAAAACTTGTCAACTTATACAAGAGACGGAGAGCGTTGAGAAGCGCCTTACCTGCAAAAGCGTCATCCAGCTTTTGCCAGGAGTCTGCTGTACGCTACATGCGCGTCCCGTGGGTGATGCATCAATTAAAGTGACCCCCCCGCTACAACAGACAAATAGGAACTATATACAACAGATACAATGATTACATTCAAAAATAAATAAAATTTACAATATATATAAAACAAAAGAAGTTCAGTATATATAAAAAAAGTTTTGAGAATGTTCACAATAAAACAAACTAACTCAGCCACATACTCCCCCCTGAACTTCTCAAAACACTGAGGGTCAGGCAATGGCAGAGTTCTAAATAACAGTAACATAACATGTCATTATTTTCTCACAGTACATCACAGTACTCTTACGTGCGACAAAACCCGTCTCCCAACCAAAAGGGAAAGTGTCAAAAGGAAGCTGGCCAGACTTCCAATGTTCACTTGCATAAGAAAGTGCCTTATACACAATCTCATCTTAATGAATAAATGACTGTTACTCCAACATTGAACTTACTTAACAGAATTATACATATTATACACATTGCTAATTAACTTAGAACTATTCCAATAGGATAACTGACGATTGTTCACAAAAATAAAGTTTTGGCTAACCCACTAACACCACCACTAGCTTGTTTGTTTCTCTGCGTCATGTTCTGAATCAATCTGTTAACTGGTTTTACTATCCTTCCTACTCTTGTTCTGATGTGCCCTACTGTGCTACTTGGTGCTCTATCGTGTCTCAAAGTGGTTTCTGACATCGATCTTCTAGCTACTTGGTCCTCAGGATGACTGTGGTTCGGTTCTGGCACTTCTGCACCATGCAAACTATCCGTTTCACTGTTGTTGGCCCTGTTTGTCTCAACCCCAACACTATGACTATCGACACATGGTCCAGCATGACTATCACTACTGTCTGCTTGGGTGTTGTCAGCCTCTGGCACAGCATTCTCAGTGGATACTTCAGGAGATTCAGATGATGCACATTCTCTTTCTGGAGGAACTAAAGTCTCTGCTACCCAACTGGTAGTACGCTCTATTGGGTCAAACTCTGATCCAGTCACAGAGGCAGTTCTATCCACATCACACTGGTCCCAACTTGGTTCAGAGCCACTATCAAAGGAAGGCTCCACTTCCTGTTCGAATACCACTGGCAAGAAGCTAGCTTGCAGGATCAAATTCCTATGAACAATCTTCTCCTGTCCATTGATGGTGTTTTTGATGTGGTATGTATGGCACTTTGAATCTTTAGAGACCACAGTGTACAGTGTAGAGTCCCATCTGTCAGCCAACTTCCTGCGACCACGTTCACCTCTGTTTGCCAAGAGAACTCGATCTCCTTCCTCAATGTCTGCACCTTTTGTCTTCATGTTGTACAAGTCTGCCTGGCGCTGGCTGGATTCAGTGTTGACTTGGGCCAAGATGAGAGCTTCCTTGAGGTCATCCCTCATTCGCCTGACATAGCTATCATAGTCAATGATATCACTGTTCCTCTCCACATTGTGGAACATAACATCTACCGGCAGTCTAGGGACCCGCCCATACATGAGGTAGAAGGGAGCATACCCAGTTGACTCATGAGCTGTACAGTTATATGCGAAAGTCAATGTCTGCAGCATTTGCGGCCATTTAATCTTATCCCTGGGCGGTAGGCTCTGATCATGTTCCCTAAGGTTCTATTGAATCTCTCAGTGTGGCCATTCCCCATTGGGTGATAAGGTGTTGTTCTTGACTTTTTCACACCTGCAATTTGTAACAGCTCCTGGATCAGTTGGCTCTCGAAACTCGCCCTTGGTCTGAATGGATCCTCTGGGGAATCCATAGACACAAAAATATCTATCCCAGAGCTGGCGCAACTTGTTTTGCTGACTGGTCTGAGCAGCAGAAAGCATGGGCCATCTTGGTGAAGTGGTCTGTCACCACCAATACATTCACACTCCTTCCTCTGGAGTCCTCGGCAGACCAAAAGTCCAGACAAACCAGCTCAAGGGGGACGTAGTCTTGATACTTTCGAGTGGGGCTCTTCCCTCTGGCTCCAGGGTCTTGCTGACTACACAGCGTTTGCAGCATTTGACATAGTCTCGGACATCGTGCTCCATGGTACTCCAGAAAAATCTCTGCCTTGCCAGGAACAGTGTCCTACTCTGACCCTGATGACCGGCATCATTGTGGACACCACGAAGAACATGTGTGACTAAGGAGGAAGGTGTCATATACTGGTGGCGCTTCTTCCCAGTCACTGAGTCTTTACATACTCTGTACAGGATACCATCAAGCATTTTCAGTTTCTCCCATTGTTTCAGAGTCTTAAGAACCTTCAGCGATAGTACAGCCCTTTCTCTCCTTGACGGCCGCCTCCCTCGGGTGACAAATGGGATGACCTGGGACAATATAGCATCTCTCCTTTGCTCATCCTGGAGCTCTTGGAGTGAGAAGACGGGCAAAGCATCTTGGCCAGGTGGGATTAGCTGTTCCAGGTCTTGAGCCAACCAAGTGACCACCCTTTGGTTGGCTCCTTGGTCCCATTCCATATGACCTGAAAGGACCGCAGACACTTCACCGCTTGTCATAGAGCAATGTCTAAGGCTCTCAGGTGGGAATGAGCACTTGATACTCTGGTTGTTAGCACTGACTCTAAATGCCTCCTGGACCATGCCCTCTCTAACCTGCTCCGACTCCTCTAACAGTGCTTTGTACGGCTCTTTAATGAGCCTCTGGCAAACACGATTTTGGACAAAGGGCTGCCTGCTTAGGGCGTCTGCAACAATGTTCTTACTACCAGAGATGTACTTGATGTCGAAGTTGTATGGGGACAGTTTTGCTACCCATCGCTGCTCGCATGCATCGAGTTTGGGCTTTGTGAGGATGTAGGTTAGCGGATTGTTGTCTGTCCAGACGGTGAAGTTGTGTCCCTTTAGCCAATGGCTAAATTTATCACAAACAGACCATTTCAGTGCCAAAACTCTAGGCGGTACGCTGGATAGTTGCTCTGAGCACGGGTGAGAGCCTTACTGGCAAAGGCAATGGGGCGTGCTTTACTTTCACCCTCTTGGACCTGAGATAGCACAGCCCCTAATCCATCCTGCGAGGCATCAGTGGACAAGATGAATGGTCGACTAAAATCAGGGTGTGCGAGGACAACAGAGTCCAAGAGAGTAGATTTTAACTGTTCAAATGAGTCACGCTGCTCCTGCCTCCAGTCACTTGGGTGTAGTTTCCTGAACGAAGCAGCACCTCGTGCATTCCCTTTCCTCCCCTTAGGTGCAGCAGTCAGGGCGAACAAGGGCTTGGCTATACTGGAACAATCTTGGATGAACTGCTGATAGTACATGACCATGCCCAAGAATGACCTGATCTTCTTCTGTGATGGCGTTAAGCCATCCTCCATCATAAGGTCAGCCTCTGTCATAGCAGCGATAGCTTTGACCTTGTCAGGGTCAGTTGAGACACCACTTTCATCCACGATATGCCCCAAGAACCTCACAGTTCTTCTGAGTAGCTGGCATTTTTTTGGGGCCAGTTTCAGTCCATGAGCATGGAGCCTGCTGAAGACCATCTCCAGCCTCTTGAGGGCTTCGGCTTCATTGGGTGCATACACTAGTACATCATCCAAGTAACAGAGCATCGTCAGGAAGTTCTGGTCACCAAAATACCCATCATGAGGCGCATGAAGCTTGCAGGGCTATTACAGAGGCCCTGCGGAGCCTGTTAAATTCATACAGCCCCATAGGTGTGGTGAAAGCTGTAAGTTTTTTGTGTTCCTCTGCCATTGCGATGTTATAAAAGCCAGAGGTAAGGTCCATGGCACTAAAGATGGCGCTCCCTCCTAGAGCTGCAAGACAGTCAGACTGGTGTGGCAAGGGATGTGCGTCCTTGATTGTGCGTGTTCAGCCAGCGATAATCCACACATATCCTGAGATCACCATTCTTCTTCCAAACAAGCACTAGTGGGAGGCCCACTCACTGTTAGACTTGCGGATGATCTCAAGCTCTTCCATCTCTGTGAGCACTTGACGGAGCTTATGATATTGCCCTGGTGGGACACGTCGATATGGAAGTCTGAAGGGTCGATCATCAGACAGATGGATGTGGTGAACAAAGTCTTTAGCCATCCCACAGTCAAGCTTACTCTTTGAGAACACATCCTCATACTTTTGCACTAGCTGCAGCAACTGAGATTTCCAGTGGTGGGACACCTCACAGGAGTCAATATCCAGATCTTCCAACCCCAACTTATGTAGGCTATCGTGAAAACTGGGACAAGGAGGGTCACCTTGCTTGTTGGCCACTTCATCACACAGCGTCTGACTCTGCAGCTCAAGCTCCTCTGCTGGTGTCTGTCCAGTGGTCACATCCAAATCTTCAACAGCAATGCAGGGTGACACATTTGCAACCTTGGTGTTGCGCTTTAAGATGATTGGTTTGTCAGAGGTGTTCAAAATTCTTATTGGGACCCACTTATCACCACTCATGGAGCACACCGACCTGCAGACAATGATGCTTTTCTTGTGAGTTTGTGCCTTAGATGGTTCAATCAAAATGGCACTGCCCTCAGAAAGAGGTGAGGCTGCAGGTAATTTGGCCCAAACCAGGTGTTCTTGTTTAGGGAGAAGAGTCACTGCCTGCGCCAACCTGGCGGTTCCAATAGCCTCTGGGATTGTCTCACCTCTCCACCTGCTAATGCCAGACAGCATATTAAGAAACTGCACTATTTCAGGTGCTTTAGCGGACTCAGGTTTGCTTACAACATGCCAGAACTGAGGAGACTGCTTGAACCACTTTAGAAGGTGCTTTATAACATTTGTGCCCAGGATAAGCTGGTCTTTTGCCCAGGGACAACCAGGGCAGGCACACTGAATGCACATCCATACACCTCCATCATTAAGTTGTAAATGCACTTGGGCCTAACCTCAACTCCACCACAGCCAATGAGCACAACATCAGTCTGGATATTGTCAATCTCCAGTGCCAATCCAGCATTCTTTAGCACCTGCTCAGCTTCCTCATTAATGGTGCAAGCCATAGAGCCGGTGTCGAGCAACGCTTGTAATGAGACTTTATCACCCACCTGTGCACTGGTATAAAACAGACTGTCAGCTTTATCAAGTCTAATCATGTTCTGAAACAGTACAGTACTCCCAGGTGGGGCAGATTTCAGGCACTTTGTATACACAAACTGCACATCTTCATCAAGGTTGAGGGCTTCAACATTTTTACTCACACTGTCCCCTCCTGAGTGTGAGCAACTTAGTTTCCCTGATCAGATGAGCTAACGTTTTGTGCAATAATGGCTTTGGGGCAGTCTCTCCGCTGATGCCCTATTTCTAGACAGGTTAGACATCTCCTCTCCCGCATACAATGTGTTCGTGTTGAGTGAGAGGCGTCCCGCAGACTTGGCATGGAGGGAAACGTGCTGGGGTTGAAGCCTGTGGTCTAGCTGTAGCATGAACAGGCTGACTGGTGCGCTCCAACACTCTCTCCAGCATACTTAACACACGCTCCAGAGCATTTGGCTCTGAAATGACTGCCTCACTTGACTTGGTTGGATTAGGCGGGCTGCACCTGGCTGTGTTCACATGAGCACATGCAACTTCGGGTTCTGGCACACTGCTACTTGTTACGGTAGTGGCCACTTGTATAGCATGTGACTTGATCATGTCTGCACCTGATCTTTTAGCTCGGCATTCTCGCTGATGCTCATCTATAGCCTCTTGTACCTCTGTAATTGACCACTTGCTTGTAGGCTTACACTTGAAAACACATGCGAGACTACGGTCAGGACAGTTTCGGATAAACATCATGGCTATTTCTGCATCCATATTCTCTAATTTACTACCCTGACGTCCCAAGTGCCTATTAGCCACTTCAGCAGCTGTGTTCAACCTGACCCAGTAATCTATTGGCGTTTCTGTTGCTATTGGTTGGGTGGCATAGAAATCGGCCAGTGGTAGACATGAAGCAGGGCTCTCACTAAAATAACGTCTCAATATAGAATAGATTGTCTCAGGGTTAACAGTAACACCAGGTGAGGGGTTGCTTTTCAGTCCCACTTTGACTATACTTTTTGCCTTACCAAGGAGGTGGTTCAGGACCTCATCTCCCTGTTCATGACTTGGAAGGACTTTTTTATGCAGGTACACCTCCATCAGCTCAATCCACTCCTGAATGGAGTATCTGTCTGCACCATCGCCACGATACATCGGGGGCTCTTTAATATCTGGCCTCACTACTAAGCTCACTTTGGACAAGTTTAGGGTTGTGTCAGGTGGTTCAACCCTAGCTGACTCAGCTGGTGGAGGCTGACTTGGAGTGAATGGGTGCTGACTAGCCAGCAAACAGCTGGCTATGGATTCACCTATCTGGCTCCCCAACTCACCAATTAACACACGTAATTGTTGTACAGTGTTGTCATTTGTAACGGGAGTCGAGAATTGAGGTTCAGGGGCAGGTATGTCATTTACACTTTCTGATTCAAATGGTTCATTTAAATCATAGGTTAGCACTGAGGTCCTACCAGCTGCTCCATCTATATTAAACAAACCCCTCCCCCTGCCTAGAAGTTGTGTAGAAATATTAAAGGTATGTTGACCTCTGCCTGCCATATCTCACACAGGAACAAAACAGTTACAATAACAGTGAGCAAGAACTATAAAGCAGTTTACATTAAATATTTCAACTTATGTCACTAACTCTTAACATGAACTTATATTAACCACAGTTGCGCTTATGCAAAACACCAAAAACCATCTCAGCAGCTACAAAAGATCCACACTTCCACCAACTTGATATCCCACGATGTCACGAGCACACAGCTTGACCTCGGCGATCGGCAGTAGCTGATCAGTGGATCCGGGTCACGGCACCAGTTTTATGTAGCGGCTTTAGAATGGCTGCTGGTGATTTGGAAGAAGACAGACACAGCAATACCCGAATTCTGCCGTTTATTCTACAAAAGCGTCATCCAGCTTTTTTCTACAAGACAAGCAGTAAAGGGCACAGTCAGCACATGCAACGTCAGGCGCTCTCGGTCTCCTGCAAAAGCGTCATCCAGCTTTTTTTTCTTTTAATTAAACATGTATACACAAATACAATAAATACAAAATTTAACAATTGAATATAAACAACAATAATGAAGAACAATAATTAACGTTGCAACATACCTACAAGACAAGCAGTAAAGGGCACAGTCAGCACATGCAACGTCAGGCTCTCGGTCTCCTGTAGCAAGCCAAACAATATACCATTGAGGTTGAATCTCCGCCAAACCAAACACTTTTAAAACCCATTTCTGCCGACCAAAAGGTACAACAGAACCTTAAAGCACATCGACAACCACATGGCGTGATGGTTCCATTCAGTTTCATACAGAAAACACTTATTTAAAACTTGTCAACTTATACAAGAGACGGAGAGCGTTGAGAAGCGCCTTACCTGCAAAAGCGTCATCCAGCTTTTGCCAGGAGTCTGCTGTACGCTACATGCGCGTCCCGTGGGTGATGCATCAATTAAAGTGACCCCCCCGCTACAACAGACAAATAGGAACTATATACAACAGATACAATGATTACATTCAAAAATAAATAAAATTTACAATATATATAAAACAAAAGAAGTTCAGTATATATAAAAAAAAAGTTTTGAGAATGTTCACAATAAAACAAACTAACTCAGCCACAGTTGCACGTGTTTGCACATTTAACTCACATGCACCTTGTTATATATTATGTGTCTTTATGTTACGTGTCGTGGATTCTTCGTCGTCTTGTGTTCTATGCAGCACCATGGTCCTGGAGGAACGTTGTTTTATCTCACTGTATGCTGTACTACTGTATATGGATGAAATTACAATAAATACTCTTAAATCTTGAATCTTGACACAGTATACACGAAATGCATTATTCCAGTTTGGATTAAAAAAAGTTTAACATATTGTGCAGCATTATACTGACTTTCTGGTTTGGTTGTCTTGTATGTGTTTTACAGTTACAATTGTGCATAACGATTTTTCGGCTTTGCCGTCCTGTTGATGACTTTCGTTTGGGTTTTCACATTGCTTTCATTTCCTGGTCTTGGTTCTTGTGTTTAGCTCGGTCTTAACAGGTCTCATCCCCACTACAACTCATTTGCCTGCCAGTCTGCTGGGGGCTAACTTGTCCATCCTCAAACATTTTGGTCTCCAGCACAATATATAGAGTTGTAGCCAAATGTTTGGAGAAGGACCCAAGTAAATTAATCTGAGCAGCTCGTGTTTAATGACTAATGTTTGACATAATCACTAGGGTGATCTTTTGTGATGACTGGGAGTCCTCTACTGTCTGCATGAAGGCTTTGAAGGCACCAACGATAAGTGGTCATTTTGTACGATAGATTACAAGATGCAATTTTTCATTAGAAAGTTACCCCAGGGATGATTCAAGCCTTACATCCGATGCTGCCCTGATAGATTCAGTGTTCCTGTGAACAAGAACTGGATTATGCAGATCTGTGGTTGTTATGCTATGTCTTATATTTTGTGTACACTTGTGGCCAAAAGTTTTGACAATGACACAAGTGTTGGTTTTCACAAAGTTTGCTGCCTCAGTGTTTTTAAATCTTTTTGTCAGATGTTTCTATGGTGTACTGAAGTAAAATTACAAGCATCTCATAAGTTTCAAAGGCTTTTATTGACAATAACATGACGTTTATGCAAAGAGTCCATATTTGCAGTGTTGGCCCTTCTTTCTTTTTCAAGACCTCTGAAATTCACCTTGGCAGGCTGTCAATCAACTTCTGGGCCAAATCCTGACTGATGGCAGCAGCCCATTCTTGCATAATCAGTGCTTCGAGTTTGTCATAATTGGTGGGTTTTTGTTTGTTTGCCCACTTCTTGAGGATTGACCACAAGTTCTCAATGGGATTAAAGGTCTGGGGAGTTTCCTGGCCACGGACCCCAAATTTTGATGTTTTGTTCTTTAAGTCACTTAGTTATCACTTTGGCCTTACGGCTCAGTGCTCCATCATGTTGGAAAAGGAATTGTTCATCACCAAATTGTTCTTGGATGGTTGGGAGAAGTTGCTCTCTGAGGATGTTTTGGTCCCATTCTTTATTCATGGCTGTGTTCTTAGGCCTAATTGTGAGTGAGCCTTGGCTGAGAAGCAACCCCACACTTGAATGGTCTCAGGATGCTTTACTGTTGGCATAAAACAGGACTGATGGTAGCACCGCTCACCTTTTCTTTTTCCTGGAGGTCTCAAACAATCGGAAAGGGGATTCATCAGAGACAATGACTTTCCCCCAGCAGTCCTCAGCAGTCCAATCCCAGAATATCAGTCTGTCCCTGATGTTTTTTTTGGCTTCTTTGCTGCCCTTCTTGACACCCACCAGGCCATCATCCTCCAAAAGTCTTTGCCTCACTCACACCTGTCTGCTGCCATTGCTGAGCAAGCTCTGCACTGGTGGTGCCCTGATCCTGAGCCATGAATAAAGAATGGGAACAAAGCATCCTCCAAGAGCAACTTCTCCCAACCATCCAAGAACAGTTTGGTGACCAACAATGAATAATCCAGGATGATGGAGCACCGGGCCAAAGTGATAACTGAGTGACTTGCGGAACAAAACATCAAAATTCGGGGTCCTTGGCCAGGAAACTCCCCAGACCTTTAATCCCATTGAGAACTTGTGGTCAATCCTCAAGAGCCGGGTGGACAAACAAAAACCCTCCAATTCTCACAAACTCCAAGTATTGATTATGCAAGAATGGGCTGCTGCCATCAGTCAGGATTTGGCCCATAAGTTAATGGACAGACAGCCAAGCCAGGGAGAATTGCAGAGGTCTTGAAAAAGAAAGAAGGGCCAACACTGCAAATATGGACTCTTTTCATAAACTTAATGTTATTTTCAATAAAAGCCTTTGAAACTTATGAAATGCTTTTTAATTCTACTTCAGTATACCACAGAAACATCTGACAAAAAGATTTAAAAACACTGAAGCAGCAAACTTGGTGAAAACCAACACTTGTGGTATTCTCCAAACATTTAGCCACAAGTGTACACAAAATATAAAACATAGCATAACAACCGCAGATCTGCATAATCCAGCTCTTGTTTACAGGGACACTAAGTCTATCAGGGCAGCATTGGATGTAAGGCAGGACTCATCTCTGGAGAAGGTGCCAGCCCACCACGTCTAAACTACCATTTACAAAAAAAAAAAGGTAACTTTCTAATGAAAAATTGCATCTTGTCATCTAACGTACAAAATGACTACTTATCATTTGTGCCTTCAAAGCCTTCGTGCAGACAGGAGAGGACGCCCAGTCATCACAAAAGATCATCCTAGTGATTTTGTCCAACATTAGTCATTAACCTCAAGCTGCTCAGATCAATTTACTTTTATCTTGTCGCATTTCCACCTTGTCACGTTTCTAAAGCTCTTATTTCTTGGAGCCATTAACAAACTGATTGATTCAGTTGTCACCAAAAATGGAATGCGCTGCTCATCACTTACAAACGCTCAGAGTTAAAAATCGACTCTGTTTTCAACTGTGGAAGAAAGATACGGGCTGCAGTATGGCTTGGTGGGCAGTGGGAAGATGAACGTCACATCAAAAATAATAGCGTGGCAGGCTGACCCCCTCCCCGATGCCCCCCACCCCACAAAGAAGAGGTTCCTGTCATCAATACAGTAGCTCACTCATCATGAAGAATGGGGAAGATCATTCTGGCCGATATCTGGTGGCACTGATCTTCATAATTGGAAGCAGCACTTATGAACCATTGAACGACATAAGGAGCCATTAATGTTTAAAGGCCAGCAGAAATAAATTATACAAAATAATGGGTCTTGGCAAAGTCGACATTGTGGAAATGTGAGTGAGGTGAAAACTGGAGATGCCGACAGCTCTGATATATTAGCCAGCCTGCAGATAATAGCGTATTATTAGCATGTCATTTAGGAAAGCGTTAGGAAATCTTAAAGGCTTTTTTTTTTGTTGTTGTTCACATAATAAATTAAGAAAAAATAGAAAGAAAGGCAGATAAATGAAATCTCCATTATGTATAGCAAAGGTTTCTGTTTAGAAATGACTCCATTTTTTTCATTCAAAGTTGATTTCTTTATGTATTAAAGAGCAGAGCAGAAGGCATAATGGAGGTGAGCACTAAAAATGGAGTCATCATGGTACTGCAGACCGCTGATGAAATAAATGGTTGCAATTCTTTACTCCAGCTTGTTTCTAAAATAATTTAAAGTTGTCCAGCCATTCCACTGATGTCACCAGTTTTCGGTTTTTATCTGTGAAACTGGGTCATTTGTTGTCATTGTACAGTATACATTTTTGTGTGTGTGTGTGTTTTTCTGACACATCACAATTTTGTTTGCAATGTTTCAATGGGTGCCATGATTTTGTGAGTTGGTTTAATGAGAACCATCATATCGTCTTTAACAACAACACCTTATGATGTCAAATATATGATGGGGATACACTTAACACTAGAATCCCTGAAGCCTACGAAAAAACTTGTAATCTCGGGCTATCAGCGTCTTTTGTTTTGTAAATGTGTAGATCAGCACAAGCAGCCTGCTATCCCATCATCCCCACCGACTCAGCTCAAGTTCGACAAAAAGTTCTGCCAGCTCAAGCAGTGAGGTACCTGGAGGTGTATAGGATAGATAATATATCGTTATTTGGGACACATGCATTTCATGTGTGTTCCGTGTCTACAACAAGCGGGGTAAATGTAGGATGACAGCAATATGTGAGAAATGCAAGAAATGTTGAACACATAGCTAAAACAAACTTTTTTCATGTTATAGTACTAATGACTACATTTTGATCTAAAGTGTATAATGTGTGAACACTAGCATGACGATTTGCTCGCATATTGAAGTAACTTTAGCTGCATCTGGAATTCCCATTTTACTTATGGTGCCAAGCAGAGTTGTGTTGCAGTGCAGCAGTCTATTAGCCAGTGATGGCGCTGCGATGAAACCATCTGTTGTTACGGTTCTGCCTTTGTACTGTTTGATAGCGGTCACGGGATATCGTATCGTTAATTGCCAGTAGAACAAACAGTTCTGAGCAGGCGTCAGCCATAGAACCAAATGTGGTTATCGCTGCTCTTGTGAAAAGAATGGAGATAAATGTCATCAAATCAGAGAGGGAGAGGCAAGTTTGTTGCAGCACATGAACGTCACTGAAAGAATAAAACTGAATAATAAAAAAAGCACTCATTTTTACAAGTAGCCAAAATGTACACTGGTTAATACAGACTCAAATTAAATGTACGTTTTTATTATATTAGGGGATTAGCCCCCCGCTTATTTCACTCATAAAACCCCACCCCCCGGCCTGCGCTACATGCCAGCCACTATGCATCTCTGCCATCCGCATAGTGAAGTGGGGGGCTGAATGCACCCCAAGGAGATGTGGCTGCTATTCCGAATCCCCCTCTTAAACGTTCATACAATGGAAAACTAATACAGTTTTTTTTACCTCCTCTTTGCTCGATCAGCTTGCTTGCTGCTGCTGCTTCCATGCCGTATGATCTGCATTTCGTGCAGTGCTTCAAACATTTAAAAGCAGCTGTCCTACTCTTTGCCTTTTATTTCTGGCCTCAGGCGTGGTTAAATAAAGTCTCGTCTCACGGGACATAAGTTCTTGATATTTTTTAGTTTATAATTTAAAAACAGAATAAGAATCTTAAAATCTAACAACATCACATTAAAGTTCGATAAAATCTGAAAAGAATGATACCAAACATATATATGTAGGTTTTAAAATAAGCCAGATTTAAAGCGTGACCAAAAATGTGACACAAAAATGTCACATAAAATCGTTGCACAAAATTGTTGTACTTTTAGGCTTAGGATTTTATATATAGAGAGTAGATTATAGTAATAATAATAATAGCAGCGCAGTACTCAAAACACGGAGCACTGAGATTCAGGCCATCAATCTTTTAGTTATAAGGTAGCAGTTCTTACCTCTGTGCCATCAAAGAATGCATAATCAACTTTCTGTCGATTGACATTTGAGCTTGGGGTTTTAACTCATTGATAGCAAAATGTAAAATGAATGATTTTTTTTTTACTTTGGATATATTCTTGAATAAAATTGCATGTGTTTATTTCATATTTGGACTAAAGTTTTCACACTTTATGCACTTCATGTCATTATTAGTATAACATGGAAAAAGTTTTTGCTCTGTTTTCATCATTTCCTGAATTTCTCGCATTTCCTGTCAACCTACACTTACCCACATCTTTGTAGACACGGAACGCACGTGAGATGCATGCATTCCAAATAACGATATACTGTATTATTTACACTATACAATTCCAGGCACCTCACACGCAGATAAACCGACTTGAGCTGGGAGAACTTTTTGCCCGAGATGAGCTTCGTCACGAGGGGCTGATGGGATAGCAGTCTGCTTGCTGCTTCTGCTGATCGATGCATTTACAAAACAAAAGACGCTGATGGAGAGGTGCAAAGGGATTTAAGATGGGCCTGGATTACGAGGTTTTCTTGGGCTTCAGGGATTCTAGTCTTAAAAGGTTTAAGACTCAGAAGGCAAGGAAAGAGAGGCAGACTTTGAGTATGTCTGAGACGAGAAGTTTTAAGACACCTTTGCCTACTATCATCATGAGCAATGCACAGTCCTTGCGGAATAAACTGGATGAGCTGAGAGCATCTGCACGACACCTACACAATTACCGAGAAAGCTGTCTGATTTAAGAATACCGACTCCAATACAGCAGTTGAAGTGGATGGAGCTGATTGTGTATGGCAAGACAGAACCCCAGCTTCTGGTAAGCTGACGGGCGGTGGGCTCTTCCTTTACATTAACAAGAGGTGGTGCAAGAATATCACTGTAAAAGAGCACGTCTGCACGCTGAATATTGAACTATTCACCGTCGGTCTTCCCCCATGCTATCTATTATGAGAGCGTAATCAATTATTTGTGACAGTAGTTTACATACCGCCACATGCTGATGTGGGAGCTGCAGCTGAAATGATTCCTGAAACCGTTCAGAAACTAGAAATCAAATCACCTGACTGTTTCAGACTTATGATGGGTGATTTTAATTTATGCCATCTGGAAATAGTATTACCACATTACCATCAGTACATGAATATTAATTCTAGAGGGGACAAAACAGTAGACAAACGTTATGGAAACGTCCCCAGCGCCTACATATTGCATCATAGAGCAGCCCTGGGTGCGTCTCACCACGTTGTTTTTCACCTACTACCAAAGCATAAACAGAAACTTCTACTTCTATCGGCTGCTCCTGTTTGGGGTTGCCGCAGCGGATCATCTCATTCCATATATCTTCCTGTCATTGTCATCTTTCTCTGTTACACCCATCACCTGCATGTTTTCTCTTGCCACATCCATAAACCTTCTCTTAGGCCTTCCTCTTTTCCTCTTTCCTGGCAGCTCTATCCTTAGTACCCTTCTCCCAATATACTCAGCATCTCTCCTCTGCACAAGTCCAAACCAACGCAATCTCGCCTCTCCCAGCCGTCCAAACCTTAGCTGACCCTCTAATGTACTCATACAGACAGAAACTGAAACAAGAGAAACCAGCCATATGAAAAACACCGTACTGACTGGGATGTGCCGACATCCTCACAGTCACTGAATAAGGCCACTTTCACTGTAACTGAACATTTGAAATTTTATGAATCTATGATCGTTAAGGGGAAAAACTGTCACGGTCTACCCCAACAGTAAACCATGGATCACTAAAGAGATAAATGCACTACAATTGGAAAAACAACATGCTCATTAAGAAAATAAGAATGAATAAAAGCGAAATTTACAGCAAAGGATTAACAGGTTAATCAAACAAAATAAAAAGATGTACGGGGGGAAAAAAAATCAAGAGTTGGTTTAATGATAATCCAAAGAAGGTTTGGAAAGGCCTACAAACAATCCCAGGACTGGCTTCTAAATAGAGTGTAAACTTTCCAGTTGACAAAGACCAGAAGCTTTAAGCAGATGAACTTCATAACTTTTTTATCAGATATGAAACAGCGCCCAAAATGCTGGTGTAAAGCAGATGATTTATAAAAACACCAGGAATTCTGCGTTCATAGGGTTCAGTTTATCTGAAGTGGAGAAAGGCTTTCAGCAGGCTAAGATGAACTATAAAGTTGGTTCGTAAAGTCCTGCTTCAAGCAGTTCTCTCCGGTTTTTCATGTTCTTTTTAACTGGTCTCATACCTGTGGCGTTGTACCTAAGCTGTGGAAACAATCAGTCAGGACCCCAGTTTCTAAGGTTTCCAGGCCAAGATGTCTAAATGACTGCAGACCAGTGGCATTCACCGCTATTAAAATGAAATTCTTTGAGCATTTGATGAAGAATATTTTAATGACAGAGACAAAGGTCTTTTCAAGATGACCACCAGTTTGCTTACTGTGCAAACAGAAGGGTTGAAGATGCTCTGCTTGTTATCTTACATACAATCTATACTTGGTACATACAGTGGGGGAAATAATTTTTGATCCTCTGCTGAATTTGTAGATAGATAGATAGATAGATAGATAGATAGATAGATAGATAGATAGATAGATAGATAGATAGATAGATAGATAGATAGATAGATAGATAGATAGATACTTTATTAATCCCAAGGGGAAATTCACATAATCCAGCAGCAGTATACTGATACAAAGAAACAATATTAAATTAAATAGTAATTAAAAATGAAAAAAAATAAAAATAAAATAAATGTTAGCATTTACTCCCCCGGGTGGAATTGAAAAGTCACATAGTGTGGGGGAGGAACAATCTCCTCAGTCTGTCAGTGGAGCATGACGGTGACAGCAGTCTGTCACTGAAGCTACTCCTCTGCCTGGAGATGATCCTGTTAAGTGGATGCAGTGGATTATTCATGATTGACAGGAGTTTGTTTAATGCCCGTCGCTCTGCCACAGATGTTAAACTGTCCAACTTTACTCCTACAATAGTTTACAAAGAAATGAACAGTCTCTAGTTTTTATGGTAGTTTCATGTTAATGGAGAGAAACAGAATATCAACAGAAAATCCAGAAAAAACACATTATATAAAAGATATGAGGAAACGTACAAATTCAGCAGGGGATCAAATAATTATTTCCCCCACTGTATGTCAGAGCACTATTTCTGGATTTTTCTTCAGCATTCAATACCATACAGCATATATACTTAAGTATAAGTCGGGTCTTGAAACCCGAAAAATCAATCATAAAATCAGACCCCGACTTATGCTCCCATTCTAAAATGTGACACACACACACATATATATATATATATATTTTTTTACATCTTCTTGCCTCCTCCAATCTCACATCAGTTTCTCAGACGCGTTGAATTTTGTTGCAGCAGCACAGTTACTAATTACTTCGCTACTTCAACGACGTTTAATTTAAAACCAGCTTCATATTTTCTTCTGATCGAACGCTCCATCGTGGATAAGGGATGCTCTTACGATAAACATGTATGAGGGTGCGAGATATAAAAAACACAAAACAGTGCAAACGTTGCTTTGGAATAGTACAGGTATTACCATGTGGTCACATTGGCACAATACATTGAAAAAAAAGGGCAGTGTGCTTTGTGGTTACTCTCTCAGGTGGGCATTAACATATCATAATCTCTTCACCCAATAGTGTGAGTTTTCCGCATTGGACTTATACGACTGACATTATAAATACCAGAAATTGTACTGTATATATTAAAATGAAGTCCCAACTTATCCTCGAGTAAATATGGTAGTTTAATAAAGCTTATGATGAAGAAAGAAAAGTTTATATGAAACAAAAATATGATTAGGCAATACTAAGTAACAAAGAATACAGTAAGGTCAGATGGCCTGGAGGACAGAAAAAAACAAAAAATAACTCCAGAGGGATGGAGAAAAAAAAACAAAATCTGCAGGGGATCCAATGCCAGAGACAAGTACTGAGTAAAGGGTCTGAATACAGGGTGAGTCAAAATGACATTAACATTTGAATACTTCATATGTGCAAGATGATTTACAGGAATGTCTCGACCAGTTTGACATCATGTTCAACACATGCGGAGTGGTGGCTCTGAGGCTAGGGATCTGCACTGGCAATCAGAAGGTTTGTGGTTTGAATCCCGTAAATGTCAAAAGGGACCTTACTCTGTTGAGCCCTTGAGCGAGGCCCTTAACCTGCAGTTGCTCCATCCTGGGTATGACGTTAATCTGCTTCCATCCCTGCATGTAGGCCCTCCAACCTGCAGGGAAAAACTTGGGGGTTGGTGGCAGAATTGTCACTCCAGCCACCATAAAAAACCTGTTTTACTCCATCTGAACTAGTGTGGTGCTGAGGTGTCACCCATTGCATGGCTGCACTCAGGTCCTAATCTGGGGATCCTGAGTTGGTTTGCCGTATGGTGGGTGTGGCAATGCGCTGTATCAGCGTGTGCTCCTAACCTCTCTCTCTCCTTCCTCAACCTATTGGCCATCTTGTTCAACACGTGGACCATATGTGACCATAAATTGTCCACATAAATTGCATATAAGTATATACATAGCAGTACCATTAGTGTTAACACATAATTTTGACTCACCCTGTATTTGTGTCAGTGTAAGATTTCATTTTTTGTTTCTTTTTAATAAATTTGGAAGACATTTTTAAAATACTGCTTTTGCTTTATTATTCTGGGGAATTGAGAATTGTGGGCAAAATTGAATTTAAATACGTTTAGCACAAAGCTGCGACATAACAAAATGTTGAGACAGCGAAGGGGCCTGAAGGCTTTCTGAATGGACTTTGTATGAGTCAGAAGCCCAATCCTGTTTGCCACCAAACCGTCCCAGTTTGAGGCTTTAATTATCTATAAACACGCACAGAAATGAAGTAAAATCATGTAGGCCAAGTTCTAAACTCATCCATCCATCCGTTATCCAACCCGCTATATCCTAACTACAGGGTGACGGGGGTCTGATGGAGCCAATCCCAGCCAACACAGGGCGCAAGGCAGGAAACAAAGCCCGTGCAGGGCACCAGCCCACCGCAGAAGTTCTAAACTGTGTACCTGAATTGGTGGGATTTCTGCCTTTGACATTCTCGCTTTCTTTTTATCTTTGATGTGTAAAGATGCGGGCAGCTCAAGCAATAAAATAATCTGACTATTCTTAAACACTGTAGTACGAAAAACCTCTTGCTTTGGATTCAATGCACCTGCAAAGCACACATAATGAATGTGCTTGTTCTTTATTAGCACCTTGGATATTTTTGTACTGCTGCTGTGACTGCTGCCTTCTTTCCTTTTTTTCTTTGCTTTCTTTGTTCCTTCTTCTGCACAAATGAAGCATCCAAGCCTGCATTCTCTCCACCGGCGGCAGAGTGTCTTTACTTAGAGAACAAATATTGATGTAAATCAGCAAATGTGTCACATGTAGCCATTGAGAAGGCTAACAGAACGTTAGATTATATAGCGCCTTGATGTGTGGAGTACAAGTCCAAGACGGTTCTGCTGAAGCTTTATAACACACTGGTGAGGTCTCATCTGGAGTCCTGTGTGCAGTTTTGGTCTCCAAGCTACACAAACGACAGAGCAGCACTAGAAAAGGTCCAGAAAAGAGCGACTAGGCTGACTCCAAGGATATGGGAAATTAATTATGAGGAAAGATTAAAAGAGCTGAGCCTTTACAGTTTCAGCAAAAGAAGATGAAGAGGAGACATGAGGGATGTGTTTAAAATTATGAATTGAATTAGTCCAGTGGATTGAGACTGTGAGTTTAAAAATGAGTTCAACATGAACACTTGTTAAGGGTAAATTTCACACAAACATTAGGAAGTTTTACTTCACACAGAAAGCCACAGACACTTGGAATAAATGACCAAGTAGTGTGATAGACGATAGGACTTTAGGGACCTTCAAACCTCGACTTGATGTTATTTTAGAAGAATTACATGGACAGGACTGGAGAGTTTTGTTGGGATGAATGGCCTGTTCACGTCCAGCTTGTTCTGATGATCTAATATCACTCACTTAACACACTTACATCTCCTGAAATGTTAATTTTATTTTAATTTGGGGTCGTGCCTATATTCGATAAACAACCATGTCAGACGGCGCCTTCAGGAAGCTTTCAGACTCTTTCACTTTTTCACATATTGTTATGTTGCAGGCTTTTACTAAATCATTTCAATTATTTTTTCCCTCGTTAAACAACACTCAGTAACTCAGAAGGGCAAAAGAGGACTTTATGTAGGCAGAGTGGTGGCTCTGAGGCTAGGGATCTGCACGGGAAATCGGAAGGTTGCCAGTTCGAATCCCGTAAAATGCCAATAGGGAATCTGCTCTGTTGGGCCCTTGAGCGAGGCCTTTAACCTGCAAATGCTGAGTGCTTTGAGTAGTGAGAAAAGTGCTATATAAATGCAAAGAATTATTGCAAATATATTCAACTTAAAAGTATTAAAATATCCCATTGACACAAGTATGTAAGAATTGAGGAGTGCAGCATCATCTACCATCAAAACAATGTCTCCTGCTTCAAAATGTCTTCTTGGTGTAAACCATTTTTGATGTTCTTGAAGATATTGGCAAATGCTCTCTACAGCAGGGTGGCAGGTTTTCCTTCTAACCATTTTCTTAATTAGTAACCTGTTTTAGCTCCTGATTTACTTCTTTTGAACTAATTTTATTTGACTTGCTCTTGAAAACTCAGACCCCTTATTCCTTAATTAGCAGCCAAACAATAATGAGATACAAAATGAGCCAAAAATATGAACAACATTGTCCTGGAGGGCCACAGTGACTGCAGGTTTTCATTCTACCCTTTTCTTACTAAGTTACCTGTTTTTACTGCTAATTAACTTCTTAATTTTAATTGACTTGCTTTTGAAGTCTCAGACCCCTTAATTGTTTCATTTTCCTTAATTAGCAGCCAAACAGTAATGAGATACAAAATGAGGCAAAACATGAGCAGCAAACTGTCTCCATCATACAGTATCTGATAATAAAGAAAGGTGAAGGTCTCAGAAATGTTGATCTGCTCAAGTCCCCAAAACATTTTAAGAGTGCTGCTCTTAGAAAAGAGAAAATCAACAATTTCAGAGCAGCAACAAGCCATGGAATTAAAGAACGGGTTTAATTAAAAACAAGCCTCTGTGCCTAATTAAGCAACTGGTTGGAGTGAAATTGGTTGCAGTTTGAGGCCTTGACTTAGTTGGTCTTCTGTTGGCTCTCTCACTTCACATTTAATTTCTGTTTGGGTGTCATTTAAGGAAAGAAATGAAGCAATTCAGAGGAACATATCTTCAAAAACAAGACAATTAAAATGAATTCAAAAGAAGTCTGAAGAAGTTATCTATCTCTGTTATATAATGCCTTTCATATCTATCTATCTATCTATCTATCTATCTATCTATCTATCTATCTATCTATCTATCTATCTATCTATCTATCAATCATATGGTGCCTTTCATATCTATCTATATATCTATTATATAGTGCCTTTCATATCTATCTATTATATAGTGCTTTTCATATCTATCTATCTATCTATCTATCTATCTATCTATCTATCTATCTATCTTTTATATAGTGCCTTTCACATCTAACTGTCTATCTATTTACTAAGTTACATTGATTTTAAATCTTGTAGGGAGCACACAGTCTTGGATGATTCATCTGTGTAGAAGAAGCAGATCCCCCTTTTCTCACTTGCCAGCCTCTTTACCCTAAACGTTGCTCTGCCAGCTTTAGTTGTGTTTGTGGTGTCATTTCCATTTAGTCCTCTATCGTATTTGTTTGTGTTCATGGCTGACTCTTTGAATATAAATTCATAGAGTTTCATGTCTCCTCCTCCCGTCTTTTTCCATTTTTTTTTCTCTTTTTGAATAACCAATAAATCCCAGGGGAATTTTCATCTTGAACAGACTCACACTTAGTTCTTCCTTGTGCTGCTACAATTACAAAAATGACTTTCATTACTGTGCTCGGTTCTGCGGAGCACTACGACTGGAGAGATTATTTTGCCATCGATCGTGGCCTGCTGTACATTCATTCTTTTAATTACTTCTTTCTAAGTGTTATTTTTTTACCTTTAATTATTTGTACAGCGCTGTCATCATGCTTAAATCTATGAGATGATGTGCGCCGGTGTGTATGAATCACCCACTTCTCATTGCAGGGATCAATGGATTTGCTTCAATAACATTACATCTGTCACTGGTCATACGTTAGAAATGTGTCAGCATGCTTAGCAGCATCGATATAGTGAGTTATTAGGGTTTTTTTATTCATAAAAAATGTAAAGATTATAAACATGAATTACAAGCTAAGCATCCATTAGTGCTCACGTGATCCTGAGTAAAGAGAGCTTTAATGGGTTTAATGAAGGAAATGTGGAAAAAAGAGAAAGAGTCTCTTCAATCCCAAGTGTGGTGCACACTGCTGCTATGGAAGATTATTTTTGATTATTTTTTCCTCCTTTTAAGGGGCAAATTTCTGTCATCAGACTCCCTTTTCCTGTGTTTTTGAAGTCAGGGGATTCATTTAGTTTTGGTGCCTCATTTTGATCTGTTTCCGCTGCCATCATCCTTATTGCAGGCGTCACTAGTTAGTCTCTCTGTCACTAGGGACACCTTGTGGTTGGAGGGTGAAGATATGGAAGTCAAAAGCCACAGACAGGTTTGTGTTAGTTGAAAGGTCTCCTGCAGTGCATCCTTATCCGAGTTCACAGATAAACTCTCACATAAGCATTTCTGCTAAAAAAAATATACATTTTTGTGTAATTTTTGTTAGGAGCATCTTCTTGTAATGTTTGACTTTGATTTTTGAAATGAGTTTCGTTTGCAGGGTGAGGAGCTCAAAGTAGACTCACATCTTCTTCTGCATCAAAAGGAGCGAGATGAGGGGGTTCAGGCGTCTGATTAGGGATGGCTCCCTGGGCTGGTGTTTCAGGCATGTCCAACTTGGAGGAGACCTCGCAGCAGAACCAGGACACATTGGACAGGTTATAACTTTCAACTGGTTTGGGAACACTTTGGTTTCACCCTGGAAGAGGTGATGGGGAAAAAGGACGTCTGGGCATCATTTCTTAGATTTGTCCCACTCCATCCTATATTTCAGAAGGCCTCTCACCTTACAGTCTTAACCTTAGATCTTCAAACGAGTGTCTGTTTAGAATTTCAGGAGCTAAACTTAAAAGAAATGGTGAGGCGGCCTTCTGCTGTTATGCACCTCAAATCTGGAATATGAGTTTACCGATAGAAATATGCCAGGCTAATATGGTGGAGCACTTTAAAAAAACTTTTAACAACTCATTATTTTAACATTCCTTTCTCATAGCGTCATTTGAGTGTAACCCTGATATTCTGTATATGCATTTAATTATCATTTTAATCTTGGCTCCTCAATCCATAATTACCTCAATATGTAATATTCAATCGTTTTCCTTAATAAATAAATGACCAAGTAAAATATTTTTGTCTCATTTGTTTAACTGGTTTCTCTTTATCTACTTTTAGGACTTAAGTGAAAATCTGATGATTTATTTAGGTCATATTTATGCAGAAATATAGAAAATTGTAAAGGGTTTACAAACTTTCAAGCACCACTGTGTATATATATATATATATATATATATATATATATATATATATATATATTTATATATAGTCACGCACGAGTGTTTGGGGAACGGCGGACTGACCCGGGTTACTAAGGAAAATGTACCGCGAGGGGTCAATGACAGGGTACTAACTTGTCTTTCCTTCCTCCTTCAGAAAGCCCGAGGCCTCACAGATATAAACAAACGCCATGACGGCTACAGGAAGCACGCACTTCCGGGTCTGTTTATCCCCTCTGATGACCCTGATGACTTCATTTCCCAGAATCCACCACGAATACCCAGCATCCTTCACATAAATCTCCGGTCCGCCTCCATAAAAAGTCCTTCCTTTCTCCCCTCATTGTCTTTTGCTTTCTAATGTTTGTAATTGACTGACTGGTCTCAATTTTGGTTACTGTATACGGGGCTGAAACCCCAAATCTTGCAACGTGTTTTGTCTTGTGTATTACAGTGGTGTAGTCGGCAGGATTGACGAGGGTCTGAACGATGACAGAAGGACAGGACCTGAACGCGGTCCTCAACACTTTGGTCGCGGAGCTCCAGGCCGTTAAGGCGGAACATGGCCGCACTACCAGCTCGAGCCCAGGCCTTTGAGTACTGGGGCAAGCTCGGACGCTGGCTACGGCCAGACAGAAACCAGGCTCGCCAGGTGGTGGAGCAAGTGGCGTGCGAGGGTCTGATTTACACGATGCCAGATTATCTCGCTCAACAGGTCCGGAGGCACCCGTTTGCTGATATGAACGGCCTTTTGGAAGTTCTAGAGAGGCAGCTGGTGGTGACCCAACTCGGGAGGTCTGAGAGTCCGGCGCGCGGGTAGCGGCAGGGACGGACCAGTGTCCCCGAGCCCACTCGCCAGCGCCACGGAGGCTCCGGTTAAGCCGAAGGAACGAAGGCTTGCGCTGCCTCGCTGTTTCAAGTGCAGTGAGACGGGACATCTGCTGCCGTCTTGCCCACTTAACCATGAGCTAATTGATTGCAGCTGGGCAAAGGAAGAGAGGTACTGTGCACTGTCTAATCCCCTTGCGGTCACGAATACGGGAGTGGTGTTGCTAAACGGGCACTTGGTGGTGGCAATGTTTGACTCCGGGAGCAACATAACCATTGTTGCTCGTCGTTACGTCCTACCGCGACAGTGGCTCTCGCACCGCTTGGGAGTAAAATGTGTGCATGGGAAGACCAGGTCTTATAGGTCTGCAAGGTATTTCATTACGTGGGAAGGGGCACTGAAACAGCTGGTGGTGGCTGTAATGCCAGAGCCCCCCTTTCCAGTCATCTTGGGACGAGACTGGTCGGATATTAACAGCATTAGGACTGTCACCGCTCCTGTGCCGAGGCTAGGTCTGCTCATTGAGGGTCAGGGGGCCCTCCCCTCTGTTCCAACACCATGCACCTCAGCAACTATTGATGACATAGACAGGTCGGGGGAGTCCTCTTCGGGGGAGGACCCCGACCTGGAAGACGCCCTGAGCAGAGCTCCCGAGCCGGCAAGCGCTCCCGTGGCTCCGTTTACGGACGTATTTGCCGGCTTGGACATCCAATACCAGTCCACGTCGGCCTCCTTTAAGCGTGATAAAAAGAACGATGATTCCTTGTAGTTTGCCAGGAATGCCATCGTCTCCGGTGACGACATTTCGTCCATGGCCTCCACACCACACGGCCCCTACTTTGTACTGAAAAACAATCTGCTTTATCAGGTTGCTGAGCACGAAGGCAAGGTGCGGAAGCTGTTGCTAGAGCCGCGAACCTACCGGCGGGAGGTTTGTGAGCTAGCTCACGCCCACCTCCTAGGTGCCCACCTGGGAACCGAGAAGACGCTGGAGAGAATAAAACTCCAGTTTTATTGGCCCGGGGTCAATGAGGAGGTCCATCATTTCTGTCAGTCCTGCCCGGTCTGTCAGTTATGTCAGATTCCCCGCAGGGACCGTGCTCCACTGATCCCAATCCCCCGATAGATATCCCTTTTGAGCGGATCGGTGTCGATCTAGTTGGCCCTTTGGAGACTTCCGTGCATGGTCACAAATATATTTTGGTAATGGTTGACTACGCAACCCGATTACCCTGAAGTAGTCCCCCTGCGTTCTGCTAATACAAAAAACATTGCACGGGAATTGGTAGCCCTGTTTTCCCGAGTTGGCATACCCAAAGAAGTCCTCACGGACCAGGGTACGCCCTTTACATCGGATATGTTCAGGGAGGTTGCCAAACTACTCCAGATTAAGCATCTCAAGACATCCGTCCATGATCCCCAGACGTTGAGCGCTTCAATCAAACACTGAAGCAGATGCTCCGCAAGGTGTTCAGCACGGACGGTAGGAACTGGGACCAACTTTTACCACTCGTGCTTTTCGCCTATAGGGAGGTCCCACAAGCCTCCACAGGATTTTCCCCCTTTGAGTTGCTATATGGGTGACAACCCCGGGGCTTATTGGATGTACTTAAAGAAGGCTGGGAAGGGGAGGCGCTTCCCTCCACTAACCTCCTGGAGTATATCGCGCAGTTACACGATGGATTGGCTAAAATCCGGCCCCTGCTTAAGGATCACATGTCCAGGGCTCAAGCAGCGCAGGTCTGGAACTATAACAGAAACCCCTCGCTATGCGAGTTCCAACCGGGAGACCGCGTGATGGTGCTCGTGCCCACCTCCCACTCAAAACTGTTGGCTCATTGTCTAGGGCCCTACGAAGTGAAAGAGAGAAAAGGGCTTGTGGACTATTTGGTGAGCCAACCAAATAGTCGACCGAGTGAGAGAGTGTACCATGTCAACCTTCTGAAACCGTGGAGAGACAGGGAGAATGCCCTGCCTCCCGGCCCCGCGCTCTCCCTTTACTCAGAAAAAACCCCGCTTCGGTTCCAATCTGTCCCCTACCCAATGACGGGAGCTCGAAAGAACCATCCTGTCTGTCCCGGAGATGGTCAGCGAGGCACCAGGCCAGACCCCTCTGATTGAGCACGACATTGTAACCGACCCGGGGGTGGTTGTCCGGGAATGACCCTACCGCCTCCCAGAGGCAAAATGCGCTGAGGTCCAAAAGATGCTCAACCTAGACATCATTGAAGAAAGCCATAGCCCATTGTCAAGTCCTATTGTCCTCGTATCCAAGCCGGATGGGTCGTGGAGGTTTTTCAACGACTTCAGACGTCTTAATCAGGTCTCGAAGTTTGATGCGTACTCCATGCCCCGGTGGATGAGCTCTAAGAGAGGTTGGGGACGGCCCGCTATTTGACCACACTTGAAATGACGAAGGGGTATTGGCAAATTCCCTTAATGGCATCCGCCAGAGAAAAAACTGCTTTTAGCACCCCTAGCGGTCACTGACACTACAAGGTACTCCCATTGGGGCTGCACGGGGCGCCAGCGACCTTTCAGCGTCTGGTGGATAAAGTGCTGCGGCCTCACCAGTCCTATTGTGCTGCCTACCTGGATGACGTGGTCATCTATTCCAGCACGTGGGAGGAACATGTCGTGCAGGTCTACACAGTACTCCTGACGCTAGAGAAAGCCGGACTTTGCATCAATCCGCGCAAATGCTATTTTGGGATGAGCGAAGCCCGTTATTTAGGCTACCTAGTGGGTGGAGGGCTGGTGAGACCACAGTGCACCAAAGTGAAAGACATCTTGGAATGGCCCCGTCCGATGGTCAAGAAGCAGGTGCAAGCCTTCCTGGGGTTTG
Source organism: Polypterus senegalus (assembly GCF_016835505.1). Classification (NCBI taxonomy): domain Eukaryota; kingdom Metazoa; phylum Chordata; class Cladistia; order Polypteriformes; family Polypteridae; genus Polypterus; species Polypterus senegalus. Next base: position 1,812,551 of record NC_053164.1, on the reverse strand, counting down.
TGCCTCGCTTCTCCAAGAGAGCAGCACCCTTGACGAACTTGACAAAGAAAGAGGCCCCTTTGCATGTGGTGTGGACCGATGACACGGAGCGGGCATTCTGTGACTTGAAACGGGCCCTTACTTCGGCACCTGCAGTCTTCACACATTATACACTTCATGTCAAAATTTTGTTGTTAATACTAAAACATGAAAGAAGTTGGTCTTTTATGTATGTGTTCAACATTTCTTGCATTTCCTGTAATCCTACACTTACATAGATCTTTGTAGATAAAGAACACACGTGAAATACATGTGTTCCAAATAAAGACATATACATCTCTAGTTACTTGACTGATAAACAAGGCTTGAGCTGGGAGAGGTTTTTGCTGTTTCTGAGGTGGTGGGAGGATGGGATAGCAGGCTGCTTGCTGCTTGGGATTATCGACACATTTACAAGACAAAAGACGCTGACAGAGAGGTGCTAGTAGATTTAAAGTGGGCTAAGTTTACGAGTTTTTCAGGAAGCGTAGGTAATTATAGTGTTAAAGCTGTCTACTTGAACACATTGCCTCCTATCAGTGAGGTAGGAAGAAAACCATTGGAGGACAAGGCCACAGACTCCAAAATGAGCTAGTCGTTTCAAAAGTATCTGATGAGATATGGTGTCAGATGCTGAGCTGAGTTCAAGAAGTAAAATAATTGATAAAAGTTCCATGTCATCTGCCCGGAGAAGGTCATTTGTGGTTTTGACAAGGGCAGTTTCTGTGCTCTGTTTAGTACAAAACCCAGATTGAAAATGCTCAAAAAGGTTATTTTTTGAAAGATGGGACTGCAATTGGGAGGCAACTATCTTTTTGATAACATTAGATATTTCTTTGTGCCATATTATGTTTTGTACATTTGTAATTGACAGGATTTACCAAGGTGAAATGAAGGAATAGGTAATTGTCACAGCTAACAATAATAAATGGCACGTGAAGATTGGCCATTACTTTTTAGCGCTGGACTGTACTGCTGGTGCTTGTCATGGATGAGTGGGCCAGTGATATTTATCTTGGAATGACTCAGGCGCCGCCTTGTGTGTCAGCTTTTCTAGCAGCTCCGTGTAAGACTTTATTTTTCTACCTTTTTCTCTATTTTACTGATCACTCTTAACACTTTCTTTTATGTGGACTCGTTCCCTGTACACTTTTTACTACTTGGAGATGGATTTCTCCTCGCCAATACTCATCTATTCAGGTAGTCAACTTCAAGCACTGAGAACAAAGGCCTGCGCTGGTGTGGTTCCCTATTTACCCGACGAGTTAAGAAGACGGTATCGTGGCAGCAGAGCCGGAGCTAAGCTAAAAGCAAAGCGTCTACCGAGAAAGTGCCGTTTCAAGTCTTCAGTGCCTTCTGTGATCCTAGGAAATGTGAACTCACTACCAAATAAGATCGACCAACTGGCTGCGCTGGTGAAAAATGTCAGGACCTACAGAGATTGCAGTTTGTTGTGTTTTAGTGAAACGTGGCTAACAACTACCATCCCAGATGCTAATGTGGAGCTACCTGGGTTTAGCACAGTTAGAGCGGACAGAGACGCAAATACCTGCAAGAAGTGGAAAGGAGGAGGTCTCGCTGTCTATGTAAATACAAGGTGGTGCAACTCTGGACATGTAAACATCAAAATCTCCACTTCATGCAGGGGCATCAAACTGTTGGCCGTAAGTCTGCATCTGTTTTACTTGCCCAGAGAGTTTGGACACGTCATTGATGTTATTGTTTATATCCTTCCTCGGGTGGACATGGAGATAGTGGGTGATGTCATCTATTCTGCTGTTACTAAATTGCAAAACACAGTACCCTGAGGCACTGTGCTAATCGTTGGAGACTTTAACCATGTGACACTGGACAAAACATAACCTGCCTTTTCCCAGTTTGTGGGCAGTAACACCCGGGGAAATAGAACTATTGACTTAGTGTATGCAAACTTTAAAGACGCATGCAGCGCCAACCCCACTACCTGCACTCGGGAAAGCAGATCATAACCTGGTTCTGCTTCAGCCTCACTACACACCAAGAGTGAGGGTCCTACCTACAACCACATGCTCATTCAGGATGTGGTCCCCTGAGGCAGAGCAGGCTCTGAGAGACTGGAACTACGGATTGGGATATCCTGCAGGGGTCACATAATGAGAACATTGAGGAGGTTGTTGACTGCACTACTGACTACATCAACTTCTGTATGGACATTGTAGTTCCAGTAAGAACAGTACGCTGCTATCCTAACAACAAGCTGTGGATTACAAGTGACATCAAGTGCCTTTTGAACCAGAAGAAAAGGGCTTTTAAAGGTGGTGATCAGCATGAGCTCAAGCGCGTGCAGAAGGAACTCCGAGTCCAGCTCAGGGTGGCGAAGGAGCAGCAGAAGTTACAGAATAACAGCATGAAGAAAGTGTGGAATGGGATGAAGATCATCACTGGCTGCAGCTCGAAGCGGGGTGCCACCATCGAGAGAGACGTGGAGAGAGCAAAGCAAATGAACAACTTTGTTAACAAGTTTGACCTCCCTAACCCACTCTCACCTCGGAGTACTGCACCCTCAACCCATCCTTCTACTGATACCAGCATAGGAGAGACATCCCCACACACATTTACATCTGCCCAGGTGAGCAGAGAGCTGCGGAGACTTTGTGCCAGCAAAGCAGCGGGTCCAGATGGAGTATCGCCACAATTGCTGAAGGCCTGTGCATTGGAACTGGGGAGCCCTCTACAGCGCATCTTCAACCTGAGCCTGGAACAGAGGAGAGTCCCGAGGCTTTGGAAAACATCTTGCATCACCCCAGTCCAAAGGGTATCACATCCTAATGAGCTGAATGACTTCCGGCCTGTCGCTCTGACGTCACATGTGATGAAGATCATGGAGCGGCTGCTGCTTCACCAACTGAGGCCACAGGTCCGCCACGCCCTCGACCCTCTACAGTTCTCATGCCAGGAGAAGGTGGGAGCGGAGGATGCCATCATCTATATGCTACACCGATCCCTCTCCCATATGGACAGAGGCAGTAGTGCTGTAAGAAATGTGTTTCTGGACTTTGCTAGTGCCTTCAACACCATCCAACCTCTGCTCCTTAAGGACAAGCTGACAGAGATTCATACCTGGTGGCATCGGTGGATTGTGGACTATCTTACAGACAGACCTAAGTATGTGTGTCTCAGGAACTGCAGGTCTGACATTGTGGTCAGCAGCACAGGAGCGCCGCAGGGGACTGGCCTTTCTCCGGTCCTGTTCAGCCAACATACATCGGACTTTCAATACAAATCTGAGCCCTGCCACCTGCAAAAGTTCGCTGATGACACTGCTATGGTGGGCAGGAGGAGGAGTATAGGAACCTAATCAAGGACTTTGTTAAATGATGTGACTCAAACCACTTACACCTGAACACCAACAAAACCAAAGAGCTGGTGGTGGATTTTAGGAGGCCCAGGCCCCTCATGGACCCCGTAGTCATCAGAGGAGGCTGTGAGCAGAGGGTGCAGACCTATAAATACCTGGGAGTGCAGCTGGATGATAAAATTGGACTGGACTGCCAATACTGATGATCTGTGTAAGAGAGGACAGAGCCGACTATACTTCATTAGAAGGCTGGCGTCCTTCAACATCTGCAATAAGATGCTGCAAATGTTCTATCAGACGATTGTGATGAGTGCCCTTTTCTACGTGGTGGTGTGCTGGGGAGGCAGCATAAAGAAGAGGGACGCCTCATGCCTGGAGAAACTGGTGAGGAAGGCAGGCTCTATTGTACGCACAGAGCTGGACAGTTTGACATCCGTGGCAGAGCAACAGGCACTGAGCAGGCAACTGTCAATCATGGAGAATCCACTGAACAGGATCATCTCCAGACAGAGGAGCAGCTTCAGCGACAGACTGCTGTCACCGTCCTGCTCCACTGACAGACTGAGGAGACCCCACACTATGTGACTCTTCAATTCCACCCGGGGGGTAAACGTTAACATTATACAAAGTTATTGTCTGTTATACCTGCATTGTTATCACTCTTTAATTTAATATTGTTTATTATCAATATGCTGCTGCTGGAGTATGGGAATTTCCCCTTGGGATTAATAAAGAATCTATCTATCTATCTATCTATCTATCTATCTATCTATCTATCTATTTTTATAATGAAAACAAGAACTAGAACTAAAAATATTGTTTTTCGTATTACAGCATGAGAACTGAAATTAAGGCAAATGGAGAAATTAAAACTAAATAAAAATAAAAACTAGTGATATGTAAATGAACTAAAGCGAAAACAAAAATTGAGTAAAAATGAAAAAAACAGCAATAGCATTTTCATTCAATCTGGTTCAGTCGTGCAGAGGGTTTTTTTGTAGGTCGTTTGTAAGTTATGTTGTGCTGTTTACTATGTGGTGACCTTGTACCTTCTACTTACTATAGTCACGTGGCGCAACTTCTGTAAAGGACCGTTGTTTGTTTTTTGAGCACATTTGCTTTGTCGGGTTGAAGCAGTAAGCACGTGTAGTGGACGATGTAAATTTTGCACAGGTCTTTGCAGTTAGAAAGAAAGAAAGTAATGTGTTGAAATATTTTAATTACAGCACAGATGATAATGAAAGCAAATGTAGCGTGCGAGAAGGAGAAAAAGAGTGTGGTTTTTAGTTAGTTGGAAGAATACTATGAATCTGAGGGCTCATTTAGCTTGACATTATCCAACGATTTTAAGGGCATTAGACAAGGAAAACAAGACTAAAGCTGAGAAGATAAAGAGAGAAGGTAAGCAACATCCAGTGTTCTGGCACCAGTGGCTGAGGACCTTGTCAGTGCACCTGCATCACAGGTGTTCATTGAGTGAATATTTTCACTGTGTGGCTATCTGTGCAATGGATAATTCATGCTTGTTTAAAGCTTAAACAGCAACGTGCTTGTACAGACTGGTTTCCTGGATTGAAACATTTGATCTTGTGGGCTGTCAGCGGCTGGCCCAGCACTGTCTCAGCTGTGGAATGGCCAATAGCGGGAGGCAGCTTGATGGCCAAGGTCTCCAGGACTCTAAACAAATCCAAATCCTATTATGTGATATCATCTGCTGTTAAATTCTCCTCTGTACTTGCAATATTTTTTATTTTACTCTTATATTGTATTGAGGATTACTTGTGTTCTGTTCTGTGTATTGTATTTTATTGTATTTACTCCTTTTTTCTTTCACCGACTACATGCCCAACCTCTCTTTGAACTGCCTTTCCTAATGTTTCTTCCATTTTTTCCCTACTAGGATTTTTTGTTTTGGGAGTTTTTCCTTGCCTTCTTAGAGAGTCAAGACTGGAGGGCTGTCAAGAGGCAGGGCTTGCTAAAGTCCATTCTGTGATTCTGGGCTACACAAAAATAAATTGTATTGTATTCTACAGTGCACCAACTATTTATCAGTTTATTTTTTTCTTTAATAAAGCCTATTCCCTGTCTCAGCCAGGAGGCTGACATGGCATGCCAGAATTAAAGGACTGGCATCGCGGTAGGGCGGCCAATACAACAGAAGGACATGGGGAGTTGGTCCTTCAAGGCTGTATAATTCCATGATAAATTAGGTGGCAGTACTCCTGGACAGGTGAACACACCCACAGATCATTGCGGCACTTCTTGTGTGATTTTGGGCTATACAAAAATAAATTGTATTGTACTGTAATGTACTATACTCATTAGGCCACTTATTCTGTTTGATCATTGATAGTCAAGCTGTGTTTAACGGCATTAGGCACTGTGAGTGTATTATGTTGACTGAAACATAACTTGCATTGAAAAAAGTGTAGGCCGGCGTTTGTGGTCTTGCTTCAGAAAAAAAAAATGAAAATTGTTCTAATATTTTATAAAATGGCAAGAATTAAATAAAATAAAAACTAAAATTTTAAACAAAGAACTAAATAAAAATAAAAATTGTTGACTCCACTGAAAATAAAAAAGACATAAATGTAAAAATCAATTTTCCTCTTATATAACATGCTACCGTGGCTGTTCGTTTGTCTGTCCAGGATTTTAAATCACCTGTAGCTCGCAAACCATTCGACCTGTTGACCTGAAATGTGGTACACATATACTACGTGACCTCTACTATCCACTTTCAGGATGATGATTTTTATTATTCTTTTATTTTATTTTATCGTTGAATCAGTTCTCAGAAGCGGGGCGGCTCTGCGGCTCATGTGTACAGGTGCCGTTCTCATCTCTACCACCTTCGCCGTCACATCCTCTAACTCTTCATATCTTAAATCATTCTTGAAGCAGATTGAAGACATAAGTGCCAGTGTAAGAGCCATTTTCCTAGTTCTATAAAATGTATGAATATTTACTAGATGATAATGCATAAAATATGGGAGGTTCCTAAAACCCCCGTGAATTGAATTGAGTTGGTATTTTCCTGTCATCTCTTAACAGTTTTTGAGTAAACAATGTTCTTTTGTGAGTGTTTTGCCTTGCCTTGTGTAAGGTATAGAGGCATACGGTTTTTTAACCGTGTCCTTGAAAGAATTCGTTTTATGCTCGCGTTCGTGCTTATGTACGGTGAGCTTGGCGCATATCTAAGTGCCAACGGCCTAAGGGTCTTTTGAGTGTGAAGTAACTCGTAAATTAAAAGATCTAAGTTTTGAACCGTATGTTTAAAGCATACAGAAGAAGAAATAAATAACCTTTAAGTACAGAAGTAACCAAAGCTTCATAAGAAAAACTAAGTTTATAGAAGATACATTTTTCCCTTTTTTGCCTTTATTCTTTGTGTGTAACTATTTTTCTTTTTATTCTTGTATGGATTATTTGCCTTTAACTTTCACTAAATATTTTTAAAACGAACTTTTGGACTGAGAGATTTCTTTGACACGCGTCTTACCCGTGCCTGACTTCACCTTACGCAAAGCGGCAACAGCCAGCCTTAGTGAAAAATTAAAGAAAACGTACCAAGTAATTGCAACACAAACACTGACATAATCAGTTTAAACGCGTAAAGATGCCGACGAAAGAAGAGAATAAGCGGGCCACTAGGGTAGAGAAAAGAAGAGCTGCTCAGGTAGCAGCAAGCGCATCAACCTCTGAATAAACGAAGGCTAAATGTACAGAGAAAGAGAATGAGAACTAGGAATGCTCATGTCAAGGGTATTCACTGCACATCATCATGCAGTGCACCATTCCTGGTATAAAATAAAATAAAAACTAAAACTACAAGTAATATCAGAACTGAAATATCATTTTGTTTTCTCCTTGGATACATTTTTAATGAGCTCAATTATTCTTAACTTGAGTTAGCAAGGACCATTTTGGGTTTGTTCATTGCATTATGGTTGATGTTTTGAAGGAGTTTATTTGATTTCACTTCTTGCTTTGAAAAGTGCCGATGCCATTTTGTTTTTGCTGTGTGCGCCACGACTTAGTGTATCCCGTTGGCAAGATGTTATTCCCAGTTGTTGGGGGTGCGGCCACGGAGATCACGACCTTTGATGTCCTTAACGTGACCGGGTTTAAAGGTAGGTACTGGCAGCCAAGTTTTTGTCGAGGTTTGTGGATAACTCTGCATCCCTATTTAGTTTCTCTTTGGCTTCTGAACTCTTATAACTTTTGATTTTTGGATTTTAAATGATGCTGGGCTGAATAGCTAATTTATTCTTGTCAATATTGATCTTACTCGCTTCTACAGTTTTATAATCAGATCTTGATTTAAAATTCCTAATAGGTAGCTTTAAATATTTTATTTTTTAGTTTGTTTGCTTCTGAAAGCAAATGATACCTTCACTTTACTATGAATTAAAAATGTAACACAGGGATATCCAATTTAATTAAATATTCGGAGTCTAAAGGGGCGCATTGTCATCTGGGATCAGAACTTAAATGGATCTGTGGGTAGATTTTGAAAGTGCTCTCTTCTGACTTTTTAAGTCTGCTTTCAGCCTGCCTGGTTAATGCTGCACTGAAGATGGAGAAGAAGAAAGTCTATTGATTTCTGTTAACCTAACTGCAGAATTGCCATGCAAGCTGTAGCAGGAAATTCCTGGGATATTACACTATAGATCCACACTGCTGCTGCCTGAGATAATAGAAATCAAGGTGCAGACTATTAACTTTGCAATATCTAAATCATTTCATCGATTGCTGGCAGTAGGAAACTTAACTGCGACAGGAGACTTTTGTCCCTCAGCCTTTTTTATATTCTTTTAGGAGCTGCTCTTCATTCACTAAGCATTGTGAATGTGTTTAGAGCTTCTATTGTAAGAAAAATTATATTTTGTAGCTAATTTCACATAATTATTTAGACAATCATTGTCATCCATTTGTAGACATTTGATTTGACTGAAGGGTCAAGGACAATTGGGAACAAATCCATCGGTAACAGCAGGAGGGCAGAAAAACAGCCTGAATAAGACATTCGGCCCCTGATTTCAGAGTAATCAGCACAACAATGGGCACTGCTAGAGCTTACCTTGTTATCTTGTGTTCAGTAAAACATGCTGGCCGTGAATGGTTTGTGACCAGTAGGGGGTGCGATTGAGCTGGACCCTGAACCAAATTATGCCAAAGAGAATAATGTAAAGGGGAAAAAAGTAATAAAAATATCAGAAGGCAGCAAGGAATTGAGGCGTGCATTACCAAAAAATAGTAATAAACCCATTGCTTTGCCATTCCTAATTAAACAAATGTTTAAACACTGTGGTAGACTTGTGGATCCACTTTTCAACCTCACAATACATGACTTCCAGTCAGTGGAGATGTCAAAGTTCACAACTGCATTTGCTGATCTCGTCACCTGAGGATGTCAGAATGATATGACTAGAAATTGCAGGGAATGATTTTACAGCTCAGTTTGACACATACATATAATTGTTATGTATTAACAGATTTTAAATGTTATTGTTGATGTACTATTTTTCATATGTTTATGTTCTTTGCTATAGTTTTGTAGTTGTGGTTTGTCTTTTTAAATGTGCTTCCATTCTTTATTGTTTTGTGGGTGGAGCCCTAGGAGGCGGGGTCACCTTGACATCACCACTGCTGGCAACTCCCTCCATCGAAGCAACAGATCCAGCCAGTGGTTCAATGGTCTTTTTGTAAGTAGTAGGTTTGTAAGTAGTAAGCCAGCAAAACACCAAGGCCTTATAAGACATGAGTCCAAGAGGCTAGTGGCACCAGAAGGGAGGTGGACAAAGAGAGGTGCTGGGTGCAGGAAATAAATACTTTTATTGTGAAAACTTCAAGCACTGTATAAATGGACTTTTCTTAAACTATAAAAAACAATTATTTTTAAGTACACTGATTTTCTTCATTGCACATACATTGAATGTTTGCAATTCATTTTTGTGGCAAATGTTCCAAAGTTAAAAATAAACGTGAAACATACCAGAATTGACTTTGTTTAAATGCAAAACCCTAACATTACCAACTCACGACAGCACAATTTCAACCCATCATTAACCTGACACTTTGCAAACCACCATACAAACACAACAATTTCTTGAACAGAACATTTACAAATTTCATCAGTTAACTCAAATAAACTGTACAAAATACTATAGCTATTGAGGCAGGTGGCTGGGTGTGGTCACCAATCAGCCACCTACTTAAGGAGCCGCAGCCCTGCAATCAAGGCTGGAGTCGGGTGAGGAGGAGGAGGACAAGGTCGTGGCAGTGGAGGCGAGGAGAGGCCCGAGTGTGTTGTGTTTAAAAGACAGTGGCTAGTGAGAGCCTAGACTTTGGGGAACCGGGGGTTTGGTGGTGGTGCACTTTAGTAAATATTGTAAATAAACGTGGTGTGATGGATAAAACAGTGTCCGCCTGTGTGTGTCCGGGCCGCTATACTTCACAATATCAAATAGTGCAAGTTGAGTCAGTATTGAAGTATTTACTAACAGCACAGTTAACAGTTTGTAGTAGGTTGGCACCCTACACAAGATTGGTTCCTGCCTTCCACTCTGTGTTGGCTGGGATTGGTTTCAGCAGACCCCCATCACCCTGTGTTCAGAATCAGCGGGTTGGATAATGGATGGATGGATGGACAGTTAACAGTTATACATGTATATTTGATATTTGTGGAGTAAACTGAAAGACAATGATTATATTTTTACATTATGTACATTAAGGAACCATCAACAACAAATCAAATTAATAATATATAGAACAATTATTATCTGTGGTGGGTGGTGCCCTGCCCGGTGATTTGCTCCTGCCTTGCACCTTGTGTTGGCTGGTATTGGCTCCAGCAGACCCCTGTGACCCTGTGTTAGGATATAGCAGGCTGGATAATGAATGATTGACTGACAATTATTATAAAATAAAGTTGAATAAATCAGCTGCATGAATAAAAGGTAAAGTACCACTTCCGGTTAGCAGAAATAGCCCAAAAGTAATAATCTACATTTTGCCCCTAATACTTCTATGCAAAATGTGGTTGACCTAATTGAAAGCGTACTCAAGGTATCATGTTTACATACTCACACACACACAAACAGACAGGTGAGCTCAGGTTGGGGAGCATGCACTGGTAAAGTGCATTGCCGCACCGACTACACAACGAAATAACTCGGGATCCTGGTTTGCAACCTCCAAACAGACTCACGGTCCAGTCACACTGCCCAGAAATTACCTTCTATCTGCCGCAGCCAGGTGTTACGTGGGCAACCCCTTGGCCTGGTCCAGCCACTCAGGTCCCCAACAATGAGGATCTAACAAGCCGGATCACCCTCTGGGAAATGCCCCTTATGGTCATAGTGCTGTAACTGGCGCTCCCTCACAGTGCAGGTAATGTGCCTCATTCGGGACTCCACGAGCAACCTCTCATTCGACACAAACTCAAACCAATGGTACCCAAGGATTTTCCCAGAGAGAAACAGTACTAAAGGAGTCCAGTCTTTGTCTCAGGTCACTGGATAATATCCATGTCTCGCAACCATATAGCAAGACAGGAAGCACCAGGACTCTAAAAATTTGAATAGATATCGGGAGCGCCACACACCCCTTTTCAGCGACCTCATGACCCCCCATGCTCTCCCAATCCATCTACTGACTTCATAGGAAGAGTCACCAGAGAGGTGAATGTCACTGCCAAAGGTAAGTAAATCTCTCAACAAGGTCAACACTCTCTCCACAAACAGATACACAAACAGACAGACATAATTCCAAAAATGGTAAAGGAAAGTCTAAAACGTCAAGCTTCATCAAAATCTTGACATCGAGTCTTTGGACGATTACAATGCTTTCCCTATACTTTGTATACAAGAAAGTAAAAACAGTTAGGAGTATCCCTATGTAAGTTTAATTAGGATCTGAATACTTTGAGGAAAGAAGCTACGGATATGACGTGTAGTTCGGGTCATGAATGATCTCCTCTGTGATGGCAATTTAATGAACAAATGGCTGCTGGTGTCGATAATTAGGTCTTTTAATGTTAGGAGACAACAGCCAATGATTTTCTCAGCTGAACAAATCACCCACTGCAATCGAGTCTTAGGAAAAGTGGAGACAGAAGGAAACCAAACGGTGATGGAGGAGGACACAATACTCTCAATGATGGCTGTGTACAAATGTACCAATATCAACCTTGATATGCCAAGCTTCTTAGGCAGGCAAAGGTAGAACAATCTCTGCCTTGCTTTCTTGATGATGGAGGTGCTTGTCCCATTATACTGTATTAGTGAAAGTAGTCCCCAAGAGTTTAAATGACTGAACCACAAACACATTCTGACTGTTAATTTAAAAAGATGGACAATTAGTGACTTGCTGGTGAAAATCAATCCTCATTTCCACTGTCTTCATAGCTCTGAGCTCCAACTTGTTACAAGAACACCATTTTACAAGACGGCCCACCTATCTTTGATAGGAAGATGCATCATTATTGGAAATGAGACCCACAACTGGTGTGTCATCTACACACTTTAGGATTTTTACAGATTTGCCCGTGGATCTATAGTCATTTGTGTAAAGAGAAAACAAAAGGGGTGAAAGAACACAGCCTTGGGGTGGAGCCTATGCTAATTGATATTTGGTCTGACATATAAGGGTCCAGTGTCACATATTGCATCCTACCTGTCAAGAAACTCATTATTCACTGGCAGACACCATAGGGTACACCTAACTGGATTAGTTTACTCTAAAGCAACTCCAGAAAAAAAATCCACAAACAAGACCCTCACAAAGGTGTTAGGCAAGTCAGAATGTTCAAGAATATAGTGGAGGCATAAATTAACTGCATCTTCCATGGAGTGATTGCCATATATGTGAACTGAAATGGATAAAGGAGAGGGACAGTGATGAACTTTAAATAGAAAAGACATTGGAATACTTTCCAAACCACCAAGGTCAAAACATCTGGCCTACAGTAATTAAGTTCAGCGATTTTATCCTTCTAACTGGAAAGACACTGGCTACCTTAAAGCAGTCTGGAACCTCGATCATCTTCGTGGAAATCTTGAATATGTCAGTAAAAACAGTTGCTAACTGATCTGTGCAATGTCTGAGTACCAGGTGTGACTACATCAGGGCTGGCTGCTTTCCTAATATTCTGTTTCCTTAAAAGCTTTTGTACCTCCTCTTGCTTCAGAAAAAATATAGAGTGGAGCGGAGATGATTGACTAGGGGGAAAGGAAATTGAAAACGGTGAATCGGACTTTGGTGAAGGGTGTAATGGTGACACTGAAATGGAGGGTTTGGACTGTCACTCGAGATGAGAAACTACATGACAGGCGAGGCCAAGTTATCATTTAGTGTAAAAATTACGTTTACAGAAACTATAGCTTATCAATGTAATTTGTAAATAGTTACAGTGGTAAAAGTCACATACCAGTTGAGGTCAAGTCATGTGAAGTTAAGTGTCATTTTTGTCATGCACTCCAAACACCATATTGCAGCATACAGTGCCATAAAATAACAGTCTCCAGGACCGCAGTGTAGCAAGCACATAAACAGGACAAGTACAAGACAGTGTCACACATGTGCGCATGGGAGGCAGCTAAAGGGTTCAAAAAAAGGCAATTCCACGCAAGGCCAAGGGGTGGCAGAGTGCATTAATCCTCTCTCTATTATCTCTGCAGACCCAATATGGAAAATCTTACCTGGGTCAGATGACGTCACTTCCGGTTCCTATCTCAATGACGTCTCTCCTGGTTCCTATGTTGATGATGTCACTCCCAGTTCCTGTCTTGATGACATCACTTTCCGGTTCCTGCCTCTATGACATTACTCCCACTTTCTGTCTTGATGATGGCACTTTCCAGTACCTGCCTCGATGACGTCACTTCCCCTAACCAACCTTAAAACCCCATCAACTACCATCAGTTAATCAGTTCTGTTTTAAACTTAGTCTGTACACAACTGCACATCTTATTTTGCTCTTTTGTGACCCAAGCTCAAGTATACGGGTGACTGCCTCAAACCTTTTTTGTATGTCAAGGCTGATTATTTCACAACAGGTAAAGAACTATAGGATTCTGTAAATAGACAAACAAATCATAGGTAAGTGAATAGATAGTAATAATTTGAAATAGACAGTAATAAATAAATCAATGATAACAACAGCTAATAATAAAAAAATGACAGTAATGTAGCAAATGTAATAAATGTACTGCATATAAATGATCATCAAAGTTCATGCGAAATGCCAGCCAGATCTTAGGTCATCTTGGGAGAGCGTCCTGCCATAATAGAATTCTTCAGCCCATCTTGTGGATTTGGTGGTAGAAGATCTCTGAAGGCAGATTTGTTTCTGGCTTTAGAAATTCAATGGTAGCTCGATACTTGAGCTTGTGTTTTGTGACCCACAAATGCTAGAAACTGGTAATCATATTTTATTGTAGTATGCAGTTTTAATTGGACTAAAATCCACACTGTTGATCACCCATCACAGATGTCCTTTTCAACACGTTTTGTATATTAAAGGTTCTCATTTCCATTGTTTTCATAACTGTTAGCTTATTGCCATATTTCTACCCAGCCGAGGAGCTTGCTGCACATTCATTTTCTTTGCTGCCTTTTTTGCCTGCCGTTCCATTTTGTCTTTCATTATTTACTGTAATTACTCTCTCAGAAAAATATATTTTTAATCTTGCATTTTAGCATATCTGCTCTCCAGAGTAATGAGTCCCTTGGTGATTGTCTTGTTGAATGAGCTTTTACAAAGAAAGTGCTGCACCACTGAATGCATGTACTGTGGCGTGTTATAAATTCATTTGGAGTTCAGCATCTCCAAAAGTGAGAATTTGTAAGCATCTTTATAGTTTTAACAACTCAGGCATTTTGTGACTCTGTGTGCTGACTCGGTAATTGGCTCTGCACAAGTATAAAATTGCCTCTAAAAATGCCATAAAAATGATATGCAACTGTTTCATCATTAATATATGAAAGCTTCAATTTCACGCCTCCCTCATAGTATTTAGGACTTGGCCTAATAGCAACTTATTGATATTCATCATCTCCAAATAACGGAGCTCATTTATCTGAATCAGTGGTGGTGGCTAGAGATTTATTCACAAATTCCTTATGGTGGTGTGGGCGGTTGTGTCACCATCACCTCAGCCATCACTGACTGGCATAAACCCCAGTCCTAGAATGAAGTAGAGGCCACCTACACATTTGTGATGTTCTAGTATAGTCCTCACATATGCACAACAGCCATGTTGAAAGATCAATTACTTACCCTTGACATGCAGACCTTCAAAAGCTTGAATCCTTCATACAAAGTCCCACCGTCCTTGAGCAAATGGTCTTTGCACTGGGGTGCCTTCAACTAAAGAAATCTGACCACAATAATTTGATTATTTGCCTGCCCAACATGTAATCTGAATCTGGTGACCTCTATGTAGTGACAGATCTTGTTTTTGCTGTTCAAGGCCTCCTTCTATGGAAGAGTTGGCAGTGATTTCTTGCCCTCTTGGGCTAAGAAGTTGGTAGACATCCAACTCTTTCCACCTCACAGTTAGCAAGTCATTTCCTGGTAAGACTGAATACGAGCTCTGCTATTGGCTCTAACTGGCTGTTGTCTCCTCAAGGTGGTCCTCTTCCAAAGAAGACACAAGACCCACTGTTGCCGAAGTCTTTGCTGCTTTGCATTGACCAACATTTTCAGTTTCCCTGTTGAGCCTGTCCACCTTGTGTAGGTGGTACTTCGGTTACCCTTCATCACTGATGACAAAGCCCCAACAGGCAATCCCTTTGTTAGTCATTCACTTCTTCACCACGTTAAGGTGAGAGTTGGTCTTTAAAGAAGAGGGACAGATCTGAGTGATCCTAAATGACCTACCTTTTTCCTCACACTTTCATTAATTTTGTTTTTGCCCTTATTTAGTACCTTTGATTAAATTTCCCAAAATGTGTTTTGTTTGAATCATACAGTACTGTATCATGCATCAGTTTCACTTTCCATGTCAATGTCTGATGACCAATTGTCATCACTATCACTCGAGCAATGATCCTGTTGTAATTCACTCTAAAACTGGCTTTACGGCTTTTGATATGACATTGTGTTTTTACTTTGCAGCTAAAATCCCATTCATGAATATTGATGAGTTACCTTAGAGAGCAAAAAGACATAGAAATATGCATTATTATTTTATCTATTAGAAGGCAACAGAATACTGTACCAATTGTTATTCAAGCTTGAAAATGTAAAATAGATTATTACACATCACCCTGAGTTTGTCTTGTTGTTAACACTAGAATCCCTGAAGCTTATGAAAAAAGTCATAAGGCCACGCCACCTTAAATTCCTTTGCACCTCCTCATCAGCGTCTTTTGTTTTGTAAATGCGTTGATCAGGACAATCAGAAAGCTGCCTGCTATCCTATCCCCCACCAACGGAGCTGAAGTCAGTCACAGAATTCACCCAGCTCAAGTCTCTTTATCTGGGTGTGAGGTGTCTGGATTGTAGAGGTAATATATCGTTATTTGGAATACATACATTTCATGTGTGTTCTGTGTCTGAAATGATCTGTGTAAATGCAGGATGACAGGAAATGTTTTGAATTTCAAATAAACACTTTCACAAAAGGTACAAGTATAACAAAACAAGTGCACTTTTATTCAAGAACCTGTAACGGCACACAGTACAATAACGTGCAGTGAATACACTTGACTTGAGCATTCCTAGTTTTCATCTCTGTCCATTTAGCATTCGTTTACTCAGAGCTTGATGTGCTTGCTGCTTCCTGAGCAGCTCTTCTTTTCTCCACCCTAGCGGCCCGCTTCTTCTCTTCTTTCATCAGCATCTTTTCACGGTAAAACTGATTAAGTCAGTGTTTGTGTTGCAATTACTTAGTATGTTTTCCTTAATTCTTCACTTAAGCTAGCACTTAAGTTTTCAATGTACCTCAAGAATGATTTAAGATATGAAGAGTTAGGGGAAGTGACAACGAAGGTGGTAGGGATGAGAATGGTGCCAGTACACATGAACGGCACAGCCACCCCGCTGCCAAGAATTGATTCAAGAATAAAATAAAATAACAATAAAAAAGAATAATAAAAATCATCACCCTGAAAGTGGACAGTAGAGGTCACGTAGTATATGTGTACCACATTTCAGGTTGATAGGTCACGCCGACGATGGTAGGGATGAGAAAGGTGCCCGTATGCATGCACTGCACGGCCACTGTGCTGCCCGCTGCCAAGAGTTGATAATACAATAAAATAAAATACAAATAAAAAGAGGAATAACCTTGGAAGTCAACGATCACCCCAAAAGTGGACAGTAGACATCACATAGTATTTGTGTACCAAATTTCAGGTTGATAAGTCAAACGGTTTGTGAGCTACAGACACACGGACAGTCATGGTAGCGTATTATATAAGAAGATATATCCGACGAAAAAGAAATTGTTCAATTTACTGGTAATTTGTAAAAAGTGAAATTCAACTCTCAGTCGATACAAGGTGGCAATGACAGTTTAGTTGGTACAGAGGTAAGGACTGCTGGCTTCTAATCAAGAGGTTGTGGGTTCGATCCTGGGCTATCCTTGCATTTACCATTTTCAGTAGTGAACTGTTACTATTATATAATAAAAACATACATTCGATTTGAGTCTGTAACAACTGGCATAAATTTATGGTACTTGTAAAAGTTAGCGCTGAAGAGATAAAAGGAGACACACAAACGCAGCTCAGTCATTTCTTGTTGCCGTCTTGTCGAGCAAACAGACACTGCAGTGTTTATGGTGGATGATACTTTTCTTCGCACATGGACATTCACATCAACATGTCATTTTATTCTTTTATTGAAGATTCCAAAAATAAAACTGAATAAAAAATTGATCAATGTCAGTTATATTCAAGAACCCATGAATAAAACTGAATGAAAAAAATTGTTCAAATAACTTGTTGATACGAATGTCTGTGTGCAAAGAAAAGTAACATCCTTTAGAAGTACCATAAATTTACAAGTGATGTTACAAACTCACATCAAATGTATGTTTTTGTTATATGATAATAATATTAATAACAAGCAGCTCAGTACTTAAAACAGAACTGATGCAGGATTTGAACCTGTTACCTTGCCATTACTAAGCGATAGCTTTTCCGCTACGTCATCTGTAAAGGTCCAAATTAGAGCAGCGTCGCCACTGTGACAACTGGTTGAAAATGAAACGCATAAACACACACACGTATGTGAACTTCTTTTACTTTTTTCCCCCGACTGATATTTGGGCTTCAGCAACATGTCAAATGACCGAATTCTTTTTCTTCGGTTTTGTTCTTAAATAAAAGCATTCTTGTTTTATTACAACTTTTGCAAAAGTGTTTCTTGGATATGTGGGGCTTCACACATCCTACACTTCACGTCAAAATGATGTCGTTATTACTAAAACATATGAAAACATTTTCTGTTTTAGCCGTGTGTTCAGCATTTCTTGACTCGCATTTTCTCTGTCATTCCATATTTACACAGATCATTGTAGACACGGAACACACATGAAATGTATGTATTTTAAATCACGGTATTTCATCTTTATATATAATATGCTACCGTGGCTTCTCGTTTGTCTGTCAAGGATTTTAAATCACTTGTAGCTCACAGACCGTTTGACCTATCGACCTGAAATTTGGTACACATATACTACGTGACGTCTACTATCCACTTTCAGGGTGATGATTTACCTCCAAGGTTATTTCTCTTTTTATTTTATTTTAGAATCAACTCTCGGAAGCAGCCAGCTTATTCCCAACCACTTATGCCATCACTTCCCCTACCTCTTCATATCTTAAATCATTCTTGAGGCAGATTGAAGACTTAATTTTTCAAGCTGGCACTTAAGGAAAACGTACTAAGTTATTACAACACAAACACTGCCTTAATCAGTTTTAACATGAAAAGATGCTGATGAAAGAAGAAAAGAAGTGGGCCGCTAGGGTGGAGAAAAGAAGAGCTGCTCAGGAAGCAGCAATCGCATCAACCTCTGAGCAAATGAATGCTAAACATACAGAGAAAGAGGATGAAAACTAGGAATGTTCAAGTGAAGTGCATTCAAAGCACGTTATTGTGCAGTGTGCCATTACTGGTTGCCTATATAATTCCTTATTAAGGCATAGCCAGGTAAACATTTCCACAAAGACTTGAGCTTGTGAGGATTGCAGCAGGCTGATGCCTTCATCTGACTGAATGGTTGTAGCAGGCTGCATTCTGCTAATCCACACGTTTGCAAAACAAAAGCGGGCAGCACAGTGATAAGGAGTGTATATCAGGAGAATTTAAGGAGTTCAGGGACAACGAAAAGAAATAGAAAGCTTCAGGGATTCTAGTGTTAACCATAATTGTGTAGAATTCAAGGCCAAGGGCTAACACTGACAAAAAAAATAAATTATAAACTCAGAAATTTACAAAACAAGTTCCGATTGTCAAAAGGAAAAAAAAAAAAACAAATCATGAAAACAATATATGTCAAGAAGTGCCCTGTGCATGGGAAAGTTCCTATATAAATAAACCATGAGTCAGAAAATGGTGTGGAGCAATATTTACACAGCAAATTATCTGAAACTGTGGTTGTTTTTCAGATCCTAATTTTATTCCAACTATGTTTCTTTTGCACTGATGAAAATAATAGAATTTGAAACCAAGGTAATCGTCTTTCTCAGAACTGTTTTCTTAAAACATCATTTCAGGGAAACCCACACCGCTGGGTCACCTCTTTCTCAATGGCACTGGCAGTTTTTGGCCACTTGCAGGTGGGCTTGAAGAGGACCATTCTGCTGCTCCATGGAAACAGTCAGGAAAGAAGCCCATTAAATATGTGAGAAATGACTACAGATCCCAAAAGAGCAATGGGAAGCACCATGGAAAGCTAATAGAGCTCTTCTAAATACACTGCAAAGTCATTTCTTTATGCTTTATAGTCTTTAATAACATGCTGCATGCTTTTGTGCCTGTTATGTGATGCAAAGATTTAAATCAAATTGCTTTGTTTAAGAAGAGTGGCAATTTGGCATTCGAGTCAATATACCGCCTGCATACCGTAATCAAGTCAAGTCCATTTGATTCACTTCAATTCAAGTCAATTTATTGTTTCTACCACGTTACAGTAACAGTTAAGGCTGCAGCTTATAAACTCAGCTATAAATGTAATAATTGCATTCAGGAAACCCGAGCTATAAATTATAGAAGAAATAAGGTGAGAGGGGGTCTGAGTCAAGCTATTACAAAAGATAAATGAATAAATGAAAAAGAGACCATTTTCTTGTAATATTTATTCCTGTTACATTAGATTCCTTCACTCATTTTTCAGAGGTACTCTTCACTTTCACTAATCGAATCTGCGGTCAGGGAAGAAAACAGCCAGCTGAAATGATTCTTTTACAAAGGAAAAAGTGTTGCCCCTTTGGTGTACCCAAATGGCTGGCTTTTCTTGCTTTTTCTTGCATGCTTGTCTGTGCACCTCTCCCCAGGCTCCTCTGAGGTACGCATTACCTCTCCAGGTCGAGAGGGGGCGCTGACTCTAACCTTCTCTTCTCTTGGCCGCTCTGCAAGATGGAATTCCTTCCCTGAAGTACTTCCATTGCATAGCCCGATGGCAGTCTTGTTCGGAAAGTTCCTTTGTATTTGTTGAATTTTTCATATGCAGGGATATTCAAATTGAAAGAGCAGACTTCAAAAATGAATTTCAAACAAACTGTATGTAGTACTAGGGTGTTGTACCATGTTAGCCATTATGAATGTAGTGAAAAGTCAAGCAAACTAAAAAGATTACAATACGCAAGCTGTTGAGGCAACTCACGCCCCTTCTTCAGGCTTATTGTAATCTTTTTAGTTAGCCAATTAAAGGTGTCATTTTGCTTGACTTTTCACTACAAACAAACTGTATGAGACAGAAACACATTCCACACATCACTGGATAGAGGAAAGTTCAAGGTTTGGTCTTATGGTCTCACTTAACCTGAACACCATGTGTAGCACAACAAACATCAGAACGGTAGACCAGTTCTTGCCACACACAAGTCAACTGGTTCCTAGTTACTGAATTCATAGCTTCCTCAATTCCATGTCGCAAATCTTAAAGATTAACTGGCATGGGTGGAACAAACACTCTTTCTTTAATGTACCCCCGTTGATAAAAATTGCAGGGGGTAAGGTCTGGAGACCTGGGAGGCCATAGATGAGCAAAATCTTGTAGTCCACCTCTTCGAATCCATCGTTTGGAATGGTGTCATTCAGGTAATGCCAGACCCCCAAGTGATAATGAGGTGGGGCACCATCTTGCATGAAAATGAAGTCATTCCAATCTTCTTTGAAGCTGGGGAAACAACCAGTTTTGTAGCATGTCCAGGTATGAAAATCTAGTCAAAGTTTGCTCCACTAAAAAGAAAGGTCCATAAACTTTTGCTTGCAGAAATGGCACAAAGCACATTTCCTTTTGGTGAGTCTCTTTCATGTTCGATGACTATGCAAGGATTTTCAAAACCGTAAATTCTAACATTGTGGCAGTGGCATTCACTGGTATTTTTAGGCAGGCTTTTAAACTTTGAACTTTCCTGTATCCAGTGATGTGCGGAATGTTTTTTCTGTCTTATACTGTTTGTTTGAAATACATTTTTGAAATTTGCTCTTTCATTCTGAATACCCCGGTATTTTGTTGGAATTAAACGCGGGTGACTGGGTTGGCAACTTTACATTTTCCAGTGCTGATGTGCAGTCCATTTGTCAACCCCACTGCATTTGTGTGAATTATCAAAGACAATGAAATGAGTTAAAAATATGACATGAATTGCTTTCATGACTTTACTTATTGTAAATTCTATTCTAAATTAAGAACACATATACAAAACCATTAGACAGTGGAAGAATACTTTTAGGGTAACATAGCATTCATGTTTAAGAGATAGTATAAAGGGTTAATAAATGTCAAAAACGCGATAAAGGTCAAATGAACAACAAAATGTACACAGAAATATAAGATTTGATTTAGGAAAAATACTGAGATGGTCAAGTAAATAAAGAATGTATCCAAAGAAAGGTTTATGTAATATACAAAATGTACCGAAGGATGATTAAGAAATTAGCAGGTGTCTTATAAATGAGAATGGACAGTAGTTATATGCACAGAAATTTCAAGGGTGGTGGCTTATCTCAAGAGGTATAAGAAGAACTAGAATATAATATAAGAGACATTCATTTTATAAAAATAATTTGAGTGTAAACCAAATAACCAACCAGAGTGAAATGTAGGCATTGATTGACACTGTATGTAAATTCAACAGGTTAGAAAATGAATCTGTAATCTTTGTGTCTTGGACCATTCTGATCATTCTAACCAGGCTGTAACAGGCTACTTTTGAAGAATGCTCCCTCCAAGGCATTTTGCCAGGGAGTAAGTAAAAAACACCATAAACAACTTTTATCCTGCCTGATTACTGAATTGTCCTGTTAGAGGACGTTTCTTTCTTTAATAAGATGTTAAATTTCGACCACAAGCTGCATGTATTAAATGAAGGATAGCAGTAAATGAAAAGGAAAACAATGAGATAATTAGTGGCCAGGTATTTAGATGGAAGGTCATATCTAGAAATCTAGCAAGGAATTTCAGGGGGAACCGGGAGATAATAGCGGAAAAAAAAAAGTCAGAACCAGGAGAACAAATTTGCACAAGCATCGAAAACCCAAACAAGAGACTAAAACCGAGGAGCAAAAGTCCAAAACAAGAAGGACGTTCAAAATAGAAGATTTAACAAAAAGTAATAATGAAGAGGCTACCCTTTGAACCCTACCCTCCCCAGAGTTTTCACACTATAACCCTAGCCTCCCCAGCAACTCCTTTGTAAACCAAATATTTTGATTTAAAAAAGTAAAATTTTATTATATAATGAGAATATGATGATAAGGTACAGTGTTATTGATACTATTGAACAAGCTGTATCACTTACATTGTCACAGTTTTTGTCTTTTTGAGAACCTAATTCCAAAATTTCACACTTCAAAAGTTCTGGTTCATCGCTTCTGATCTTCACGTCAGTTGATTTTCATTAGCTTCTGATCAATCGCCACATGTCTCTCTCTCCTCATGGGGCTCTTGCTTCTGGCTTCAAACACCTGAACACTGGAGATGGTGGCAGGTGGGATGTTTCACTGGGGCAGTACACTCATCACACACTGCTGGGTACTAAATACTTAATCTTAGGAGGAGTGGAAACCCACTTGTTTTCTAGTCAATTAAAAATAAAACAAACATAAACTTGATTATGACATCAATGTGCACCAAAGCCCTAAATAGCTCAAAGTTCCAACACAAGCACACCCATTTAGAATTGTTTGGCTGAATCCACAATTTTATGCAAACTGCAATGCCGATTTACATGATCACAGCTATGATTTTATCACGCATGACTTTCAAGCACCTAGTGAGAAGTAACTGCTTGTTTTGTCATGTTAGCATTTTAGAATGACCCAATTGTCTCTTTCAGACTTTTTACTATGTAGACCTGAACAGAATGCCCCCTAAATCCTATGTAGAGCCCTTGCACATTTACTCTTTCCAGCCTGGTGACTGTCAGGATCACCTATTGTACTGTAGTTCAGTTCTTCCCTCTTTCTTTTACAGCTATAACCCCGGGACTTAGACAGAGTACCAGAACAAGTGGGAGAGAAAGGTACTCCTTTTATTCATAGATTAAATTAAGGTTTCCATTTGTGCCCAAAATATAAGCAGAGTAAATTGAGTGCGTCAATAATACTGCCATGATTCAGTTCAATTAAAAATAAACTATGGTGACCGTAACCCAGACAAGAGGTAGAAAATCACTGGCAATAAGTCATAACCAGGCAATACCAAAAAAAAAAATAGCACACAATATCAAAGTGAAATAAAGAAATTTTGTCCACAGATCGGATAAGGTGCCTAGGGAAAGGCTAACATTTTATGGCAGTTGTTGATCAGGTCAAGGTTACGACCCTTGAAACTCTAAAGATGAGGGATGTGACCCTAACAACGGTATACAAATGGTGTCTCTTACAGAATCTTATAGCCTATTACAGTATCAGCTAACAGCTTAAATCATGACATGAATGCCATCATCTATATTCTACACGGATCCCTCTCCCACTTGGACAGAGGCAGTGGTGCAGTAAGAATTATGTTTTTGGACTTCTCTAGTGCCTTCAACACCATCCAACCTCTGCTCCTTAGGGACAAGCTGACGGATATGGGAGTAGATTCATATTTGGTGGCATGAATTGTGGACAAGACCTCAGTATGTGCGCCGCTGTAACTGTAGGTCTGACATTGCGGTCCGCAACACAGGAGAGCCGCAGGGGACTGGACTTTCTCCATTCCTGTTCAGCCAACATACATCGAACATCCAATACAACTCGGAGTCCTGCCACATGCAAAAGTTCGCTGACAAAACTGTTATCATGGGCTGCATCAGGAGTGGGCAGGAGGAGGAGTATAGGAACCTAATCAAGGACTTTGTTAAATGGTGTGACTCAAACCACCTACAACTGAACACCAGCAAAACCAAAGAGCTGGTGGTGGATTTTAGGAGGACCCCTGATCATCAGAGATAACTGTGTGAAGAGAGTGCAGACCTATAAATACCTGGGAGTGCAGCTGGATGATAAATTGGACTGGACTGCCAATACTGATGATCTGTTCAAGAGAAGACAGAGCCGACTATACTTCATTAGAAGGCTGGCGTCCTTCAACATCTGCAATAAGATGCTGCAGATGTTCTATCAGACGGTTGTGGCAAGCGCCCTCTTCCATGCGGTGGTGTGCGGGGGAGGCAGCATAAAGAAGAGGGACACCTCATGCCTGGACAGACTGGTGAGGAAGACAGGCTCTATTGTTGGCACGGAGCTGGACAGTTTGACATCTGTGGCAGAGCGACAGGCGCTGAGCGAACTCCTGTCAATCATGGAGAATCCACTGAACAGGATCATCTCCAGACAGAGGAGCAGCTTCAGAGACAGACTGCTGTCACCGTCCTGCTCCACTGAGAGACTGAGGAGACCCCACACTGTGCGACTCCTCAATTCCACCCGGGGGGGTAAACCTTAACATTATACAAAGATATTGTCTTATTATACCTGCATTGTTATCACTCTTTAATTTAATATTGTTATTATCAGTATGCTGCTGCTGGAGTATGGGAATTTCCCCTTGGGATTAATAAAGTATCTATCTATCTATTATATAGTGCCTTTCATATCTATCTATCTATCTATCTATCTATCTATCTATCTATCTATCTATCTATCTATCTATCTATCCATAAACCCACCAGTAACAGAGCATCGGCTTCACATTTAGTGTTGCAGCAAATAACTCTTGTGCAACTGGACACAACCAGGTTTGTGCAGAGATCTGTTTTCATGTAGATGTTAAAGAGTCTTCTTCTTTTGGTCAGTGACAAATACAACAAATTAAATCCAATGTGATTCAGGGCTGTACAGTCATGTCCAAAAGTTTTGAGAATGACACAAATATTAATTTTCACAGAGTTCGCTGCCTCAGTTTTTATGATGACAATTTGCATCTACTCCAGAATGTTCTGAAGACTGATCAGATGAATTTCAATTAATTGCAAAGTCCTTCTTTGCCATGAAAATGAACTTAATCCCAAAAAACTCATTTCCACTGCATTTCAGCCCTGCCACAAAAGGACCTGCTGGCATCATCTCAGTGATCTTCTTGTTATCACGGGTGAGAGTGTCGATGAGGACAAGGCTGGAGATCACTCTGTCATACTGATTGAGTTAGACGAGAGAGGTGAAGAAGGCTTTAGGGTGCCCAAGAAAGTTCAGCAAGCGCCAGGACCATCTCCTAAAGTTGATTCAGCTGCGGGCACCACCAGGGCAGTGCTTGCTCAGGAATGGCAGAAGGCAGGTGTGTGGGAGGCAAAAACTTTTGGAGGATAGCCTGATATCAAGAAAAGAAGCAAAGAAGCCAAGATAAACATCAGGGACAGACTGACATTCTGCAAATGGCACAGGGATTGGACTGCTGAGGACTACTGGGGTCAAGTCATTTTCTCTGATGAATCCCCTTTCCAATCGTTTAGGACGTCCAGAGAAGAAAAGGTAAGCCCTACCATCAGTACTGTGTCATGCCAACAGTAAAGCATCCTGAGACCATTTGTGTGTGAAGATGCTTCTCAGCCAAGGGAGTGGGCTCTCTCACAATTTGGCCTAAGAACACAGCCATGAATAAAGAATGGGACCAAAGCATCCTCCGAGAGCAACTTCTCCCAACCATCCAAGAACATTTTGGTGACCAACAATAATGGAGCACTGGGCCATAAGGCAAAGTGATAGCTAAATGAATAGAGGAGGAAAACATCAAAATTTGGGGTTGTGACAGATAGGGGGCACTATCGCTCCCTTGAACCCTTTTTTTCAAGATGTCAGCCACCAGGTAAAGTCCAATAATCTTCTTTATTTGGACAAATACAGTGCACAAGCACCCTCCTCTCCACAATACTCATTAAATTCACACAAATACACAATAATAATCACTCCACCACTCCCAGACGCATTGCCACCCTTCCACCCAGCTCAACTCAACGTATGGGGATTTCCCATAGTCCTTTATAGTCCCTGGCCCGGAAGTGTTTCCAATCCTTCAGTCCATGATTCCTTATCACTTCCGGGTCAGATAAAAAGTCCTTTTCTTCATCCTGGAAGTACATCACTTCTGCTGTCGTTTTGCCTATGACACACTTCCGGGTTATAGGGCACATATGACTCTCTTGGCCTCCCCTGGGGTATCCAGCAGGTTTGTAGTCGAAATCACCATAGTCCATGATTCCCTGATGGTATCCGGGGCACCTCCATGCTGCAGGGAGAGCTCCATCTGGCGGCCTGGGGGTATTGGCCGTGATGACAAGCCGGCCATAGACCACAGGGTCCATGGCCAGGAAACTCCCCAGACCTTTAATCCCATTGAGAACTTGTGGTCAATCCTCAAGAGTCCGGTGGACAAACAAAAACCCACCAATTCAGACAAACTCCAATATTGATGAGTCAAGAATGGGCTGCCATCAGTTAGGATTTGGCTCAGAAGTTAAATGACAGCCTGCCAGGGTGAATTGCAGAAGTCTTGAAAAAGAAAGAAGGGCCAGCACTGCAAATATTGACTCTTTGCATAAAATTCATGTCATTGTCAATAAAAGCCTTTGAAACTTCTGAAATGCTTTTAATTTTACTTCAGTATACCATAGAAACATCTGACAAAAAGATCTAAAAACCCACTGAAGCAGCAAACTTTGTGAAAACCAGTATTTGTGTCATTCTCAAAACTTCTGACCACGTATTGTATAACAGTAAAATGTAAAAAACTTCCAATTGGGTGAATATTTTATAAGGGCATTGTATCCAAATCATATTATGTGATATCATCTACTGTTAAATTCTGCTCCATCCATAAATGTTTTATTTTATACTGTATTGAGGATTTGTTCTGTTCTGTGTATTGTATTGTATTGTTTTGACCCCCCTTTCTTTTTGACACCCACTGCACACTCAACCTACCTGGAAAGGGCGAGTCTCTCTTTGAACTGTCTTTCCTAAGGTTTCTTCCATTTTATTCCTACAAGGGTTTTTTTGGAAGTTTTTTCTTGTCTTCTTAGAGCGTCAAGGCTTGGGGGGCTGTCAAGAGGCAGGGCCTGTTAAAGCCCATTGCGGCACTTCTTGTGTGATATTGGGCTATACAAAAATAAATTGTATTGTATTGTATTTTATTGTATGTGGTGATATATGGAGGTTCAGTGAAAAGAAAGAATGGAAGGCACATTTACAGAAGAATGTAAGAAGTGTAAAAATGAGAGGAGCCCAATTCAGTCAATCTCGCTCATTTAGTTAGCTCTTAAAGATTGTCTCCTTCAACTCCATGACTTGGTCATTTATTATGGATTCCCAAAACCCTGTGCTCCTGGCCTCAGTCTTAAAAACACTTTCCCTTAATTTCCGTCGGCGTCCTCGAGTATGTGATTGTCTATATGGTTGGAAGTGAATTTGTTTGTCTTATCGCTTGCGCCTCTTCTCTGTTATTTGTGATTAATTGCGTCTCTTATCACAGGACTGTCTGACCGCTGCCAAGCATTGTATCTCTCCTAGGCCGAAGCTGCTGTTTTCATGAAGAACACAGAAATGAAGTCGAAATCCGATTATTCTGTCGGACTTTTCCTTTCTGCATCACCAGCCTATAAGGTTGTCACTGTTCTCACAAGAAAACAAGTCATTACTTTTGAAAAATGATGTATTTTCTGTAACAACAAGGGAAGCGTAATGGCATTGTGTAAATGGCTGTTTCTCCCGGTACATTTTAGGATAGGAGGAAGTGATTGTGAAGATAAAAGCACTTAATAAAAAACGCATCTGTCACTGACGAGAAGGGGAACTGCCTAGACAGTAGACTACAAGAAGGAGTTGAGCTGTAAATACAGGGTCTGAAACGCCCCCACGCACATAAAGAAGGGAAGTTTATGAAATCGAGGTCAGTGACTTTACTGCCTTAATTTAAGCCAAGCAGGAATTGCACCTTATTCCGTATCCAAAGCCAATTCAAAAATCAATATAAATCACATTTACCCCACAATAGCAAGCCATAAATGCATGGCGCTGTTGGTGAAATGAAAGCAATCAAAAGTTATCAAATTATAACAAGCTTCAGCTCATTTTCATTGACTAAAGAAGGGCTGATTTAAAGACACTGCTTACTGCACCAATTTAAAATAATATAAACACACCAAAAAATATATAATATAAACAGCTCTGCAAAAATGTAATAAAAGGCCTATGCCACATTTTATTTTCATAGACAGAACAAAATCAAATTCAGTTTTCTGTCAAATCAAGACGAATATGTTGACTTTTACGATAGATATTGATTACAGTACTACGCACACCAATTAATGTTGTTATTGGAGCATCAAGGCTGCTGAGACTTTTGGGATACAAAATCAGCTATTAGCTCAGCTGTGTTAAATCGATAAAACCCAAGGTATAACTTCAGTTATTATTATACATTCTGGCTGACACCGTCACCCAAACAATTCCCCATAAGATTCTTCATCCTCTCTTTCATTTTCACTTTGCTTATCCTGACAAGGGTTGCACTGGCAAAAGGATAAGCTTGACAAAGTTGGTGATCTCACTCTCTCCATCTTCTTCCAACATTTCCTACAGAGTTACTAAATGCTTCAAGATATCACTCCTCCATAAGAAACTTGACAAATGACATGAGACCGTTCAGTCCCTCAAGCTCATTTGTTTAGCTGAAACCACCTGACTGAGGCACGGTGCAGCCACACATGATGCTGGAATGAAGACGGGTGTCCTAGCTGTCCATGAGGCCTACTGGATCAAATCCTCTCAGACAAAGCCTGCAAACAATGAAGAATGATTTCAACACATTTATGTGAGATGAGGGCTGGGTGGTCATTTGGCACTGGGACCCTTACAGATTTTGCTTTTTTTTCCTCCAGCTTAACTGGAGTGGCTTTTTTTTCTGTTCTCCCAACTATCTGAACTTATTATTGAACTCATCTCGAGAGACTTAGATCGTAACACTGTACATGAGGATGCTACTGTTCTACTAATTAGAATACTACTAATGACTACTAATTGTTGGATTGAATTTTTTTTGTTAGTTTTGGTAATCATACTTCAATGACACATGATATTCTATATGGTGGTCCACAAGGATCTATCCTGGGTCTGCTGCTCTTTTTGATCTCTATGCTCCCATTTGGTCAGACTATCTCGGAGCATAACGTGAGCTACCACAGTCCCTATTTTGTTTTTCTTTTGTTTGTACCCTAATAAGCTTTCATATGACACTCAGACAGTGGACTATGACTTGCTGTCACACGGCGACTTTGATATCTGACAACTTCTTTTTATTTTGGGCACTGTGCGACTTTGTGAACTTGAGCTTTCGAGTTTCTCTGACACTATATGTCACTCAATCAACTTACTTTTGTTGTTTATACCACTGTTTAAACCAACAAATAGTACATTTTTCCTTGCCTCCACTTGGTATTCGCTGAAATTCTTCTATCCCCCATGCTTTTATCATTGTGGGTGTATGTGTGTTACTTTTCACGCTGACCAGGATTTATGTAACGGAAGAACATGGAAGTTGGTGAACACACAGATTTATGCATCTGGACGGGTTTGTGCATACGCACATTTCCGCTTTTGTTCGAACGCCATGTTATAGTGTGAATTCTACACACAGCGTTGTGCATGAGGCCCTAGGACAGAATTTTTTCACTTATGAAATATAGCAAAGTTAGATCCTTTATAACTTTGCAAGATGCTGAAAAGGGAGTTTGGCAAAAATGTGTTTTTAGTCGAATAGATTACTGTAACACACATCTCTCATGACTACACAAGAAAGACATTAATCGGTTTACAATGAGTGCAGAAAGCAGCTGCCAGAATCTTAACTAGGAAAAGAAAATCCAAGCACATCACAACAGTTTTAATGTCACTACATTGGTTACCTGTGCCATTCAGAATTGACTTTAAAATACTGCTTATGGTTTACAAAGCCTTAAATAATCTGCTCCATCCAATATTTTGGAATGCCTTACACTCCAAATCACAACCTTAGATCTTCAAATGAGTGTCCGTTTATAATTCTAAGAGCTAAACTTAAAAGAAGTGGTGAGGCGGCCTTCTGCTGTTAGGCACCTAAAATCTGGAATATGAGATTACCGACAGAAATTCTTCAGGCTAATACGGTGGAGCACTTTAATAAACTGCTAAAAACGTATTATTTTAACATGGCTTCATTTTAGTGTTACCCTGATATTCTGTATATGCATTGAATATCATTTTAATCATTTCTCCACAATCCATACTAGCCCCTACTATTCCTTGCTGTTCTTTTTCCAGTTTTCTGTGGTTGAAATCTGCACCACCACCACCTGATCAGAGCACCATGCAGTCCCTGCATTGATGGATTGAAGGCCAGATGCCCACATGATCATTATCATCTAATTGTTCACATGAAGCCTGAAAACTATGAGGATTTATTGAGATCATTAATGTTAGGTAGAATGTCCATTGGGATCTGGGTGGTCTCTTGACTTTGGAACCCCTGCAGATTTTGTTGGTTTTTTTGTTTGTTTGTTTGTTTGTTTGTTTACTTTGTCTGTCCTCCTTTGTTATTTAGTGTTGCCTAATCTTATTTTTTTCATATAAACTTGTCTTCCTTTATATTGTAAAGCACTTTAAGCTACACCATTTGTATGAAAATGTGCTACAGAAATAAATGTTGTTGTAATTACATATCAATGTTTTATAATGTCATATTGATTAATTTACTTTTCATTTAAATTTATTTTTTCTTTGTTACTCATTCATTATTATTCTTTCTTATTTGTTTTTTTCCTTTCCTACATTGATGGATTAAAAGCCAAAAGTCTACATGACCATCATCATCAAGTCCTTCCATGAGAACCCTAAATACAAAGAGGACTGTTTCATTTATGTTAGGTAGAATGCCCAGAGGACACTGGGCAGTCTCATGGTCTGGTACCCCTGCAGATTTTATTTTTTCTCTCCAGCCGTCTAGGGATTTTTTTTTTGTTTGTTTTTTTCTGTCCTCCCTGGCCATCGGACCTTACACTTTTTCGAAGTTAATTAATGTTGTCTTATTCTAATTCTTACTTTGTTTTTTATTTCTCTTTTCATCATCATGTAAAGCACTTTGAGCGCTATTCTTTCTATGAAAATGCACTAAAGAAATAAATGTTGTTGTTGTGTTTGTGTAAGAGAGAATGAAATCAGGAGATGGCACAGACAAATCAGAATCCAAGCAGAGGTTGTAACCAAGAAGGCTAAATTTAAATAATAAAAAGAAGGTAATGTAGCCTGAATTGTACTCAATGACTTGTTTTTGTTGTTGTTTTCTGCCATCCAAGCCATCTGACCTTACATTTCTTTTGTTACTTTTTAATATTATTTCCTAATCTTACTTATTTTACTTTTCATGTAACTTTCTTTTTGTCATCTTGTAAATCACTTTGAGTTACACTGTTTGTATGAAAATGTGCTATGTAAATCAATGTTGCTGTTGTTGTTGTCTCTGCATAATTACATTTCAAAAAGGTCGCGTCCCACAGCTCATATAGGGTAGTGCAAGCTATAAAAGAGAATAAAGGTAAATTAATATTGATGAATATTATTTACAGAACTGCGGAAAAGTCTGCTTTGGTCATGGCTCACCATCTGCCTTGATTGCATTAAATCCCAAGTGGATTAATTTTTCTGTTATGTATACAGTAGCTGTGAATGCCGTCAAACAGTGTTAGTTCTAGTATACAATATTTTATTTTATTTACCCATTAATTATAATAAGAAATTTCATGTAAATACTACCACATGTGTGTCAAATGACTCCCTCACAGACTGTGTCGAGGTATGTAATAATCTTCCAGGGCAAAAGGGGGCGCTAACACCAACACTGTCTTTTCTTTTTACTTTCTTGTATACGGAGTACAGGGAAAGTATAGTAATCGTCCAAAAATTCAATGTTGAGATTTTGATGAATCTCGATGTTTTAGACCTCCCTAAATTGGGAAAGTATTGTAAATCGTCCAAAAATTTGACCTTGAGATTTTGATGAATCTTGATGTTTAAGACCTCCCTGAGTCCAATTTCCTTTCTCGTAGGGAAAGTACTGTAATAGTACAAACATTTGATATCATGATTTTGATGAATATCGACGTTTTAGACCTTCCTGAGTTTTTTTAATTTTGTCTGTGTGTGTGTGTGTGTGTAAACACGATAACTTGAGTACGCTTTTACTAAGGTCAACTAAATTTTGCATACAAGTATTAGGTACACAACATAGATTTCTGTCAACTTTCCGCTGACCAGAAGTGGTACTTTACCTTTAATTTGTGCAGCTCCAAAGTCCATTTTACTCAACTCTACTTTTATAATTGGTCAATATATTATTAATTTGACTTGATTTGTTGTTGATGCTTTGTTTAATGTACAATATATAAAAATATAATTATTGTCTTGTTGTTTACTCCTCAAATATCCATCCCCATATCTGAGTATATGAAAAAGTCCAGGGGAGACCACTCCTGATTAGATTTCCTTAAAGTGCTGAGAACCCACCCAGTGAGGTCAAGTAGCTTCGCCCCCACCAGTCCTGCAGATGAAAACACTGGACGTTTCCAGAAGGCAACATCACTTTTGGCCCAAGCAAGCTGCAAGACTGAGTTCTGTCAAAGCCAGTCAGCATTAAACATTGTTTTCAAAAACCAGTGAAAGGATGAGCACCAAGCCACACTATTTCCATTGCTTTACTTCTTATTTTTTTCCTCGTCCTTGAACAAATAAAGAGGATGACCCCACTGGTGTTCAAAAAATTCTCTGTTTTTGAGTCCACATTACCACACCTGACCACTCCATGCATTCACATCAATTCAATGTAAAGTATATTGGCATAGTGAAGAGCTAAGAGTAAGATGCAAGTAAGTCACAATTCCCAGATTTTCAAAACCTATCATTTTAGACAGAAATTCACCAAACAAGAGGGTCTTCAAATGCTTCCTGAACACATTGACAGAGTAGGAGCTTCAATTAGAGGTGGAGAGATCATTCCACCAACCAGGAGGTACACATGAATAGTGTCTGGACTCAGATTTGACACCACACAGCGGTGGCGTCACCAGATGTTATTTAATAGTAGGCTCAAATGGTCCAGAAGGAGCACAGGACTTCATGAGTGTGTCCAAATATATATATATATATCGCATTGCTCGCCAATCCCCCAGTACTGCGCTATGTGCAAGCCACTTTGCGTCTCTGCCATTCACGTTGTGAAGAGGGGTGCTGAATACACCCCAAGGAGACATGGTCGCTCCTCAGAAACCCCCTCTTAAACTGTGATACAATGGGAAACAAATACAGTTTTTTTTTTTACCTTCTCTTTTCTTGATCAGCTGCCGGCTTGCTGCTGCCGTACTTCATGATCTGCATCTCGCATGGTGCTTTGGACATTTAAAAGCCTGTACAGCAGCTGTACTACTCTTTGTCTTTTATTTCCGGCCCCAGGTGTGGTTAAATCTCTTGGCACAAAGTCTCCTCTCGCTGGACGTGAGCGCTTGATATTTTTTTTAGTTTATAATTTAAAAACAGAATAAGAATCTGAAAATCAAACAACATCCCATTAAAGTTTGATAAATTTGAAAAGAAGGATACCAAACATATATATGTAGGTTTTAAAATAAGCCTGATTTAAAATGTGACAAAAAAATGTCACATAAAATCGTTGCGCTTTTAGGGTTAGGATTTTATATAAATAGAGTAGATATATGTGTTTGTGTGTGTGTGTGTGTGTGTGTGTGTGTGGTGAAGAGCTACTGATTACTCTATAGGCACACATGAAGGATTTCAACTTAATATATGTTGCAACTGAAAGCCAGTGTAGTGATCTGAATAAAAGTGTGACATGTGCATGCCTTGGCTGGTTGAACCTAGATGTGCCACTTCATTGTGAATCATCTGTAGTGGCTTGGTGACACATATTGGTGCTCCTGCCAGCAGAGAGTTGCAGTAGTCGAGATGTGAAAAGATCAAAGTCAGGACCAGTAGCTGTGCCGCACACTCTGTCAGATATTGTCTGATCTTGTGGATATTGTACAGAATAAATCTACAAGATTTCACGCACGTGTGCATGGGAGGCAGCTAAAGGGCTCAAATGGGGGTAATTCCACGACAGACCAGGGGGGTGATGAGGTGCACTGATTCTTTCTCTCTTTCCACTGCAGAGCAATTAAGGGAAATTCTGGCTGGCCTCAATGACATCACTTCCCGGTCATGATCCCGATGACGTCACTTCCAGTCCTGAAGACTGCACTTCTGGTCCCCAAAGACGCCACTTCTGGCCCCGGTCACAATTACCTCACTTACTTTGCCTTTCTTTAAAACCGACATCTTAACCTCACCCAGGTAATCTGTTTTGGACTCCATTCTGTTCACAATTGTACATCCAATTTAACGTTTTGCAGCCAGGTTCACGTATATGGGAGGTTGCCCCAAACCTTTTTCTGGCTCTTTGTCTTTTCTTTGACAAAGACTAACACACCACAGCAACGTGGTCCCTAAAGGACAGATGGCCACTGATCACCACCCCAAGGTTGCATGCAGACATGCTTCCGATCGACCATCAACCAGAGGTTTTGAGACTCGGAGAGTTTGAATGAAGTCTCTGAGTTAACTGTTAATCCTAAAGCCCTACACATCTCATCCTTTACTTAATTATTGCTTTCTAACCTCAAACTTTCTAATCATTGAAATGTATTGTATGAATAATGTACTATTTAAGTAGCCTTGAATAAAAGTATCTGCTGCATAAATGATAATGAAAATTTAGATGGAGCATGCATTTTTCTTAATTTAATTATACAGAATTTGAATAATTCATCTCCAAAGGTCAAAATGGTGATAGTAATGAATGAATGTAGAAGAAGGAAAACAAAACATAGCCGTAACAACAGGGTATCTTTCTTTTAGGTGTGTGACCACTAATCATAACAATATGTTGGTGGGTGTGATCATCAGGCAGGTTTGTAGCCCCTTTCTAACTTGCTGGGACTTTCCTGGGAACTTCTGGTTCTCACACATTCATTGAACATATGGGGTAAGAACTTAAAAAGGGCACAAATGTTTTGTGGCCTTCAACTTTTTTTGGTAAAGAACATGAGTTGGTGAGAAGGAATATATTCTGTTTATGAATTTAGATGAATTCAAGGCATAAATAACATGAAAGGTCACAAACTGATAAACAGCACAGCCAAGGCATGTGTGAAAGACTTTTACAACCTCCTGGTTACTGGTGGTAGGGCTGCATGGTTTAATTCATAGGTTCCCAACATTTTTTGAGTCAGAGTCCACTTTTTCAAAGAGTGATTTGATAGCGCCCCCCCTTGGGTGAACTATACTATACTATATATTGAAAAAGGACAGATTTTTAAAAAATATTTTATTTGAAAATATTAACAATATTGGTGTATTGCTCAAAGTATGATTAAAAAATATATATTATTAAAAAAATGAATTCAATATTATTAGTGAGAGGGCTGAGCTTGGTGTGATGACACTAATTTTTCGATGTTTGGTGTCATTTTTGTCAACAGCAATCTTAAATTGCTGCATTCCACTATTGACAATCTGTTTCTTATCTTTGTTAATAGATTGTTGAGCAAGCTGAATCCTCTTTCGGCTAAATGTGATGATGGGTGACTTGTAGATCATCTAATTTGTGTTGCCATCAGGGAAGAGTAGTATTTCTTCCCAATGAAGAGGCCTATCCACGAGAATTAAAAGATTTGTTTGGTGAAAGTGAAATCCACATGCGTGAGTGGCAGAGATGTAAAGTTGCTGGCACGTAGCATAGGCAGAGGGGATGGCGAGTGATGCGAGCAGGGGGCAAAACCACCCAGTTTTTAATAAGCAGGTCCACGTAAGTTTTCCTTTGAATGTGATCTGTTGGTACCACACTGTAATTTTAGGTTTACACTTGCTCTGAAGGAATTCTGAAACAATCTGGTATAAAAAACTTATGTATATTTATCCATCCATCCATTGTCTAACCCGCTGAATCCGAATAGGGTCACGGGGTAGGCTGGAGCCAATCCCAGCCAACACAGGGCACAAGGCAGGAACCAATCCCGGGCAGGGTGCCAACCCACCGCAGGACACACACAAACACACCCACACACCAAACACACACTAGGGCCAATTTAGAATCACCAATCCACCTAACCTGCATGTCTTTGGATTGTGGGAGGAAACCGGAGCGCCCAGAGGAAACCCACGCAGACACGGGAGAACATGCAAACTCCACGCAGGGAGGACCCGGGAAGCGAACCCGGGTCTCCTAACTGCGAGGCAGCAGCGCTACCACTGCGCCACCGTGCCGTCCTACTTATATTTAGTAAGGTGTAATTAACCTGTCAAAACATGCATAGATTCGGTCCTCTGCACGTGCGTTAATCTTGTAAGGACTTGCATGATCTGAGAGTGCATGACTTGTACAAACTTTTGAATATAAGGTACCAATACCTAATATTTAATACGGATAGGTCAATTTTAATGGACATTTAGAATAATTGGTTGAAACATGCACTTGATGATTTTTAGTATTGATCAAACTTTTCAGCACGTTCTTGTGAGTATTGCCCAAGGGGCGGCTGCTGGTCCTCAACGCCCCCTTAATATGTCTTGGACCAGAAATGCCCCTTTAGATTTCTTCAGCGACCACCGGTGAGCGGTACCACCCCCATTGGGAACCTTAGGTTTAATCCTTCTTCTAGCAAGCAGTTTTAAATGTGGGACTATCCATTACATTTCTTGTATCTTATAAATTTCACTTTGGGATTCACAGACACCGATTATAGTAAAGACTTTTTGGACTGCATATACCATCAAGGGAAGTGATATGGAGGCATAAGTTTAATATTTTGTAAATATCTCTAAAGAGTGGTCAGGCTTCAGAGCTTTATTGGGTTTGTGGCTCATCTTCCAAACGAGACGCCTCCTTCCGGGTGTGCCCTGCTTTTGTCGCTTGTGAACCAGAAGGGGTGGAGTCAGATTCCCTCAGCAGGTGTATGTGAAATAGTGAGACAGAAGAGTTCATGCCCCCTGGTGTTGGTGGTTGGTATTGCTTACCTCTGACAAGACCAAAAGGTGACCCTCTGACATGCATGCAAACAATTTTTATTATTACTTTTCGCTGTTGCCTTTCTAAATAATATATATATATATATATATATATATATATATATATATATATATATATATATATATATATATATATATATATATATACTTTGAGTTAAAAAATCTCATTCAGCTCTTTTGATTTATCTAGAAGAGCATGATGGTGGGATGATACAGTGCTTGCATTTGATGGTTGTTATCATATCTGCTGACTTAAGTGAGCAGAAACCGCAAGAACTTATGGAAGAAAAGAGGACTCTATCAAGGTGGCAGTTCAGGTCTTTAGGGCACCCACTGAGGTGGTAGACTGGAATACGGAGGATTATATACTTGGGATTCCTGATTATGTCCTGATGTGGGAATAAAGAAAGGAATTCCTCTTGTTGGATTGTGTGGATTTTTAAACTTTAGTCAATTTTCATTATCCATGGGGGTTATGTTCCTGAAAACCCATCTGGTTAGAGAACCATTGATTCTATTGGAAAAATTAGGTTAGGTTTCATGATGCTGTTGGGATTGGGCAGATGCACTAGCCCTCCACTCTCGGTAATGATGCTTCCTCAAGTTTTATCTATGGAAACCTTATTAAACTTTAACTTCCTTTATAGTCAAAAAAATCATCTTCTAGGTGCTTTACCAGAAACCAAAACCTACCGCAGTTCAGATTCAGTCACCTCATTAAACTGTCCAATTGGTAGTAACAACTGGTAGTGTGTACAAAGGGCAGGGGTCTAATCATAATGATCTTATGACCTTCACTTACAGGGAATACCAGTCCCCATCACGAACTGAAGTCAATGGTTTACTAACACTTGGTAGACACATGTTGAACCATTCAATGTAGCGTGCATGCAGCTGCAGACAACTAAGAGCATCATAAACCTGTTATTGCTTAGTCACATGTGTCACTCATACAAGATAGGCCTCTCAGAATACTTTTTTTCTGCTTTGTATAAACAAATACAACCTCCGATGTACATCTCAGCACCATCCAATGGTGTGCAACAAAGACCTTATCCACAAATAAGAACAATTATACCAGGGGTGTCATTAAACAGGAACACTTTTACAACGGCAGATAAAGGAATATGTTGGA
The DNA here is from genome assembly GCF_016835505.1 of Polypterus senegalus. Taxonomy (NCBI): domain Eukaryota; kingdom Metazoa; phylum Chordata; class Cladistia; order Polypteriformes; family Polypteridae; genus Polypterus; species Polypterus senegalus. The sequence continues at coordinate 1,774,289 of NC_053164.1, read as the reverse complement.
ATTGCTTCAGGGATAAGTGTACTCATCTGGTTCGTTACCGGGTTGGTCTACTGTCACACCTGAAGATTAACACACACACACATATAGATATAGTATACACACCGACTCTAACCACAACAGTGCCATATGAATGATGCAGAAACAACTAGTTAATCTCTAGCACTTTTAACCACACAAGTGTCTAACACATTGTCACATCAACAAAGAAAAAAGAAGCCAAAAAAGGTTTGGGTTAGTCACCCGGTATATTGTAGGTTATTCTGTTAAGTCAAAGAAACAGGTTTTTGAAGTTTAAAATGGAACTGGTTTACAGGATGCAAAAAATGGTGGTTTTATGGTCAGGCAGAAGAAATTAGGTCATCGAGCCTGGAACTTGAAGTGGTGTCATTGAGGCCGGAATCAGAAATGACATCATTGGGCCAGGTGGAATTTTCCATAACTGGTCTACAGAGGAAAGAGGAAAAGGATAAGTTCACTCTGCCCCCCCCTGGTATGGCATGGAATTGCCCTCCTTTGAGCTCTTTAGCTGCGTCCCATGCGTACGTGTGTGACAATGTTTTAAATATATCTCAGACCAAAATTTTTATTTGGTGTCTTGAAATATAATCAAACATACAAAGGCTCAACATCCTTGACTATAGGTCATTTTTCAACCAAAACTGCCTTACTTTATGTACTGTTCCATACTGTTGGATGGAGCACTCATCCTCAGCCTTAATAAACCTCGCAGATTAGAGCGCATGGCAAACTTCAGACTGCTTTAACTGCTCTTAACTTTTTACTTTAATACTTTAATCACTCTAGATATGAAGACAAAGCATAGAAAGTTAAAAGTCAAGGTATTTATTAAGGAGCAATAATACCAGTAGAAAAAAAACATAAAAGAAAATGTGGATAGCAACATCTTGATCTATATGGTCTATAAAAAAAGCTTACAAAAAATTAAGGATGTCAAAGACGAATGTCCCAGGGCAATGCTGATTTAGCAACTGATATTCATGAACTGCTTTAGCTGACGATCAGATGAAAAACAGTCACACCCCCCTCTGATGTTGCAGTGTCCTCTTCTGATGTCACTCTCCTCTCATTGTTTAGTTCGTCATATTTATTTGAAAATTCCACGGGAGTTTTGCAACACGTGACTGCTACATACACCTGATTGGCTGGCTGTCAATGTCATGGATGAATTTGCTCAAACTCTTCAATCTGTTTTAGTATGTCCATTTCTCAAACAGTAAAGTTTTTGATTTTTTAAGAACCTACTCTGGCCCAAGCTATAAACTGTTTTGGCAATTTGTAGTCTCACAGCACCTCCTTCTGTTCACAGGTTGTAAAGTAATCAGATACAGCTTGAAGCATCAGCATGTCGCCCCTTCCCACGCTGTAAACCAATTTAGTGCGAGATGCAACAAATGTTACTGTGCTTTGATTACTAGTACAGTTCAGGAAGACAGGATGCTTTGATGTTAAAACTGCCCATGCAAGTGTCCTGTATTTAAATTTATCTTGTTGGGCTTGAGCAAAATATAATGGAAATATAGGTACAAACCTGCATATTTTGCCAAGCAGGACACTGAGTTTGTTTACTTATTTATTTATTGGAACACCTCCAGACTTTATTTATTGAGTATTTGGCAATGCACTGATTGCACTTAATTGCTTAATAAACCTTTGCACATTTCTGAGCATAAAGTCTGGTCCGTCTGCTCACTTGCCCTTATTAATCTCAGTCCATGACTATGAGATGTCTGGCAGGAAGTGAGTTCCATTGGCTGTGGGTACGGAGCATCACAGTCTCTTCTATTCCTACAATAGACATATGAGGTGTAATCAAAAAGTACGGTGAATGTTGATGATGAAGTGTGTTTTTCAAGTTTGTCATTAAAAGTGGATATCGAGCAACGCATTAAGATGAAATTTTATTTCAAACTGCAAAAAGTTCAGGTAACCAATCAGATGTTAAAATCGGTCTAGGGTGACACTGAACCAACAATTAAGACTGTTTACAAGAGGTTTGATCGATTTTCTAATAGATCTGACATGGTTGAAAACGAGAAAAGATCAAAACATCCTTCAACATCAATAACCAAAGAAAATGTTGAAATGGTTTCATTCTTCATCATGACAATGCTCCTTGTCACACATCACTTCTAGTACGACAATTTCTGTCCAATAAAAATATAAGGCTGTGTCTGCATCCACCTTTTTCACTGGATCTGGCACTGTAATCAGAATATAAGTTTAATGTCAATGTGCTCTGTACAGGCTATATTTAGCACACAGAAACTCATCATTTAGAATTGTTAGGCAAGTATTAGAAAGGGACAACTACGAAAATGGGCATTGTACTATTTCTGTATGTTAGAGATGAAAATTAATCCTCTACTTGCTTTGTTTGGAATCTAAGTAAAGGACTGCACATGGAAAAAACAGTATAAAAGACTTGCACAGCAGCCAAATACCTTGAATCCGATGGATGGATGGATGGGTGATATCGTCATCCATCCTGAAAATCCTTCCATTGCATTGACGAAAATGGCAGTCTGCATACATCGAGATCCCACCTTGATAAAGTCTTGCTATGGCTTCCTCCATTTGTAATGCTGCGTAAACTGTCATAGAAAGCTATTTTGTCTTATGTAATTCCTTACTGCTGTATCACTATGGGAGAGGTATCGCCTTTTAATATCATATATATATAATTTCCGGTTACTTAAAACGCCACAATTACAAAAGAGCTTATTCCAACTAGGGAGCTATCACCCCTTACAGGAAATAAATGGAGCAGCTGGCAGGATTGTGGCTAAATTAATAACTATCATATTTATAATATATTATATATATTAAAATATGCTTCTGATAAAGACAGTATGGCAGGTCTCGGTCAGGTATTGAGTGCACCGGTATGGTTGTGCGCACTGTCATGGACAGTATACTGCCTTAAATGCCTAACTGGAATGGGGATATTAATTAGTCCCGAAACAGTACAGGGGGTGGTCTTGAAAATATGGGATACAGTGCATGGGCAAAAATAAACAAATAAGAAAAACAGATAGCTGCTGGTAAATTGTAGCAGCTTCTGCTGAATACATTATGTGGGCTGGACTTATAAGTCCAAAGCATGATTATAAAATGTGGGAATAAGTAAACAAAAGACGAAACTAAGATGGACACAATAAATTGTGAAACAACAGTTTTAAACTTATAGACACGAGACTGGTTGTCCAGAATAAAGTCAAACGGCACCAGGGTTGACAACACAGATTTATCAGCTGCAGTGCGAATGTCCAAAACCTAACAGAGAAGTAAATGCTGTGTTGGGGAAACACTGTTAATAAATAATTTACACCGTTTAGCCATTAGAAATAATATTTTGCAAAGCTATGAAGAACTGCGCATAATTAAGGCCTTTGTTCACACGGGCGTTAAAATCGAGCGTTTTTTTTTTGCGTTCCTAGCGTCCGGTAAGCGCGGATCAAGCGCTGAGTGTTTTCTACATGTAGGAGTCAATGAGAGTGTTCACACGAGCTTTGGTGACGTGCGTTTGTCCGGCAGCGCGTTTATACGAAAAAAACGTTGCATGCAGCTTTTTCTTGGCATTCAAAACCCAACGAATGCAAAGAAACCGCTTCTAGTTTGTTTTCTGCGCGTTTATTTTACGCTTCGGAGGACTGGATATTTTATGTTTTCATATACAACATATATATTTTCATATTGCACATTTTATTTTATTGTCTCGTGTAATTTGTAAACCATGAACCAATTAATTTATGTTCTAATATAATATTTGATAACGATTATGTAGGGGGTCAATCCATGGCGGGGGCCTTTCAGTGCATAACACCGTGTAAGCGCACACTCGACTACTGTTTCCTTACCTCAAAGTGACAAGTAGTCTCTCTTCGGGGCTAACACCAAGTCGCATATTGGTTGATCGGCGTGCAATGTGGCATTGCATCAGCTGCAGCAGACAATCAAAAGTGGAAACCGACATCCAACAGTAATTAAAAAACTTGCGCAGAAATTTTCACATTTCTTCATAAAGCACAAAAAAACTTTCTTTAACCCGACGTTGTGCAGTCAATGGATGAACCCAGTAGCGGCGGCGATTTTTTCTATCCCTACATCGCTGTATTACGAGTATTTTTAAAACAAGAAGATTAATATCTAACATAGCAAAATGGTCCATATTGAAAGGAGGCACCTCAAATAAAACGATAAGGGCTTTCATATCCAGTTCCCGACACTGCCTCCACAGGTTAACACACAAACTACAATTTGGGCTGCAGGCTGGCGTTAGACAGAGACAAACAAACGCCAATGTAGAAGTCAATCGATCATCACCACAGAGTTGAGTTGAGTTGATACATGCAGGCATACATTTACCTTGTTGTCTGACAAGTCACACATCCAGCAGGTCTGGTAGTCAAATACATAAAGATAAATAATGTCAATGCCGATAAAATCCATAAAGTCTTGATCGTGCTCACTAAAATAATTGTAGAAATCTTTAATAGCATAATAGCAGACCGATATAATGTAAAATACACGATTCGGCCACCTGTATAAAAAGAAGTTTATGAGCTGTGCAGCTTTTGCTATCACGCTACCCAAAAGGTTAATGGTTTTGGCAACCCCCAAACACTGATAAAGTGTTGTGACGTGTGGTAGAAAATAATGTTATTGCTTAAATTACAAATCTACGTTATAGGTTAGTATTAAAAAGGAAACTGTAGAATGTGTGCATAAATAGTTGAATAATTGTATGCGTTGCGCATATGGAGCTCAAGTGAATTCTCTGCATTGCTACTTTTCACTCCTTTTCTGATATATTGATTGAGAGATCTTTTTCCCATTGTCCTCTTGGATCTTTGAAAGGGAGGCACTGTAAAATAATTTTATATATTGCAGAGATGGTGTCTAAGTCATTGAAATTGAGCAATATTTTTTCCAGCATGGACAAGAATTGAAGATGAAGAAAATCGGGCAGGTTCTGTTTAACAAAGTTAAATTTGTAATGTAATTGTTCATAGGATACAAAGATGTTGTCTATATAAAGATCTCTAAGTAATTTAATCCCAAAACTTTTCCAGATATTAAAAACTGCATATGTTTGCATGGGTTGAAAGAGGTGGTTATCTTGCAGAGATGCATCAGATAAAAGCTTCTCCATCTTAAAATGCTTTCTACATTGGTTCCATATTCTATGTGAGTGAAAAACAATTGGGTTATTAGTATATTGCCGATCACTTGCATTTATTGGGGCACAAAGCAGGGAATATAAAGAAGTACTGCAAGATTTTACTTCTATTGCAGACCAGGCCTGTGTATGTTCATCTATGTGTGTCGAAAATTTTTATAGCTTGTATGTTTGCCGCCCAGTAATAAAACTGAAAGTTGGGTAGAGCCATGCCACCTTCTGCCTTAGGTCTTTGTAGGGTCACTCTTTGGATATGTGGATGTTTTGAGTTCCAAATAAATGAGGTTATTGTTGAATCTAATTGCTTAAAAAAGATTTATTGATGTATATTGGAATGTTTTGAAATAAAAAAGAAGCTTAAGAAGAATATTCATCTTAACAACGTTAATTCTTCCAGCTAGAGTGAGATTAAGGGTTGACCATCAATTCAAGTCTTGCTTAATTTTTTCCATACAGATGGCAACATTTTGTTGATAAAAAGCTTTGTGTTTACTTGTGATGTTAACTCCTAGGTATTTAAACTGATCGGCAATGATAAAAGGTAGAGTGTCTAATCTAATATTATATGCTTGAGAATTCACTGGAAAGAGTACACTTTTATTCAGATTAATTCTGAGACCAGAGGTCTTTTGAAATTCTTTAAGTGCTGTTAAGACTGCAGGCACAGACTTTTGTGGGTCTGATATATACAGTAATTGTCTGTTCCAGTCCTTCTCTGATAATCACATTTATCTGATCATCATTTTGATAGTGAACCGCCAGTGGATAAATGGTGATTGCAAATAGCAGTGGTGACAAGGGGCATTCTTGTCTGGTATCACATTCTAGTTTAAAGTAGTCTGAAGAAATGTTGTTAATACAAACTGAACCTTCTGGATTGGTATACAGTAGTTTGATCCTTGCACAAATGTTCAGGCAAAACCCAAATTTCTCTAATGTAGTGAAAACGTATTTCCATTCAATCATGTCAAATGCTTTTCTGCATCCAATAATAATAATATTTCTGGGGTGTTTGACTTTGTTCGTGAGTATATTACATTAAACAGGTATCGAAGATTGGAAAATAAGTGTCGACTCTTGATAAATCCAGTTTGATCCTGTGATATTACTGAAGGCAGCACTTTCTCCATCCTTCCAGCTATAATTTTTAGAGTATATTAACATCATTATTCAGAAGTGAAATTGGTCTGTATGATGCACATTGTAATAAGTCCTTATTTTGTTTAGGAAAGACGGTGATGAATGCTTGGCGAAGAGTTTGAGGAAGAATTTGATTGTCTCTAGCTTCTGTAAATGTTGCTAATAGGAGGGGAGCTAGCTGAGTGGAGAATTTCTTATAAAATTCTGCAGGGTAGCCATCAGGGCCTACTGCTTTCCTGCCTGGAAGTGTCTTTATAGCAACTTGTAATTTTGATAGAGCCAAAGGTTTATTGAGTTCCTCCGCACTAAAAGTAACTATTTGTGGTATCTGTAATGTATCCAGAAATAAATTAGATTGTGTGTTGTCTTCTTTAAACTCAGTAGAGTTTAAGGATTTATAGTAGTCTCTAAATGTGTGCATTCTATTTTTAATGGTCAATGATTTCGTCTCCGTTCGTGTTGGTGATTACTGAGATTGCATTGCGGACTTCTTGCTTGTGGATTTGTTGAGCTAAAAGCTTATTAGCTTTCTCTCCTTGTTCATAGTAATGATGTCTGGATTTATAAATTAGTTGTTCAGTTTCTTTAGTTGTCAAGAGGTTGAGTTCTGAATGCAGAGCCTGCCTTTTCCTATGTAGAGCCTTGCTTGGAAGCCTGGCATGTTCTTCATCTACTCTAGTAATTTTGTTTTTTAGCTCTGATACTTTCTTGGTTTTTAATTTATTCCTGTGGGAAAGATATGGAATAATCTGTCATCTTAAGAAGACCTTTAGAGTTTTTCAAAGTATTCCTGCAGAAACCTTTCAGGATGTATTTTTCTCTAAGTAGAAACAGATTTGTTTGGATATAAATTCAGTACAGTTCTCGTCTGCTAATAGAAGCGGGTTAAGACGCCATCTGCGAGGTAAATGTGTGGGACATAGTGACTTTAGCTCCAAGATCAGAGATGCATGGTCAGAAATAACAATAGCATTGTACTTGCAAGATTTAATCATAGCAAGAAATTATTATCTATAAAGAAATAATCTATTCTTGAGTAGCAATGATGTATTGGTGAGTAGAAAGAATATGTTCTTCAGTTTGGGTTTAGAAACCTCCAGGGGTCTGATAAGTTGTGGTCAGTTACAAACTGTGTAATTGTTTTTGAAGTGTTAGATGTCATCCCCCCTATGACAAGAGTCTTATCTAAGAGTGGATTTAAAACACAAAGTCCCCAGCTATTATAATTATATAAGTGTTCACTTTGAGAATGGATGCAGATATATTATGTATGAATTCCTTATCAATATTAGGTGCATAAACATTTATCAAAATCATTTTACAGTTAAATAAGTTGCCAATGACCATCACATATCTCCCTTCAGGATCAGATACTACATCTGATGCTACAAACGAGACTTTTCTATGAATGACGATTCCCACACCTCTAGTTTTCTTTGTAAAGCTAGAATGGAACATTTGGCCAGTCCAGTCGTTTTGAAGCCGGAACTGATCCTTACTTAGTAAGTGAGTCTCCTGTAAAAATACTATTTTAGCGTTTAAACCTGTTAGGTGAGAGAATACTTTCTTTCTCTTTAATTCGTGATTCAGGCCTCTAACATTCCAGCTCACAAAGTTAACTGTCCCATCATGGAGACATTGATTCTGAATTTTTGATGTCATTTTATAGTCTTAACTGGAAGTGAGACAGCTTTAACCTTAATTTCCTATTTCCCCACGAGTTATTGTCATGCAGCCTATTGTTACGTTGGTAGTTATAATTATAGGGATTAAAAGGATAGATTAGATATAGCCTACTCTCATTCTCTCTCCCCCTTATCCTACCACGCACCCCCCCATTTTGCCTCGCTACGTGACGCTTGACCCCACTTCACAAAGTCTTGGTCCTCTGACATACCTAGAGACAGAGCATGTCCAAAGCAAAACAAGCCCCCATGCAGTGGCATTTTAGGATTAAACGTAGAGATATCTATTTCCAATACAGTCTAAATACTATATATCTACAATATAATCATTAACAAACTATAAGCATAAAATATAATCTTCAGCAATCTTAAAGTTTTAAGATTATAAAACCATGGAATGGTGTTAGAAAGTGGTCCAGGATAAGCATAGTAAGTCTTAATGCAATAATAACAATAACAATAAACCAAGGGTATGATGTTAAACAGTCTTCTTTAGGGTAGTAAAATATATATATATATATATATATATATATATATAAATAAAAAGTTCATTTCTTCCACACACACATGTCTTTAACTGTAATTAAAACATAAACAGAAAGCGTCCGACTAATGAAAAGGATGTATAATCATAATACCTGTATCATTACAAGTGGATCAGACAGCAGGTTATTTATCCTTGCCATGCCATGACAGGATGCGACTCACTAGTGCATTTTAAAATAGTGTCGGGATCAGCTTTATTAGTTCCTTTTCTGCTTCCTCCTTGCTGGAGAAGACGTAGTATTGGCCTTCTACTATTTAATATTGAAATAAAGATAGAAAACACTCATGAGAAGCATTTGTTTAAAAACGCTTCTTTGATTCATCAGCAGCTTTAAAGCTTACAACTATTCTAAGCAATCAGTCCGTTTATAGTGCCAGCTACAATAGTGAAGATAATGTAAATAGTAAAGTGGAAAACTTTAATTCTAAAGTAAGAGCTGCTGTTGACATAGTTGCACCTGAAAAGACAGTTAGAAAATCTTCTAGTATTGTTATTCCATGGAAGACCCAAAGAGTGTCTGATTTAAAAAGAACATGTCGTAGAGCTGAGCGTAAATGGAGGAAAACTAATCTAACTATCCATTATGAGATATTGAAGGCTAAAATAACAGAATACAATAACACTGTCCGTCTTGAGAGGCGCTGCTATTTCTCTAATATTATAAATAACAATGCTAGTAATCCCAGAGTCTTATTTTCTACAATTGATCGTCTGTTAAACCAGGTAACTTAAAGGAATGCCCCCAGAATACTTCCAGTGAAACCTGTGAGACCATTGCTGTATTTTTCAATCCAAAAATTAATGATATTAGAAATAACATAGTATATCTCCCCAACACTGCAGAACCTCCAAAGCCCCGGTACTCCGTTATAAACAAATTAAATGCTTTCACCAGGATAGATTTACCTGAATTACATAGTATAATCTCTCAACTGAAACCCTTCACCTGCGTCCTTGACCCAATACCAACAAGGTTTTTCAAAGAAATATCAGACGTGCTAATTGACAATATTCTGGACATAGTTAATTCGTCATTAGATACGGGGGTCTTTCCAGACTGTCTTAAGACTGCTGTAGTTAAACCTCTACTTAAGAAACATAATCTCGACCCCTCGGCTCTTGAAAATTTTAGACCCATCTATAACCTACCTTTCTTAAGTAAAATTCTAGAGAAGGCAGTCATTATGCAGTTAAATGACCACCTCAATAAACCTGCTATTCTTGATAAATTTCAGTCAGGTTTCAGAACAAATCACAGCACAGAAACTGCACTTGTTAAAGTAGTAAATGACTTGCGGGTAAATGCAGACAGAGGCCATTTATCTGTTCTCATCCTCTTAGATCTGAGTACTGCATTTGACACCATTGATCATAATATTCTTAGAAATCACCTTAGTCAAAGGGTGGGCCTCTCTGGCAGTGTCTTAAATTGGTTTGAATCCTACCTGGCAGGTAGAAAATTCTTTGTGAGTTGTGGTAATCACATCTCAAAGACACATGATATCCGATATGGTGTTCCACAAGACTCTATCCTGGGTCCGCTGCTCTTCTCAATCTACATGCTTCCGTTAGGTCAGATTATCTCAGGTTACAACATGAGCTACCACAGCTATGCTGATGACGCACAGCTGTACTTATCAATAGAACCTGATGACTCCGACTCTTTCGATACACTAACACAGTGTCTTACTGGTATTTCTGAATGGATGAATAGTAATTTCTCAAACCAAATAAAGAGAAAACAGAAATTTTAGTGATTGACAATAATGGATTCAATGAGGTTATCAGAAATAAATTTGATGCACTAGGGTTAAAAGTTAAGACGGAAGTAAAAAAACTTAGGGGTAACCGTTGACTGTAATCTGAATTTTAAATTGCATATTCATCAGATAACTAGGACAGCATTTTTTCACTTAATAAACATAGCAAAAGTTAGACCTCTTATATCATTGAAAGCTGCTGAGAAATTAGTTTACGCGTTTGTTTTCAGTAGACTAGATTACTGTAACGCACTCCTCTCAGGACTACCCAAAAAGACATAAATCACTTGCAACGAGTGCAGAATGCAGCTGCTAGAATCCTAACTGGGAAAAGAAAATCCGAACACATTTCTCCAGTTTTGATGTCACTACACTGGTTACCTGTGTCATTCAGGATTGACTTTAAAATACTGCTTATGGTTTATAAATCCTTAAATAATCTCGCTCCATCTTATATATCGGAATGCCTGACGCGTTATATTCCAAATCGTAACCTTAGATCTTCAAATGAGTGTCTCCTTATAATTCCAAAAGCTAAACTTAAAAGAAGTGGTGAGGCGGCCTTCTGCTGTTATGCACCTAAAATCTGGAATAGCCTGCCAATAGGAATTCGCCAGGCAAATACAGTAGAGCACTTTAAAACACTGCTGAAAACACATTACTTTAACATGGCCTTCTCATAACTTCAATTTAACTTAATCCTGATACTCTGTATGTTCAATTCATCACAATAACTATTCATAGTGGCTCTAAAATCCGTACTGACCCCTACTCTCTCTTTTGTTTCTTTTTCCGGTTTCTTTGTGGTGGCGGCCTGCGCCACCACCACCTACTCAAAGCATCATGATGCACCAACATTGATGGACTGAAAGCCAGAAGTCTATGTGACCATCATCATCAGGTCCTTCCATGAAAACCCTAAATACAAAGAGGACTGTTTCATTTATGTTAGGTAGATTGCCCAGAGGGGACTGGGCGGTCTCTTGGTCTGGAACCCCTACAGATTTTATTTTTTTCTCCAGCTTTTGGAGTTTTTTTTTTTTCTGTCCACCCTGGCCATCGGACCTTACTTATTCTATGTTAATTAATGTTGACTTATGTTTATTTTTTATTGTGTCTTCTATTTTTCTATTCATTTTGTAAAGCACTTTGAGCTACATTTTTTTGTATGAATATGTGCTATATAAATAAATGTTGATTGATTGATTGATTGAAAATCCAGTTTAAGTTTGGCAGGATACAAGAGGCTGTATTTGATATCGGCTCATCGTAATCGCTGTTTAATGTTGTAGAAGGCTTCATGTTTGGCAGCTGTTGCAGGAGAGAAATCAGGGAAAATGTGAATATGATTATTTTCATATATAATCTCTTGCTTGTGCCTGTGGAATGTCATCACATCTAGCTTACCTAGTAATCTCTCGAAGCGGATAATAAAATACCTAGGTCTAAAGGTATTTGATCCGCGTAGGCGATAAGCTGCTGCTCTCTCAGTATCTAATTTAAAGTCCTTTCCAATTATTTTAGAGAATAGTTCAGCTGCGAATTTCACTGGCTTTGGACTTTCACAATTCTCAGGTAGACCTTCGATTCTAATATTATTCCTTCTGATTCCATCTTCCAGATTAGCAAGTCTGTCTCCAAGTTTTTTGCATTCAGAATTGGCAGCTGTTGCTTTCCATCAGTGGTGGATGCTAGATTTTCAGCTGATTCAATTCGAGACGTGAATGTCTGCTTAACATCTTCCAGCTGATCGGCAAGTGTTCTCAGTTTAGACACATTTTCCTGAATGTGCTCCTCTATTTTATCCAGCAGAACTTTAAAGGCCACCTCAAAGCGAATATATACACGTTTCTCTGAGTCTTTATTATCCTGTTGCAGCACCCGCCGCAGCTTTTCACTTGCCTTCTCGCTTGCCTTTTCGCTTTTCTTTATATCATTCTTTATCTCTTGCTTGAGCTCAGTGATCAACACCTTCAGTTCGGACAGGTCATTTCTGCTTTCGTGCACCGAAGGTGAAGCGGCGAGCTCTATTATAGCTGATGTACCCGGCTCGTGTATAGTACGTAAAAGCGTGGACTGCAAGGCCTTTTCCAGTTTCAAATGATCTTCTCCAAACGTGGAGCTATCTTGATCAACGTCAAACGCACATTCGCTCCCCATTTTGCTCTCAACTGGAGACGATGTAGCTGACCGTGGTCCAGAGGAGTCTGGGCTTTCGCCCATCTGTTCCATGTCAGTTTCTGAAAGGCCGTACCTCGAGCTTGAACATGGACTTGTCAGTCTGGGCTTGGATGTAGCTTTAATTTTCTTTTCCAATTCTTTCTGAGCCCCTTTCTTGCCGCCCATGTTTATATATGCTTGCATATATTTTAGTAGAACCCTCAGGTTCAATAAATACAGGATATCTCAGGATAATAAGGAAATAATATAAAAAATAACACCGCTTCTAACGAAGCACCGCTCAGACGTCCATCTCTCTCAACGGACCAGCAATGCAATCGGTTAGTTCACCTACACACTTGTTCCACAGTCACCATTTGTGTCACACGGTTGGAAACAGAGCGGTAATTTATGTTTATACTTACTTTGATTTAATTTATTTTTTGAATTCTGTGGATATTATCATATATGGTTATACGTGTTTGTTGCTGGGTATAACTCAATAAAGTGTACTTAAATAAAAGACTTCTTAATTATTGTACTTTATTCAAGAACACTGTAATAGCCTAATACAAGGCATGTAAAATTGAAAAAAGTAAACTCATTGGTCATTTATTCTCACTCCTTAAAAAATACAAAATGAACTGAACATGAAGTAGTTTAAAACTGAAATGGTAAACTATGAACATGAATTTATTCATTTCATTCTGTGTAACTGAACTGAACTTTGAGCTAGTTCACCGATATCTAGCATCCTGGGAGAATAAAGAGTCCCCAGCAACATCTTCCTGTGGGCTGTCTGTCCATCCACTCTGACCATCACTTCTGGGTCTGGCTGTTTCCTCTCTCTTGACCAGTATACGTGTCTGCCTGCTGAGAGCTTCCCATCCGGGTAAGGAACCATCCCCTGTTCTGATCGGGATGCCCATCCAACACCTGTGGTATTTACCATCTTTCGACTAACTTTATTTTTGTTGACATCTTGCAACACTGCAGATGTCAAACTAAGTGATGCTAAAAATGTGGTATTTTAAGCAAGATTCTTGTGATTTTCATGTTAACCGTTGTAAGAGTTTGTTTTGGATTGCAATTTTTAATGGCATCCATTTACGCCAGTTTGACAGGGATAACTCCACTAGGAGCACAAAGTACGACAACCTAACTTTGAGAGTAATTTGGGCCTGTATGTCACTACTTCACATTAGGAGTAGGGTTAGGGTAAGGTAGACAAATCAGGGACGTGCCAATGTGCCATTACATTTAAACAGATAGAAATGGAGAATCTTCAGGGAGCTTGTTACACAAACATGTGCATCTTCATCATCAGATACAATCGTCTGATTTTTGATGGCTATAGAAGCTCGACTAATTTTATTTCACTCCATGCCTTCTTGTACTGATCTTGAAGCTTCCAATGTGTTATATATTTTGTCCAGTTGTATGATGGATGAAGACACCTTCATGTTTTATGAGTTTTCATTTTTTTTTACTTCAAATAATTGAGCCATTGAATGAAATTTGTGTCTAAATAATCTCTTCACTGGTATTGGAGCTGCTATTTTCTGAATAAATATGGTTGGATTTGGGTCATTTGCTACTCTATGTGGTGCCATCCAGTGGAATGTGCAATCTCAATAAATGATTCCCCATTTAATCTCTTCAATCCTGCACTGACAGTGAGCAAACATGGCTTAGGGTCTCCGTCAGATGGTCAGGTAGGCCTTTTTTTATCATGAAAAGGCCACAGCTAAGGTAAATATGTTAATAATCAAAAAATATGATTATTAAATTCATCCTACCCTAAACAACTTTCTCTTGTATGTTGTGTATGCTTAAAACAAGCAAAAGAACGTTCTATATGACTTTGATTATGGATTAGTTTACTGATTCTTATGTAATTTGAGAGAACTTGTATGTCTTTTGTTTAGGATTTTCCTTTTATATACGTTAAAGAGTCTCTCCAGTCAGCAAGCAGATCCTCTGTATTCAGTCCGAGCTTTTTAAATGGCTGCTAAGTGCCATGCGTGTCCAAGTGCTGCCCAATTCTGCCTAAATGTGCACCCTCTACAAACAATAGTGCAGTGGTTTAAGGAAACACAAACCACTGTGACAAAATATTTAATACACACAAATGTGTTTTTGATGAAGGAAATAAAAGATTAAAAACACCCCAACTATCAATACAGTTAGCCCAATCCCAGAATGCACCTGAATGTTACACCATACATACATTTTCCAATTGTGTAGCCTCCCTAGCTTGACGTTTACCCCTAGAAAACTGAGGCAAAAGCATTGAATTTCTTTATTTTAAAAAAAATATATATGTTATCATGTGCTTAAGAATTATCCACCACTTCAAGGTTTCTAGTGCCTGTTCTCTTCCTCAATTCACAGACTGGATGATTGACAGCTGTAATTTATGACATCACTTCCAGTGTCTGTCTGCTTGGACCTGCCTCTTCCTGCCAGAAGAATATACAGTATAACCCAAAGTTCAGCCATTTTGAGATCAGTTCACTGAGTAACTCCTGTCTGAGAGCACATTTTTTTTTTGCAATTCTGTGCTTGTTTTTCTGCTTATCAGTTGTAAGGGGTCACCAGGTGGTGCCACGTCTCTTTATTGTGTTCTGTCTAATCTCACAATTTGTAACTGAAACATGTAAATACCAAAATATCAACATATTCACATTAGAAAGGATACATCCTGTGTTTAATGCTATACTGAAGCAGAGTTAGTATAGGGGCTTCATTTTTTGAAACTGTCTTCAATGCATATAGGCATGTGGAAAGATCATTTGTAATTTTGTAGATGTACAGTGGAACCTCGGTTCACGAACGTCCTGGTTCACGTACAACTCGGTTCACGACCAAAAAGCTTCCCAAACTTTTGCTTCGGTTCACAACCACACACTCGGTATACGAACAAGCCAGTTTCCCTTGCCTGTCTGAGCTGAGAGAGAGAGAGCAAGAGCGAGCGAGCACGTGCCTGCTGGGAAGGGGGAGGAGGAGATTGCTGCACGTGTTTGCCTGCCTATCTGTAGGCTGTAGTGCAAGTGAAACCATCCCCCTCACCACAGGCAGCCTGAGAGAGAAAGAGAGCTGCCATGCTTTTTCATTTAAGCAAAGCCGCTCCTTGCTCATTGTTTTCAACTCTCTTTGTGCACTACAGTATTTCGTGTGCTTTTGCAGTTAACTATGGCTTGTAAGCAATCGAAGAGTGGTCAGAAGAAAGTTTTGAAGAAAATTGAAATCGAAGTAAAAAAAGAAATTACAAGAGGTGGAAAAACTGTTTACCAGTTTACTCATTTACCAATCTGAGAATCCTCATGCTTTCAACCAGCATAATGTAAACAAAGCCAGACTGCCAGTAATGTGGAGGGTCACAAGAACTTTCTTTTTGGAATGGCTGCATGAGGCTTTCACTCCCACCAGCTAAACAGCTAAAAGCACCAGAAACCCAAGAAATCACAAGAGAGAAAACACCTGAAGGAAAACACTTCATGCCAGAACTCGTTTCATGCAAGGTTAGTTTTCTTGGTGGTTTTTGTATTACAGATTTTTCAAAAGTTAATTTTTTAGTTCATAATGCGATTAGGTGCGATGTTACATTTCTCTTTTTTCAAATGTTTGCTTTTTTCCTTGTGCTTAAAACTCATAAAATTTTTTTTTACATGGAGGACTTCATCGTGTGATTTGTTGCAATGTTAATTTTTTGGTTGCTTGTGAGTTGGTTTTTAAATGCAGTTCGGATTTGTGCGATGTTTTTTTCAGCTGTGCTTAAAACTCGTTTACAGCGATCAGGCTTTAGGTTTAATAGCGTGATCTCCTGCAATGTTACTTTTTTGTTTGCTTGTGAGTTGGTTTTTGCAAGCGCTTCGGATTTGTTGTTCCTTTTTTTCTGCTGTGCTTAAAACTCATTTAAAAAAAATGCTGCGGGAGCACGTGCTACTAAGAAATTAGAGAGCGCCAGCGAGCAAGCGCAGAGAGAGAGAGAGAGCACGCAGCTGATGGGGGGGGTAGGGAGTGGGTGGTGTGTGTGTGTGTGCGCGCGCGCCCACCCACACGGTACACAGAGAGAGAGAGCTCGTGTAGCTGATCAGGGAGCCTGGGTGTTTTGTGTCAGTGTTATTCAATGTTTTTACATTAGTTTACTATTACACTGTGGATTCTGTGGTGTAATTAACTATATTTGTGCTTAATCTTTACATATTTGTACATATTTACATACAGTTTGTTTGGTCTGGAATGGATTAATTGTATTTACATACAATCCTATGGGGGGAAACTGCTTCGGTTCATGACCAACTCGGTTTATGACCAAAGTTCTGGAAGGAATTATGGTCGTGAACCGATGTTCCACTGTACCAAGAGCTCGCTTCGCACAGCATGTAGAAGTTGATTTCAAATCATACCCATTTAGATGCCATGTACTGCATGCACGACAGCCTTCGCTTGTAATCTATGATAATTTCGTCAATACTTAGGCCACAATTTTTGAACTTACCTACCAGTAGCTGCAAGGTGTAATGTAGCATCAAGCATGAGCCAAATGCGTACCAAAACATATCTCTCAGTCCAATAAGGTTTAGAGAAAATTCAAAAGTAACAGTCCACACAAGAATAGAGAAAAGTTATTATG